>NC_134412.1:91055024-91655024 GCF_038048845.1 Mixophyes fleayi | reverse complement strand
TGTATAGCCTAGATGTGCAATGCAGATATATATAACTCTGTGTATTGGTAATCTTGCACCACTGGAAATGTTAGTGAACAAGATCTGACAATAAAGGTACAAGCCGTGCATTAACAATTTGATGCCTCCTGTCTCATTTATTTCTGTTTCTGTGCAATTGGTATTATTGTGTTCTGTTGACAGGTGCAACTTGGAGGTGATATTCTAAAATAAATAGTATGGTAGAATGGGGACTATTGCAGGGGAAAATGCAGGATATTCATTAATGCCACTGCACCCCTATCTTTTCCAAACCCCGTATCATAAGATATATATGATACACATAATATTGTGTACGTGAATCCTGCACTAGAATAGTCTCTAAAGTACGATGTCAAATATATATGATTTTGAAGGGCTCTGCATCACCACCTATTGGTTATAGGTGGTTCTGCAGTTTATTTTTTTCCCTTTGCATCATTTGAATACTATTTTCTGACTTTGATAGATTTACTAAACCTTTTTTAAAAAATAAAAAGTGGAGGTGTTGCCCATAGCAACCAATCAGATTCCAGCTATCATTTACCTAATACATTATAAAACATGATGGCTAGAATCTGATTGGCTGCCATGGGCAACACCCAACTCTTCTGTTTCAGTAATTCTACCCCTTGGATAGATTCCTGACACCCACAGTCCCCCCCCCCCCCCCCCTCTTCCTATTTAGCCTTCATGTAGTTCTTTAAAGTGCACCTGTCACCAAAACACAGTAGTTTTCTTTTCATTGGAAGAACATAGTGTAATAAATAGTGAATGATCCTTATTTAAAGATAAATGTAACTAATACATTTCGCATTACTGCATATATAGAGTTAGCTGAACTTTTATGGCCTCTCTGTTACAATCCATTCTATCATTACTTCCTATACATTACACACACAAATATATATATTCATGTGAACCTGTCCGTTTGTTTTGATTTTGTGGTTATTGACCCTTTACTAATTAATGTCTGTTGTATTTCATGACAGGCTGTCACGTTAAGGGTTAACACGATGGGTATTGGGGTTAGACACTGTAAACATGAAACGCTGGCAGCCGCTTTCATCACAAAGTCAGGATCTGCTCGTTAGCTATGGATGTGTCCACTTCATTTAATAAGTCATTTTGACTCAGCACATTTTCACCACTCCTCTCAGCCAGAGTACAATAGAGGATTCAGCAGCTCTCTGAGATGATCAGACTCAGGAATAGTACAGATGTCCTGTTTACGGTCAAGTCCTTGTGTTCCAGAGATCTACACACTGTCAGCCCTTCATTAAATGCTCAACCTATTCTCAATAATGCATGTCGTTCACCAGGCAGCATTGAACAGTATATTACTAGTGTAGTCCTGCAGTGTAGATAACTCATTAAGGGGATTTTAGCAGTTATGTTTTACATATTACAGCTGTACATTGGCCTTTTTAGGTGTAGAACAGTGATAGCTTACCTGTGACACTCCAGGTGTTGTGAAACTACAAGCCCCAGCATGCTTTGCCAGTAGATAACTAGCTGATAGCTGGCAGAGCATGCTGGGACTTGTAGTTTCACAACACCTGGAGTGTCACAGGTAAGCTATCACTGGTGTAGAACATCCTGGTGTAAGTGCCTATTGTCATCGTTCTAAGGCCAGTGATGTCTGAGTCCCCACTGTAAAGCTGCTCATATTAAGACATTAATAAGGACAGAATGCCAGCTATTGGGGTCCAAAAAAAGGCTTAAAAAGCTTTTGGAGAACTTTTACATATTGAGCAGAGTTTTATTCATATAAATAAATTAAATAAAATAAGACATGTGTAGTGCTCTTTATGAAACACAATTCATATATTCACCTTGTTTTGTAAAAAAAAACAAAAAACAAAAAAAAACAATTTAATGGGACATTTTGTCATTACCAATACTCTTATTTTTATTCCAGCCAATTTGTGGTGCACAATTAATATGCTTCTCTGATGAGGGCTCTTATGCATAGCTGCCTTTTAGTGGTCTGTTCGAATTGGGCTGAGGTGTGTTTCACTGCATTAAAATACAGCTAGAACGCATTTCAAACAAGGGCCAAGTAATCCCTAGGGAGATAAGCTGATTGGTGCAGACCAGCTCTCACGGTCCTGAGTGACAGATTGAGGCAGACCAATCGAGCATGCGCAATGTTCCTGTACTGATTAGTCATTGGGCGATCATGTAAGCTGGTGGGTACAGATTCTCTTCTCCATACAGAGCAATGTTCCCTATTTTGAACATTATATTTTAATGCTGTTAAACACGACTCAACCTGTTAAGCACAGGCACAGAAATAGCACTAATGTGTAAAAGTCCTAAATCATCATTTATTTATATAGCGTAGCATATTCTGTAGTGCTTTATCATTGGGAACAAACAGTAATAAAACAATACTGGATAATACATACAGACAGAGCTAAGAGGGCCTTGCCCACAAGCTTACAATCTATAGGACAATGGGAGTTTGATACATGAGGGTAAGTGCTACATATTACATATTGGTACAGTTTCATAAATGTCAGATCCTTATCGTTGGTAAACTATAGCCACAATAAATGCCAGGTATACATCCTCTTGTGCCACGCTGGATGGTCGTAGATGATGACATTGTTCTACGTGAGCTGGTGCAGAGACGTCTTTAAAACCTTTTTATGTACAAACAAAATAATATATTTGGTAATATTTCTAATCTGTCCCCACATCTAGTTTTCTTATGAAATGGTTATATCATGCTGGCTATAGAAAAGAAGAAGAAATGAATTACAACATTGTTTTACTTCCACCAAAGAGTTACATTTAACTTCCTTCCTCCTATCTGGAATATTGTAACCAACACTCTGTAATTGCAATAATTTGCCCTTCATGTCCTACATTACATATATATGTCCTCCCACATTGGGTCATACTACAAAACTGGAATAAGGTAGAAATGGTCTTAAATATAATAAATATATGTAAATATTAGAGCTTCATATGACAGAACGTCTTTAAGAATAGCATTTAAACTATTTAAAATATAAATATCAAAGAGTACAATTAGTAACACTACAAGTCGTATAGTAACATTTAGAGAGCAAGCACAAGTAGAAAAACTTGACCCTCTCTGCCCTTTGCAGGGAGGGTAACACTTGAACGCTTACGACAAATGATGGAATTGTTGCTTCGTCATGGAAATTGCCATTCAGTTAGATGTTAGGAGTCGAGATCTGTAATATAAAATCACATATATTCTCTACAGCACGGATAACTGTTCACTACATGGGTCATTTTTAGGGGTATATTTACTAAACTGCGGGTTTGAAAAAGTGGAGATGTTGCCTATAGCAACCAATCAGATTCCTGTTATTTATTTAGTACATTCTACAAAATGACAGCTAGAATCTGATTGGTTGTTATAAGCAACATCTTCACTTTTTCAAACCCACAGTTTAGTAAGTAAATTGATTAAAACTACTTATAAATAATATCTGAAATCACATAAAATCTTGGTAATTATGTTCCTGATGTGGTCAAGGCTTCTTAATAATGAAGTATTCCCAATACTCCATCATTATATTCCCAATGTGCACTTCTGTGGACAATATAAAACACCCATGCGGTGACTCATAGTATGTACATACATAAACTTTATTAAATGTAGATTTAAAAACTCTTACAGAATAAAATAGTGATATAGTCTCTTGCCTGGTAGTAGTTCTTCTTGATGGAATAAGGCTGACACCGAAGTGATGTCATGGCTGTTTGAAGGAGTACTTACGCCCAAAAAGGTGCTGGATCCACAAACATGACACAAGTGGCTATCCTACGGGTTTCATATTGCTTTTTCAGGGGCGTCAACAGCACTGAAATTCAAAATAATGTGCCACAAGTTAAACATATATAATATTACATGGACGATAATAACTTTTATTTTCACATCTGTTTCCAGGGTCTGGCTGGAAAATTTTAGCCGAGAGGTGAGACTCGGCTCAGTAGCCTATTAGGAACATTTTAATGGCAAAAAAAAATGCAGGTAACCCTTTATGGGACTGGTCCCGGGGCAGATTCCCCCCACCCACCCACCCTGGGTTTCTGTGATGTTTTATTAAACCTTTTCTACACTATCTACCAAACTATTTTCCAATCATGTTTTATTTTAATTTTCTACAAGTATCCATTTACCTATAAATGATATTTATTAACAATTTTATGCTTCATTTGTAAACGGTAAAGGAATAAAAATTAAGAGGATAAAGCTAAAAAGTAATTTTGTGTCCTGGGTGCTGGTACATATGGTGTAATCCTCACTATCTGTCCTTATTCTCCCAGCTTTGTATATTAATATTTACCGAAAAAAGGAATAAAACTAAAAGCATTATAACTGTTTAATGACGTTTATGGATGGGCTGCACCCAGGTCCACTGCAGCTGTACCATATGTTTATACACACCGGAGTTGGCTAACCTGTGACACTCCAGGTGTTGTGAAACTACAAGTCCCAGCATGCTTTGACAATATAAAGCAGCGTATTGCTGGAAGGGTATGCTGGGACTTGTAGTTTCACAACACCTGGAGTGTCACAGGTTGGCCAACACTGATATACACCCTCCCTGCAGCCAAGTGCTGCTGTGACTTATACACAAATGGTGACATAAACATTAGAAATGACAATTATTGGCACTTTAATCGTTCTCATGTGTATTAAGGTAACAAGAGACCATCCACCCTGGACCCTCGCCCCTCAGACAGTGACTGAGATGCCCCCCAGACCCAGAGTGACACCCTGCCTGGCACTGCCCATAGCAGGTAGGGTGTCATCACCCTCAGGGTGAGGTGAGCTGATCGGCCGCTGATTGCTCAGGTCTGATTGGTCGGCACGCAGCCTGACGAGAGACCTTCCCAGCTCACAGGGTGAGTGACAGCCAGGCCGCGCCCCCTTTACCAGGACGCACAGCCAATCGGAGGGGAGGACGGGTGTGACGTCAGGTGGGTTGAGAGAATCACTTGGTCTGCAGCGTGCGGCTCTGTCAGTAGCGCGGACAGGACGGGAGAGCGCAACATCCGGGCACCTGGGACCACTGACCTCACAAGAGCAGTCATCATGGCGGAGTGAGTGTCCTGCTCCCTCTCAGGGGGTCTTATATTATAACTGTCACTTGTGTTATATTGTGTCAGTCTCTGTGGAACTTTATGCACCTACATAGACCTTGTCAGTGCTGATCAGACAGGTAATGGGATATGTGCCTGGTGCTGATGGGGGGACATCTGCAGCTGTCAATGCCTGGCATGCATAACCTTCCAGCAGCTGTGGGACTATAAGTCCCAGCATGTCTGACAGCACTGGGGTTTATAGTTCTCCAGCTGTTGTAATACTGCAAGCTGTCAGACATGCTGGTACTTGTAGTTCCACAGCTGCTGGAGAGTTATGCACTAGTGGCATTGGCAACTGCTGATGTCCTCCCATCAGGACAGGGAGATACCTGCTGTGTGTGACCCCCATTACCTGCCTGATCAGCACTGATAATACCTATGTAGGTGGGCAGAGTTAGACAGGATGAAACAATAGCACAAATAATAAACATATAATTTACAATGCAGTGGTCATAGTCATACACTGGTGTTCCTGGGGTCATGGGGCTAGTGTTGGATTACAGTGATTGCAAGTGGCTGAGGTAGATCTCCCTGTGTCTGTTGTGTTATGTAATCTCTTGTGAAGTCTTCTTGCTGCAAATAATGGGATAGTTGTGTGAAATTTGACATTCTGGTAGTTTGTAGGCATGGAGACGTGTACTATGACGGCATGTGTATTCTCTATGGTACACATCTGTCATTTTATTGTGCTCTTACATGTCATGAGAGTGCTTAAGAAATCAGTGCACAATGATATGTGATTTACCTCATGAGAGTATTTACTGATGAGAAACAAAAAAATAACCTTGTTTTCTATTTTGTTGACCACTTTCTGCACTGAATCTCCCACCATCACCAGAATGAGCAATTATGTGCACGTCCCATTTATCTGGAGCTTAAACATAGAGAGGATTAATTGCACGTGAGGCAATTTATTTGTAACCGTGTACGATTGAAGGAGATCTGTGCACAACAAAGTGATGATAAACTGCTTGTGTAGCTGAGCGCATTGGAAACTATGAGTTTTATAAATAAAGTGACTTCTGTTCTGAGCTTAATCTCAAGATTGTGCAGCTAATAATCACTTATGTAGCCTAGAACTAAAGTAAGAAAAACAAATGGTAATATGAGAGGTACTGAGACATTTATATCAGACTTTCTCAATCTTTTTTCCAAGTCTTACTTGTGTCTTTAAACATTTAAGTAGTAGTGCGTCAGATTGTCGTTCAGTAATATTGTGATTCGGGGAGAATCTTTATTATCGGTCAGATTTTGCCCTAAATAAACCTCCCCAGGTAGCAATCTGGTGGGGGCCCATCCTCTAGTGCCCCATATGTTACTGTCACTGCTGTCCACATGTGTTACAGGAGTGTACTGGGTAAGACTCAATCGTTATATGCACTGAAAGTGTCACCTTATTGAATCCCTGTGACACCTGTCCAGTCGTGGTGCCCCTTTAAGTGACACTTCTCCTATTCGCTCCATCCCGCCAGCTTTTTCCGGGCTCAGAAATTGCTGGCATTTGTGACCTAAGGGCCAGAGTTACCAGAGAGCTACCCCCAGTAGACGGCTAACTCTGGGTTCTTCTTTAAATTAAACGCCTCTTGAATATACTTGTGCTTCCTCTGGGAATAAATGTACCATAGGTTGGGGAACCCTCATCTATAGCATTCACGTAGTTTAGACTTATTTTGTAAAATAAAAAAACCTCTGTGTCAATATCACTTAAAAAGTACGTTCCTTACAGCGTAACTATCTTATCCCCAGTTCCAGCCCGATGACGAGAGGTAGCTGTAACCTCACCAGGACTCTCATTGTTTTCTCCTGGTAACTAGGGGCAGCCTGCTTCTCACTGCTCAGTATACCTGGTCACACGTTATAGGCGTTCATCAGTCACTAACTCGGGGGAACCTCCTGTTAAATAATATATATATAAAGCACACTGTAGGCTGCAGTATCCTGCCCCTATGTATGTACACAGCAAACCATTCCAAGGTTTATAGTAATATCTGTATCTACATTACCAGGTATGATTTTTGCCTTGTCACTGTGAATTTGTGACATTTGCCATTCTGTTCCTAGTTGGCCATGGAGATCTGTAATCTGAAACACATGTATCCTCTCTGCTATGAGTAATTGTCATTTTAATGTGCTATTGAGATTGCTTAAGGAAACACAGTACAAATTTACACAATGTGATGTGATTCATCTCATGAGATCAATTGGCGAAATAAGAAAAACAAATAACTTTCCTGATTTTCTATTTCAATGAGCGTTTTCTGCCCAAGCTCTCCGAAGATCTCCTGAATAAGCAACGTTTCATCCCGTTAAGCTCTATAGAGAAGATTACAAGGGGAATAATTGCTGTATTACATGATTGAAGGTGATCAGCCCACAACAAAGTGATGATGAATTGTCTTGTGTAACAGAGCACATACGATATATGTTATAAGTTATAAATCCAGGCTTTACGGAGAACACTTGTCTTCATCTGTGAGATTAAACCTCTCTCTATATATAATGACCACTGGGCATGGTCCTAATATATCTGGTGTTCTCCATACTGTCCTGTTAAATAAATCTTCCCTTCGTACCACATAACCACAGGCCGCAAGCATTTCATCCAGCAGTGCAGTACTAGAGACCTGGAACTGTGTGACGGCCCATACTCAAAGAATAAACGCTGAGTGCCGCTCTCACACAGAAATGTGGTACTGTGCAGGTGCCAACATGTACAGAGCAAGCTCTAAGAATTTCTCTCCATGTGCAGGACAAGATCATGCTGAGGACTGTGCTTCATGGTAGAACTGACACTGTCTAATGCCTTTAAATAAAATGGCTGGCGAAAAATAGATAAAATGTTATTAGGGTAAAATGGGAATCGGATATAGATGACTATTAAGCCACTGAACCCGGTATACTTACTGCGGTTTAGATTTAATTTATTTTGTTAGTTGAGATGGCAACTAACTTGTTACCCTTTTTTTTTTTTTTTTTTTTTTGCTTCTGAAAATTTAAACCCCGTTTTCTAAGTGTCTTGACCTGGCACGGAGTGCTTGGGCACGGCTTTTCCCAAGTAAGCAATAATCCTGTATAGTAATCAGATCAGAATTTATTTTTATACCACTTGATGCTCTATTGGTTCTAGAAAGCAGATGGTGGGAATGTTAAACTGCAAATGACGTTGCCACTGATTTCTAAGAGCATAAATTGGGGCCTGATTCGTTAAGTATCTTAACTTAAGAGACTTCTCATTTCAGTCTCCTGGACAAAACCATGTTACAATGCCAGGGGTGCAAATTCGTATTCTGTTTTGCACATAAGTTAAATACTGACTGTTTTTTAGTGTAGCACACAAATACTTGATAGCTTATTTGTACACTGAAATTTAAAGTTGATATTTGTGTGCTACATGAAGAAACAGTCAGTATTTAACTTATGTGCAAAACAGAAAACTAATTTGCACCCCTTGCATTGTAACATGGTTTTGTCCAGGAGACTGAAATGAGAAGTTTCTCAAGTTAAGATCCTTAATGATTCAGGTCCTTGGTTATTGGCGTTTGCATGTGATTTATAAGCACGGAGCGATGGCTGTGTCTGGTATGTAGTATGACTGGGTCACATGACTGTCATGGACGACCTGCTGCTATATATCTGAGCACCCTCTCATGTAAACGGTGCTTGATCAGTGCTGTGACTCACTGCTAGGAACAAGGAAGGCCGAACCCAATCTTCTGGCTCAGGATGCCAGCGAGGTGTGGTAGGCTGAGGCCTGGATTTTAATCCAGGAGATTCAGTATTTTGTAATCGGATCCAGATATAAACGTGTGCCCAATCTCTGGTGTTCATGTATGTTCTAGCTGTGGGCTGCTTGTTCTGTCATGCAGGGACTTGCTGCACCCTCTTATATTCACCTTAAAGATTATTTCATTACTACCAAATCTCCTCTCAGACTCTTCTTTCTGATCTGAAATGTCTCAAATCCTTGGCTTCATATGTTTAACGAACGCATCTATTTATTTCATTTATCAACATTTATATAGCGGCAGCATACTCCGCTGCGCTGTACAATTTGAAAGAGAAACCGTAGAAAAATAAGAATGGGTATTAACGGACAGACAAGTTGGTACGAGGGCCCTGCTCAAAGAGCTCATAATCTACACTTAGGGCCCGATTCATATTCAGATGCTACCTGTACGCAAGGAGTGTTTTAAAAAAACAAAACAAAACTGCACTGACCTTGAGCGTGGTTCCGACCGTATTCAAATCCAAGCGGATCTCAAGATACTTTTCAATTTGAATCTAGGTGTAAGTATGCTCTACCTAAACGTTACTTGCCGTATGTAGATAGAAGGCTGTATACGCACAAGAGTCTGTTCAATAACAGATCACATCAGAACACATACAAAATTTAAATGATAAAATAAATTAAGACTTAAAAGTATAATCACTAATAAAAATATGGAATTTAATTTTTTTTTTTTTTATCAGAGAAGCTCTCTGCTTTGAAGGACATTGCTCAGCCCCCGCAGAAGAACTTAGTTTATCCACTCTCTAACTTGGTGGAGATCGGACCTCGTCCTGTGCGCTCAGTGAGACGCGTTTTGCACTTCAGCCAGAACGCATTTTGACCAATCCCATAAAACCATTCAAACACAATTCTGACACCTGTAACACAGCCCTGATGCCCCCTCGCTCTCTGGATTAATATAATATGTAAATGAAACTATATTTAACAGTATTTAAAACAGAAAAGTTGACACTAATGAAGGAGTGAAGTGACATTTTCACATGTATCCCTAAAGCTAGGTGCAGGCTTCTTTTACCCTGGGGCAGTTCCAAGAATGGTGCAAATTCCAAGTTTTTTGTGGTTTGCAAATGAGTTTTGCTGTCTAACATTTGGGTAATGTAACCGTCTATAGAGACTCTGCTGAACTTGGCGTGACTCAGGCTGCATTGTTGTGCTTGTGTACAAGGCTTATTCCCTGATACTTCTCATGAGCGATGCAGCGTGTTTAAGATGGGTGTGTGATCGTTCACCCGCTCCTGTCCTGATGTGACCCTTACATTGTGTTTCTCTATAACAGAGCTGATATCGCTCTCATTGGATTGGCTGTGATGGGACAGAACCTGATTCTGAATATGAACGACCATGGTTATGTGGTAAGTGGTAATATGGTGACATGTAACATTGGCTCATCCCTTGGTTATGTAACGCTTCGCTCCTGGGTCGCTTCCTTGTTTGGCAAACATTAAATATGGGCCAATAAATCCACAAAAACCTCCCCAGCTTCTTCTTTAGAGTTTTGCAATTTAGATTTGGAAACGGCACCAAGACGAAACTCTTCACCAAGTTACTTGCTGGTCTATCCTTGGTGTCCAGTTCCTTATTTTAATATTTCATCATCCATTATTATCATTGATCAGCGCAGAGGGCACTGGGGCAGCGTACTTGGCTGATCGATTCCCTCTCTAGACAACATACAAGGCTGAGAAAGATTGTCCAGTACTTTATTCAAGTAGAATCACACTTCTGTCCTAGACAATGAACCTACAGTAATGTTTTTACACTGTAGGATGAAACTGGAGCACCCAGCACAAATTTTTACAGCATAAGTATAAAATAGAAACTCTGTGCGGATGATGCCTGATATTGATCCCGTGAGCCCAGCTCTGCAAGCAGCAATTCTAACCACTGTGCCACCAATCACATTTGTGCATTGATCATTGGTTCGGCAGTGCTTTTAAACACTGTCTCTAAAATCCTAATTATAATTTGCAGCTCACCCAAAAATCATTCTTGAAATAAATCTGCTATGAACTGTGTCCTGCTCTCTTGCCTTGTACTCCCTGCAGTAATGCATTAGGTGTTATTCAGAGTAGCTGTTGGTGTGGGCTGTCCTGTGGACATGTGATGATTCACCTCAAATGAGCTAAAAGCTGGCAGATTTCCTACAGTTTATCACAGAAGCACACTGTGCATGCTTCTGCCAGTACATGGGCTGTTCCCACTCATTAATGCTCCCGTGCAGATGAATGCTACCTTTATAAATGTAACATGATATGTGAAGTCTGCGGATACCTGTGTAATGTGTGGATGTCTATAAGTGGTTGATACTCTAAGTTATTTTCACATGTACTAGTACAGGCTTGGCCAACCTATGGCTCTTAAAGTGTTGTGAAACTACAAGTCCCAGCATGCCTTGCCAGCTCTTGGCTGGCTACCTGCTGGCAGAGCATGCTGGGGCTTGTAGTTTAGCACCTGTAGAACTAGCATTCTCTGTGGTCTCTCTTCTCCCCTTCACCATAGTGTCCTACTTCCTTACCCAGGTCTGTGCATTTAACAGGACGGTTTCAAAGGTCGACGAGTTCCTGGCTAATGAGGCCAAAGGCACCAAGGTGATCGGGGCTCATTCTCTAGCAGAAATGGTCTCCAAGCTGAAGAAACCTCGCCGCGTTATGATGTTGGTAAAAGCCGGGAAGGCCGTGGACGACTTCATCGATAGTCTGGTAGGAAACCTATTCACCTGCTGACATGTCGCTATTACTCTGCAGACAGGACCATCGTAGAGTATCGGTTATTTTTATCTAGCCGCACAATCTGTTCTCATTAGGTCTTGCTCTGTGTGGCCTGAACACCGACATTGAAATCTAGGGTCCCTCCCAATGTGCAGCGCTGGTGCCTTATTGACATTACCAGTTCACTGAATATATTGGCTTTGTTAGTGCTAAGAATCCTTTGTGCGGCTCTAATCTCTCGTTACAAAGATTCTGCCGGTTTGTGGCCACTTCCTGATCCTGCTTTCTGGTTGCAGGTTCCTCTGCTGTCACCTGGTGATATCATCATTGATGGAGGGAACTCTGAGTACAGAGACAGTACGGTGAGTTCCTGACTATAAATAATACCCTTATAATGCCTGGACACTGAAATAAATATTTCTTGTATATCTAATGTTTTAATTTCTTTTCTTTTTTTTTAGAGACGGTGTAAAGACCTGAAAGCCAAAGGTATCCGGTTTGTGGGCAGTGGAGTCAGTGGTGGGGAGGATGGGGCAAGGTACGGCCCTTCTCTGATGCCCGGAGGAGACAGTGAAGCCTGGTGAGATGAAATAATAGCAGATTTATTCTGGGTATACCCAGGGGTGGTCACGTGATATGTGTAATGTCTTTCTAATAATGTATACCCCTGTATCTAGGCATCTGTGTATATTAAGACTTTGGCATCCCTGTACTCAGGAGAAGTCGGTTACAAGCTGATTTGTTGCGACACTTAACAGATATCTACATGCCACAGGCTACGAGATCGTAACGAGCGTGTTAGAATGATCATGTGATTGGTTCGCCTCAGTCTCTGAACCGCAATATCAGACTGAAAGCAGCAATCTGATTGGTTGCTGTGGGTGTCGGCCCATTTTTTCTACGTTACTGTATATCTAGTGAATGAGCTTTATATAAAATGAATTGCCTTAGTTAATAACTATTTAACGGTGCTGTAATGGTTGGGTGTATTGGAGATCAGTCCTACAGTTGTACAGTCAGTTATTTCACACTCTACAAAGGATTTCATCATTTTCTCTTTCCCGCAGGTCTCATATCAAACCCATTTTCCAAAGTATTGCTGCCAAGGTTGAGGGGGAGCCGTGTTGCGACTGGGTGAGTGATGAGTCTCCCTACCAATAGAAGTCCAAGAAAATCCACTCATAAACCTTGTAACTCGAGCCTGCTGGCTTCTGTTCTGCAGTATGATTGTATGTTTACATAGCAACCTTATTATAAAGCAATGTGGAATGTCTTGGTGCCATACAAATAAAGGAAAACAAGAAATCTTCAAAGGAGCTTGCACGCAACAAATGTCTGACCTTTAAATTGAGCTAATTAATATGTCCAGGGAAGATCTGGGGATCATCCACAGAAGAGTTTTCTTGTATTCCAAATCGAAGTCGACACAAGAGAACTGGGGGGGGGGGGGGGATAAATCAACAAACCTCTACGCTGTGTATGTTGTCACCATTGTCCTATTTGCTGCAGGGTGGTGACCACAAGAGGAATGATGGAACCACCATGACCTGTTTATCCAGCACCGTTCTCTCGCTGCGTTCTATTTGAATTGTAACAAGAGAACCCTCACCTGGAGGTCAGAGGATACTGCATGGCGCCTTTCATAGTCTGAAATGTCTGATAACGGTCAAAGCTGAATAGTGTCGGGCCCAGAAAATTCTGTTCGAGTAAACACTTTCCCTAGATAGATGAAGGAAGATGACCACAAACGTAGTGTCAATGTTAGCGACGTGGCTTTCATTTTTGTTACAGTTATAACCTTAAATGTTATGCGATAGCTAAACGCAGACAATTCTTTGTACATCCGACAATCCGGATGGAGGTTCATGTCTGTATGTCGGCCATGTTTGATGGTCTCCTCTCTCCAGGTGGGTGAAGAAGGCTCCGGACACTTTGTGAAGATGGTGCACAATGGGATTGAGTACGGTGATATGCAGCTGATCTGCGAGGCTTACCATCTAATGAAGGATATCTTGGGGATGAAACAGGATGAGATGGCAAAGGTGAGCCAATGTTTCCTAGGTGGAAATGCGACTTTTAAACATAGACGACGGTGTGAATGTCAAATGTGTTTACTCCGCTCTCCTATCATCCAGACATTTGAAGACTGGAACAAGACCCAGCTGGACTCCTTCCTGATTGAGATTACGGCGGATATTCTGAAATTTAAGGACACCACTGGCAGTCACTTGCTCCCTAAAATCCAGGACACTGCCGGGCAGAAAGGCACGGGGAAGTGGACCGCGATCTCCGCTCTGGATTTCGGAGTTCCCGTTACTCTCATTGGTAAGGTTTGATGGCATGATCTGAATTCTTTATAACATAACGTCACTGAAACAACATAAAGGAGTTAGGGGGAGTTCTTGCTAGCCTGGGATAATCTGTAAGTAAGCTACTCCCCATTCAGGAGAAAGTACCTCTGGGAATGCTGTTTCTCCATCTGATGTAGGGGGACTCAGACGATTGGTTATATTCCACTCTCTGGTAGGCAGGGCCCTGGATATAAAACAGAATCGTTGGCTTTTGTCTCCTGAACCGTACAGTGTAAGCTCTCCTTCTCCACTTCTGCTAAATTCATAAGGAGTGTTTCACACTGGTCTGTGCTCATCAGTGTGGGATATGGGTATTCTGCTCAGTGAGTGGAACTCTATAGAGACACAGAAACAATTATTAGTTACATCTTAGTGGCAGTAAGCACCATCTGTTTGGCAAACACCATTTGTCTAAAAATTATAACTTATATTAATTTCTAAAAATGTTTTCTGGTTTTATACAACTTCCTGACCAAAAATACCCCCCCCCCCCCCCTCCCCCACACTACTTTACATTAAATGTACTTACTGTAGTGAAAGCTTGTTCCCACGGAGATGAACAGTACAAACGCTGCTTAAAATGTTTAACATGCAATGGTGGTAACAACACTACTTGTCTTCTACCCTGTTGCTTTGAATCACTGGTGTATTGGGTGACTGGTAATATTGGCTGCCTCACACAGTTGGGAGTTTGGGAGCATTTTTAAAAGCTTCCTTGGGTGGAAAATAGTCGTCAATTGTTTTTAAATGAGACCTTTACAGGAAACCAAATGTTACATAGACGGTTTCTGAGTGTACCCCAATGCCCTTCAAACCCCATCTTGGTTGATTAAAGGCTGCTTTACAATTAAAGTATCAGAGTGCTTCAGAGAATAAAAAAAAATCATCCTGCTCCTAATAATGATGGATGGAGCTGTGGCAATAAGAATCTAAAAAGGATCAATATGAAACATTAAACACATGTGAAATATATTATTTTATGATGGAAGAATTCACTTTGAATTATTCAGACTTTGAATTATACAGATAAATAGCATTGTGGTGCCCACTGCCAGCCATGAAAGGGTTAAATCTCATTGATTTCTTAATAACTACATGTGTTTTAGTGGGGGAGAGTAAACCGCTGCCCCATACATACTGGCCACAGAGCTGAACTTGTCCTACAGGATTACACAGAGCGGCTGATTCAGCGCTGGCCGCATTTACACCCCTAACCGCAGGCGCAATTTGGGTCCATTAAAAAAAGCCACAATCGCGGCTGTATGCAGAGCGGTAACTATTTTAAGATAGGTGTTCGCACGTGGGGCCACACATCAGGCACCGATGTCCTACTTGCGCCCATGTTTTTTAAACATTTAATTTATTTGCAGTGCGTTTGCTATTAGCCATCAGTAAAGCTGCGAAATCCTCTCTAACTCTGCAGAAATAACTTAACGCACCAAAGCATAATGTAAGCTCCAGCGATGAAGAGATCTCTAGTCCACAGCAGCCAATAACAAGCTGGGGCCCATCGTCCTCATCCGTCATTTACACCTGCCCCTGACCACCTGCCGATCCAGGCCTGTGTTCTAGAATCCAGCAAACCTACATGGACACTTATGTGTGCACCGAGCGATCTCACTCAAGATCCGCTACGCCAAGTGGCATAGTACTGACGCGGGATCAGAATGTTTGTTGCTGAAGTGAATATCTGCTCATTACTATAACAAGGGTTGAGAGAGATCCATCCATCTACAGGGAACAGTTTATAAGCAGCGGAGTGGAACTTGCTGTCAGCTCCTCCATCCCCTTCTTACACTAGAGGGAAGGTTTGCAGAGCAGCATAATATCATGTGGGTGGAAGTCTCCTTCTGCAATCACTTCCTGCCCCCTCCCCGGGAGCCGAGCACAGTGGGGTAATCCACCAGGAAGTTTCAGGCTTCACAATGATTGAGTCATCCATGAAACGGTCTCTGCTGGATGAAGCTGCTCAGTACTGCAGCATCTGTGGGGTTAATAGATGGTTTCACAACAGAGGACAATGAATACTGTCTGCTATTAGTTTCTTTTTCATTTTTTTTGTAGAAGACACTGTAGGAAGTCTAGACATTGAATTATATATGGAACCGGGCCCAGGGTGGTGACTTTAGATGCTTGTATAAGACCCTTAGGGGGGAGGTTCAGTTCAGAACAGTCCAGAGACCCATCGCACCGATGTTCAGGCTGGAATCTCCGCTCCTATTTCCTTGCACCTCATATAGGAAAAGTTAGTGGAAATTCCTCACTCAATGGGCGGCAGCCGGACATCGCAGCCAACTGAATCCCCCTTTAAAGACAAATCTATTAAAGTTGAATAAAATGATCCAATTTCTGTGTTTAAGGACATTACAGCCGCCAGCTCCTGAAAAGCGTAAGACAGAAGGGCCAAGTATTAGAGAGACCCGATCACTGGGACTCATGTTAATGTTCCTCCCCGTACAGGTGAAGCCGTGTTTGCACGTTGCCTATCGTCTCTGAAGAGTGAACGGATCGTAGCCAGCAAACAGTTACAAGGACCAAAACAGGTTCCCTTTAAGGGTGACAAGAAGGCCTTCCTGGAAGACATCCGAAAAGTATGTACCAAGTGAATTGCTGACTGATCCGTCTTGTTTGTGCGACCTAGCTGGGGACATTTATGATGGGTAGACGCTAAGTCCAGGCAGGTGTCCCAGGCACATTGTCCTTTGTGTAGTTAGATATTACATAGTTATACATAATTAGGCTTCAGTTTGAAGAGAGTCGTCTTGTTTCCAACAAGCCAATATGCCCCATTTTGCAGCCATCAGAATACGATTGAATGTGTTTTGCTGTTGGTTTAGCTGTGACTTTTATAAAGTGGTTCACTGAGGCTCATATAAAGTCCAAACAACCTCCCAGAATGCTTGGAGTATTCCAGCCTGGTCTCTGTGTATCTACTTATTAGAAAATGTAATGTAGTGTAAGGAATTTGGCGCAGATACCTGTAATTCGTGCTTAGTTAGGCATTTATTCATTTGTAATACATTTAATTGAAATGCTTCTTGGGGGTGCGTTCTGGTGATAGCCTATATGATGTCACTGTATGTGGTGAACAGGACAATACGTGGTCTAATTAATGTCGATGATGGTCTTCAAAAACAAACACAATCCTACTTTTCTCCAGGCTTTATATGCTTCCAAGATCATCTCCTACGCACAAGGGTTCATCCTGTTCCGACAAGCAGCCAGTGAGTTTGGCTGGAAGTTAAATTACGGAGGAATTGCGATGATGTGGAGAGGAGGCTGCATCATCCGCAGGTAACCAGACAGCGCACCTAGCACCGATACGTCCATTTATCACTGGGGTTTCATTCCTTCATAGATCGCCGCATTATTCTAGGTGCATAGTGGTTCTTCATAGGAGACACAGAGGGACAAATATATGGGGGAATTCTGATCAAAATATAGCAGGTTTTTTTATGAAATAATAACGCCCGTCCCTAAGAGAATATGACTTGTGCAGATCCAGAGTGAATGCAAATAGAAATCAACACACAAACTTAATTTGTAGTGTCTGGGTGCAAGTGGTTAGCGGCTCCCAGGTCATTGACCCTCTGCATACCAGACTTCTCCTGCACACACAGTAAACTGCTTCAATGTTCCATAAATGTGCAGGTTCTGGTTTATTCCCAGAGCGACTGATGTGGGAGAGCGTGTCGCATGTACAATAACATGTTTATATGTAAAAGCTGCAAGGACAACAAACCAGCATATTGTCAGTATCTTCCATTAGGGAACGGACCATAGAACAGCTGTACAACTGGAGGGGGATGTTATTAGTCATCAGTAAAGCTGCAAAATCCTCTCTAACTCTGCAGAAATAACAACGCACCAAAGCATTACAATCTGTTCCAGGGTTTTATTTTATTTTGTTTAGATTAAATATTCCAGTGTTGCAAATCCATTCATTTTAGGAATAATTGTTCAACAAGGTGCGTTACCATAACTGATTGATTTATTTGTTCCCAGTGTATTTTTGGGCAAAATCAAAGAAGCCTTTGACAGGAATCCGGATCTTCAGAATCTGTTGCTGGACGATTTCTTCAAAAAAGAGATGCACGATTGTCAGGTGAGTCCAGGGGCCGGTATTCAAAGACATCCAACGTTACCTCAACAAAGGACCCAGCGGTCTGTCAGACTGTACATAAATATAGGGTAAAATATTACCAGGTATTCTTCTGGGGTGTTATAAACCATAGCTACTAATAAGACTTTCTAAAGTGCGCTACTAATATGTCTGTATCCATAGTTCATGCTGCATCACTTTACAGAAGTGTCTCCTTACTGCTTTATAAATAAAATGAATATTATTCTATGCTACGACATAAGTGCGGCCCTTGGCTTTAGTCTAGTTCACCTACATGGTAAATATAGGCCTGAGTATAGCTGGAGATGTGTATCCATTAACTTCACACCAAGCAGGCGGCCATTTTGTGATGGTGACGAGAATGCGGCCTATCCACTCGCTGGGACAGTAATGACAGACTTCATATACAGTCTCGTCCTTTTAACCCCTTCTGCCAAATGGATGTTTCTTGCCATTTATTAGAGATGGCAGCTCCCCCCTTATCCTCTCAGAGACTTCCCTAGATGCTTCCATATTAGCAAGGCAAACCTGTGACATGATCGTGTGATGTCAATAAAGCTTTCCATGTTGAAGAGCAAGCTTCAACTTCTGTGCTATAACGCATAGTAAGGACGTTCCAATCCCACCAATGAGGCCACATATTCCCCCGGTGGCCATATTGTTATATGTGCGCAGGATGTATCTGACGGTGTTTTATTATTTCCAGGAGTCCTGGCGCCGAGTGGTGAGCACCGGAGTGCAGTACGGGATCCCGATGCCTTGTTTCACCACCGCTCTCTCTTTCTATGACGGTTACAGACATGAAATGTTACCAGCGAACCTGATCCAGGTCAGACGTGTTTATATCACATGATTCAGGGCTCCTTTAATTATGACTTAAAATCACAGGAAAACCAGACTATTCACGATCTGCTTGTTCACCTACATGCACTAAAATCAACATTATGTTCCTTATTTTTGCACATTTATTTGCCCCGATCTATAAAGAAGTCCTCTGTGGCTGTAGAATATTTCCTAAACCTTGTTTGAGACTTGACAATGACCTCTCTGCAGTCCCAATTTTAAAATCGGGGCAGTTTAGGCCAAGCCTCTGCCCCATGCAGACATTACCCCACTTGGTTGTACATAGAATCCTATCGGTAAGCTGTGATAGTTTGTACGTGTGGCACAGACGGATGAGGGGGGTGTATTATCATTATCTCCTGTAAACGTTCCCACACTGCAGCGTTTGACCTTTTCTCCTTTGTGTTCCAGGCCCAGAGAGATTACTTTGGGGCTCACACCTACGAGCTCCTGTCCAATCCGGGACATTTTGTTCACACTAATTGGACCGGCCACGGGGGCAACGTGTCGTCGTCCTCCTACAACGTGTGAGAAGTGGTTCCCGGTCTGAGACCTCCCTGCCCGGACCAGTCGTACTTGTAGTTATGTCTTGTTGAGATCTGTGTATTTCTGATCCATGTAGTGAGAATACATTTTTCTTTTTATACGAGTGATCCGATGTGTCGTGTGCTTCCTTCTTCTTCTTCTCCCCAGACGGCTGAGATTACTATGGAGGACCTGGAATAGATATCTACCTTCCTCTCCGTCTGTGTCCTTTATCAGACGTCGGTAGCTCCTTGTGAATCGATGGGCTGCTTACCCATTGTTATTGGCTGTGTGTAGGGCCGGGGTCCTCTTCAACGAGCGTCTGCTAGGGATAGAGCATAGTTTAGTCGCAGGCAGCAAGCAGAGACTGTGGTTACTGTGGAATCTGCACTTGACATCTATTCTTTCAGTAGTGTCCAAAGTTTACTCTGACCTTCCATTATGTCTAAAATCCTAATTACTCTCACTAACTACCGCTGTTCATCAGGACTGGGGGGCAGTGGTCATTGCGGGTATCTGGGACACTTTTCCCGGTGCCACAAAACCATTGGCAAAGCCATCCCCCAAGGTTTAAAAGCCCTGATGGATTATTTGTTGCTGTCAATTCCCACAGAGGTCCCAAGTTGGTGGGGGAGGGGGAGGGAATGGCCAAAAAAACATTTTCCACCCAATGTAAAAATGTTGTGATTGTCTAGACTCTTACGAGGAATAAATAATGATTATTAAATTGTCAGAATTGCTCACAAGCTCAATCTTTGTACAAAAAAAATAAAAATAATCTTATTACATTATTTTGCACCTTTTTACATAAGCGCTCTGTTTTTATTGTCTGCAGTTTCATGAATTTAATTTATTGAGTAAAAATACAGACCTGTATGACGGAACCTGCGCACGTTATTTCCCTGTCTAAAGATCTAGGTGTTTAAACTTTTTTTTTTTTTTTCTACCTTTTTATTGCTGTCTGTTCCAGAATATCTTGATTTCTCTTTTCTTCCACATACAGACTCTCCCCCCTGTACTCTACATACAGTAGTGATGATTTACTGGGCTAAACTTGTTGTTCTGCTTCTTCATTGCCGGATTTTCCCGTTTAGCTGCTTAAGTTGCATATTTGGAAGCTCCTGTATATTATAAGATGGGGGAGTGAATCATTATCTGACCTATGACAGCGGGCGTGGAGGAAGTCTACTGGGCGAGGTGTGAGCACAAATATGGTCACCCTATAGAAACCTGCCCCCCTCTCTGAGTTTACATACCCACTAAGAAATCCTCTGGATGGTTTAGTCCGAGTTTGGGGTAGGTCATTATTAACTGCCCTGGTGCGCAGAATCCGTTCTTCCCCTCTCCGTATGCCGGGAATACTCCTGGAAAAGTCAGTTTACTGTATATTGAAGAGCAGCCCCTGGCATTGTACGTCCCTCCGTCACACCCGTCTATGTCACTTCTAGGTATAATGACAGCACATGTGATCCCTCTTAGCAGTGGGCATATTACTTCCTCCCGTTTACTACCTACTCCCAGATCTATATCTCATACTGGATTTCCCCAATGGGAGTTTCCTACTTTCATTGTCTTACCTGCATCCTTCTACTTACCAGAAATCCCCATTTCCTTCTGTTATGCAATCTGGCCCTACGAGAGCAGCGCAGGAGTTCAGGTGACAGCTTGTGAACGTGTCTGTGTCAGTCTACATCTCCCCTCCTTGCAGAGCTCTCAGTAATCCAGTCTGCTGGCCTGATAGATACAGATATCCTACATACTGCAGACTGTAGTTTACTTGTCTCTTTCAAGGACAAAGAGAATTGCTTACAAGATGGGAGAGGACCGGAGGTTCCCAGAATGCCTCACAAACAAACAATGGTATTACATGCACCGTACAACATCACACAGCAAGAGGACAATACAGGATCCTGCATCCGAACGCTCCTGGTTCTGTTTCCAACTCACAAAATGCTTAATCACTCTGGAGAAACCGTAGAGCCAAAGAACATTTAGGTCTACTAGATTGGGAGATCACCTGTCCTCGGGGAGGTATTAAATCACTTGGGCAGATGTGTTGGGAGGCAACGTATTGTAAAATCTTTTTTGTCCTTGAAAGAGACTATTAATTTTCTATTCCTGACCTCTTGTTACTCTGATACTTGTAACTGAGGTAGATTGTTGGGTCACAGGTACGATTACACTGTAGTTGGGATGTAATTCACAAGGTTTTAGTGTTAATATTCTATCCTAATTTACTATATTGAATCCCCTCTGCTTTGGCCAAGGCCCTGGCCTTAGCCAATGTGACAACACGGGAGGAAGTGTTTGCTCCGCGCTGGTCCTTTCCAGACAGCGCTTGATACAAGTTAATTGGGTTCACAAGAGACGGAATCCTTCCCATATTCAGAAATGATCCCCAATATCCTGCTGTCCATCCACATGTTACATTTACGCCTAGGTGGCCAAATTGAAGCGATTTACCACCCCCCTGGGCCGGATCACTTCTTGCATCAATGGCGCCAGTTCATGTGGTCGGAAGATTTCTACACACAGGACAATAACAAAACTCACAGCACGTCAGCCAAGTGTGCGCCATCCTCACGTGTCGTGTGCCAACCAGCTCGGCATCAGGGGGAAACATTGCAGTGATAGAAATGACTGATTAAAAAGGTATAATCCCATTCTAACGGGTGTGATACATATGTTCAATGGTTACATGATCGACATTTATGTGGTCGATACCATAATATAGACCGGATTGGAAAGTCGACCATAAAGACATCTACAGTATTATTAGTTTAAAATACAGTATTATTAAGTTGACATTAATATAATATCCCCAACCCTATTCATATAATACTGTCTACCTTTGACTTGTGCAATAATAATGTTGACGTTTGAATTGTCGACTTTCTGCATGTCAGTAATGTCTGTTTACTGCAGACCGAGCTATCAGCAACCAGCTCTGCGCAACTGCAGGGGGCTGTAACAGAATAGACTCGGCAACGAAGCAGGAGAATGAATGTGGGACCCCCGAAGTGAAAACTCACTGATAGAAGTATATTTACTAAACTGTGGGGTTGAAAAAGTGGAGATGTTGCCTATAGCAACCAATCAGATTCTAGCTGTCATTTTGTAGAATGTACTAAATAAATGATTACTAGAATCTGATTGGTTGCTATAGGCAACATCTCTACTTTTTCAAACCCGCAGTTAAGTAAATATACCCTTAGTGTCCATGTCTATTATACCAACAGTGCAAGTAAGAAAATAACATACTAGTTTTGTTTTATTTTCCTTCACAATCGCCCCACTTCTCAAAATCCTTTCATTAAATTAATAAGCTTACCCACTTGGAGAGTGGGTGCAATAACACATTGTAAAAATGAGGTACACGAGGAGGCAGAATTAAAAAAACGAAAATATAAAGTTAAAAAGTGTCCATGACATCTTTACAATGTAGCTGACGTTCATGTTGTAACAGAAGCATATCTTCCAAATGTCCCAATTTAGGTGGGATATTTTGGGACTGTCCCTTTGTCCTGACAGTCAGGACCTTTTCCTGACTGCTGGGAATGTTGGTTGGTATTTACAGCTCAGCGTGGTGCAATTCAAGGGTCTTTTTGTTTGGGGGGCACTCAGCACACCCCCTTCCCCAATACATGTGACCACACACTATATCAGTGAGTGCTGGGAGGTATGTGAAGGTGTAAGTCTGCTACTGTAGTTTTACAAATTGCATATTGAACAATAGTTGACATAGCTCTGTGTGCCATAGCATGGTAATAAGGGGGTGACATGGTGAATGAGGGGTATAATGACATAATCCATAATTCCTAGCTATGCTGAAAAAAATGGGGGAGACAAAACCAGTGTTTATGGTGCAGTGTGAACGCCTACACAGCATTATTATAGAATGGTGTGTATTACTGAGTGCCCAGGAGCCAAACCAAGTGGAGGTGAAGCTCTGACCAAAAGCAAGGTGGGCACAGACTGACCATCATGAAAGAAGGCCTTTATATATCAGACTTGCCAACTCTCCCTGAATGTCAGGGAGACTCCCTGAAATAGGGGTGATCTCCCTCAGTCCCTGAAGAGTCTGGCATTCTCCCTGATACTGAACCAGTACAAGACGTGGTTCGCTTTGCCATCTGTGGCATGATGACACAGTTCAGAAATTGTGTCCTATGTCATACTTGCCAACATTTTTTTTTCTTTTTCCGGGAGATGCCGGCTGGGACGTGGGCGTGCAGGGGGCGGGGCTGCGAAATCGCGTCATTTTGGCCCCGCCCCCGTGACGGAATGACGCAAATCGCGTCATTTTACAGTGGGGGCGGGGCTAAACGCCGCGATTCCGGGTGAATCGCGGCGTTTAAACTAAATTTTTCTCCCTTCCTATCAGGGAGATTGCCACACTCGTCCGGGAGACTCTCGCAAAATGCGGGAGTCTCCCGGACAATCCGGGAGAGTTGGCAAGTATGTCCTATGTCCATGTATTGATGCCTATGGAGGTGGCCATTTTCAAGGAGACCAAGATTTAATCAAAGACTGACAGATAAGCAAACATGACTTCACTAATGGAGACAGAAATGTAAAAGATGCTTCAGACTCTAGAGATTCATTAGCTGCTTTTCTTTAACGCATAGTAGCCTACTCTGCCGGAATGTCCGGGAGACTTCCTCCCGTTTCTGGGAGACCTCCCGGGAGAGCGGAGCAACTTCCTGGTTCTTGCCCTCGCAATAGATAAGTGACAAGGGTGGGGCTTAATGACGCAAATATTGTCATCTTAGCCCCGACCCCTGGTGTAATTGGTCAAAATCGTGATAATTGTTTAGGGGGCGGGGCCAAAATGATGCATTCAATCAAGCCCCGCCCTGCACGCTCACCTTCCCCGGGATCTACCTGAAGCCAACGAGGAGAAGTTGGCAAGTATGTTATATGCCTGTAATACCCAGGGTTACCCCTGTTCTAATGTATGTAGTGAGAGCCCAAAGTGTCCACCTCTGTGATAGGAGGGAGCTAACCTCTGGCTCTACAGCTGTTGTGTAGCCTGGCTGGGACTTGTAGTTCCACAACAACTACAGAACCACAGCTGCCTCTCTCTAAGCAGAGTTAGTAACACTCCAGTCAGTGACAGGTGATATAGCATGCTTGCCAACTCTCCCGGAATGTCCGGGAGACTCCCGCATTTTGCGAGAGTCTCCCGGACTCCCGGGAGAGTCTGGCAATCTCCCTGATCTGCCCACTTCCTAGTGAAGTGGGCAGAAATCGGTTCAAACGCCGCGATTCACCGGGAATCGTGGCGTTTGGCCCCGCCCCCACTGTAAAATGACGCGATTCGCGTAATTACATCACGGGGGCGGGGCTAAAATGACGCGATTTTCGAGGCCCCGCCCCCTATACGTCCACCTCCCCCTTGCAGCTCCCGGAAGAAATGTATTAAAGGTTGGCAAGTATGTGATATAGTAATATTTAGGGTTTATTTAGCACGATGACGTCACGCCGACGCCGCTTCGCTTTGGAGGTTATTTGACCCGCTCGGAGTCCCGTAGCTCACGTTTTTGGCGGCAAAACAGCCCGTTGTGTGGGAACTGAGAGGAAGTATCGGTGTCATGGCGGAGGAAGACGAGGGGCAGTTCAATGACACACAGGTAATGTCGTCTTAATGAGTTATGAACGAAACTAGAGCGTTATCTGCTGCCTACGGAGGGGGGTATAAGGCGACATATGCGGATTGTTATTGTGTGCACATCGCCATCTGCTGGCTGTTAGCTCTATATCGGCGTTATGCTGGATAATAGTGTGTGCACATCGCCATCTGCTGGCTGTTTGTTGTATACATAGCACATCATTCTAATTATGCTCACATCGCCCTCTGCTGGTTACTTACGGCATCATTCTACCAGCTCCTTTATTGCTGCTTGTAATCCTCTTACGTGTGTATAATCACTAGAGCAATGTGGCCAGACAGGGCGACTGTTAAGCTGGGTACACACTACACTGTTTTCACCCAATAATCGGCTCAAACAGCCGACATACGACCGCTCGTTCAAAAGTCGGGTCAGTGTGTGCAGTGACACAATGGTCAATAGTCTGCCCAAATGGACGATTGTCGCCTCATTTGGTTGGTCGAACCGTTTAATATTTTCGTTCCAATCTCGTTTCCGTTGAGTAGTGTGTATAAACTTCCGACCGATCCACAACAGTGAGTACGAAATTTGTCATTGCTCACGACAACATGGCTGTAAAAAGTCGCTAAAGGGACGTCCGCTCTTCCCTTTAATGTCCTAAACAACGCTAGTGTGTATGCAGTCCATGGACCGAGCAATCGGACCATCGATCGCATGTAAAATCGCTTGGCATAAAAAGTTGGTTGAAATTTCTCCAGTGTGTACCCAGCTTTACAAATCAGACAGGTAAAGACATACACATCAGTCCAGTCAGCATGACCAGCTTTAAACAACAACCAATTGATCTCCCGTTGTCTGTGAACTACAAAAAGAGCTGTTTTGTAATTTTTAAACTAAGGTCAGAGCACCTGTTATATTCATCCTTCAAACTTGGTCACACACAGACATGCATGAGGGGAAGTGGGTTGTACTAGAGCATCCTGTAACCAATTGGTGCATTAGAATGTTAGCAGCAGCAGAGTATTTCAGGTGTGACACAGTTATACAGTATAAACTGAGGGGGAGTGTCCTTGACAACCTCAGTGTATGATGGCACTGGCCAATAGGGAATTGATCTGTCCCTCTAGAATAGATCCCAGCTAGCAGCCACCATTAAGCCCCCGAATAGCACAGTATAATCCCCCAGCAGTCATCCATATTACACACAGTTCATATATCCAACATGTTTTAAATGCCTGTAGGTACCAGGCATCCGGGTCATGTCTGATGATATCTGCAATGAAATCTTGAAGCATCTGAGCCTACGGGATTGTGCAGGAATCTCTCCGGTAGTTTGGGTATGGAGGATGATTTGGAAAATGGTTTAAGGTTTTAGTTATTTATTGAACAGATGAATTTTTAATAAGTGTGGTAAAATATAAATGATTTCCCCAATTTGCCCAGGAACGGTTGTCTCTAGCGCCAACCTTCCCCCTGTATGCCAGCGCTTCTTACAGGCACAGTATCAGTAACACACAGAACATACACACATACCCCCTGGTGACGACAGGCCCAGTGTAAGCTGGTAGCAGTAATAGGGAACACTGATCATTGAAAGTTACATGAAGGATGTGTCCTGCTTGGGCATTAACTAGATGGGCGAGCATTGCTGTACGGTCATTACAAGATGCTTATGGTAAAATACTTACAATATAGCTTCCTAAGTCAGAATACTGTGATCATCCTCAGACCTGTATGTACTACAGGATATCTTATTGCGTCTGACTGGAGATGGTATCGGGGTCAGTGAACGTATTGCTGGTTTTCTGTACTGACTCGGGATGAATGGGGTGTAAGACTCTAATCCTTGTTTGTTTCTGGCTTCCTCAGCGGTTGAAGGCTGCGGTTCACTATACGGTGGGAGGCCTTTGCCAGGAAGTTGCCGATGATAAGGAAGTTACCTTCAGCCAACAAGCGATTGCTGCCATTTCAGAGATCACCTTCAGACAATGCGGTGAGTTTGTCGTTTCACATAGGAAACCTGATCTCTGTCTACGGCGCCCGGCTCGGGGGGAGCTCCAGTTACAGATTTTAGTCTCTAAAGGGACTTTTTTTCTTTTGTTGTATTTGCAATTAACACTATTAGACATTTGTGTTGTATTACTTTGGCTATTGAGGTTTTCACCCTCTCCTCAGTCCCTTCTTTCTACGCTTCTAACCTCAAAACTGTCAATTTCGGTAACTTGACAATTTAAAAAGATTAATAATATAAAAGATACGGGCTGCTTATAAATGACATTAATGCTGCCACGCCGGGTCTAAGGGCCGCTGACAGGTTGCACTGATGGAAGCAACACTTGTGTGTCAGGTGATGCAGCGGTCCCACAGTGTCCGCAGTACAGGCTCTCCATACTGATCCCGCGGCTGTAGCGCAGAGGGGATGGTGGTTATACACAGTGCCTGATCTAAATTATGTAATTATATAATTACATTAATATATATATATATAATCATTGGGGACATGAACCTAAGTGCGCGATGGGCACTAAAGCACTCGTGGTTTTTCACGGTTCCTCTCTGACATCACAAATCGGAAGGCGATACATCTATCCTTATTTTTCAAGTCTGCATTTATTTTGTCTATCTTACATGTCCCTGTTTTATGTCTGTCCTGTTATCCCTACTGTACGGCGCCGCGGAGCACTGCGGCGCTTTACCAATGTACAATCGTAACAATAATCCCGCCAGCCCTCCGACTCCAACAAACCTGCGTCTTCCACAGTTCCAGCTGCCATTAAACATGGCTGAGAAATTGTTTTATTAATTTGCATTTTAACCGTTTCCAAAGGTTTCCGTACGATGCTGAAGGCGTGTTTATCGATCTGTACATTGTCGTGTGTCTCACATTAGAACATTTTAATTCATTTAAATTTTTGCCAAATTGTGAAGCTTCTTTTATGTTAAATAACACAGATTCCATCTTTAATGTTTCACAATTCTCTGATTATTTCTTTGGTGCCATTAAAACCGGGATTGATGCTTTTAATATGTGGGTGAAAGTTATTCTGCGTACAGAGTAATCGCTCCGGCTGTGTATTCAGCGTCTACCTTGCAGTATTGTTTTATACTATTAAATCAGAGATGTTTCCTCTTTAATTCCTGCCGCGTCGCCGATCCTCTCTCCTAACTGCGACTAACCATCAAATTGTCCTTTTTATGTTGCTGAACAATTCACGTGAATCACTTTATCTTGATGTCCTTCCAAGATTTTAATGATGAGTTTTTTTCCCAGTCTCTCTAATTAGAGATCTAATTTCCATTTTTTTTTTTCCCCCACTCTACAGAATCGTTTGCAAAAGACCTTGAGCTGTTTGCACGGTAAGTGTGAGAATGATATTACTCTCGCTGCTTCTGGCAGCCACATATTTAAACTTTAATTTCATTAAATTACCGTAAATAATATCTAATTGTGGGCAGATCATAAGTTCGCATAAGAAATCCCTTTTTTTTTTATACATATTTGACCATCCTCAGTCGATGTTGTTGGGATAAGTATGTAAAGTCATTGACACAGGATGGGACAGACATGAGGCGACTGCGTAGATGACAAAAATAAACAAATATCACAATACACAAACCAGCTGGTTCGTTTCTCCCGTCTGATTTATATATAAATGTTATGCTTTTGCAGATTATAGGGAATATTGTGCAGGATTGATTAATCCGTTGCGGAGTACCTTGCACATGGTCGATCTAGTATCTTTCAATATGACATTTGGTGGCACATTACATTATATTGTGATTACATCCTACGCAGCGTTTTACAGTCAGTGACAAATAAGATCTGTCATTTATTTACTGTGGGCCATCCGGCTTCTTAATGCACGTAATTGTCACGGGGAACGCGGATCTCTGATGCCTGTCCACATTGGAACACACCACACCATGCCATATCGGTGCTGCATTCACTACGTGTTTGTCAGAGGTAAATAATTTATGGCATTTTTGCAGATATGAGCAATAAAGGTAAAATTATAAAAAAAATTTCTATGTTAACCGGACTTTGAGCTGCAGCTCTGTTAAAACGTAAAGTCTGTTAAATATATGATGCCCCTCCCACATTTTAGGGCAGTGGGCGGGGCAACAAAAACCACAGAAAGAGATGCAAAAATTAATTAATTTTAACGATCAGATTTTGCATGTAAAATTCAAATTACAAGTAAGTTAATGAATGTTCATTTATGGATTCCTTAAATAACTGGATCATTATTAGAGAAATGGAAAAATAAACGCACACTGGGAAAATCACTGCACAACTTCCTCCAGAGGATGCAACACACAGATTGAGTCTAGTAATCGCACCTGTTTTTCATATTTGTTTAGCAGAATTTCTGCAGGTGTAAGAGAACCGTACGTGACCCACAGACTGAAATCGAACCATTTATAGAGACAGGGAGAGTCACGTGCCAGCCACGTTCTAACCTTACCAAGGGTTAATGAGTCTAAACCATACGGAATTACACATTTATTTAAAACTATTAAATAAAAGAGCAAATAAGCTTATTCTTAATATTTAATTCCAGTTTTACATATTCTCTTTTCAACTACTTTCTAACCCACATAGAGTATTTCTGCAAAATAAGGCTGACAGTCTGTCAGTCACTCCCTGTCTGCCGTGTTAGAATACCCTCCTCCCTCCAGCCTCCACAGGAAAGTGTCTAAAGGAACATATTAAACATTCCAGGTTCTTCCTGTAGATTATGCAGCTCTGAGATATACTGTATTATTGCCAAATGGAGAGTTTTATTCGCTCTGTCGGCAGTAAAAGTTCAACAAAATAAGATTAAAAAAATATTGCAGACTAAACTGCGTCTTAAACAAACCGTTAGCGAAATGGTGTTTACTCATTAAACCAGTGATGAGCAACAGGCGGCCCTCAGAACCGTCCCCTGCGGCCCTCAGCTCCTTCCTGCTTCATTGTCAGATGTTTGTTACAGCTTGTAACACTTGTATAACACGCTGCCGATATGTTGTTACAGATCGGTGACTTTTTTTCTTTCCATTAAATGTATTGTTCTAACTTATTACTGAGATTAATTAATGTGTCGGCCCTTATGAAGGTTCGAGGGCCGCCACGTGTGTCAGGTTGTCATAATCCCAATTTGGAGATTATAGCACAACCCGATGCTCCACAGATAATAAACCGAGATGAGTTTTGTGGAATCTTTTACTATATCCATTTTTAAAAGTGTTCCACATGATCTTCCTGGTGGGCTTCCTGTGTTTGCCACTCATGATATCCATGTTGTGCGGGGGGTGAATAGATGACATTTAACTCAAGCACAGAAGCTTTGTCTTATTGTCCATTCACTATTTTGGATGGAAACTGTCCGTGATTCTGGTGATCTCCGGGACGTCTCTCTGCCCGCTGTCTACATCCCACAATCCCGACCACTTCACTCAGCCATTTACACAGCGAGCGTCTCCTCCGTCTTACACTCTAGATACGTTTTCTGGCAATCTAGGAATAAAGGAGCCCAATGTGGCAGCGTTGGAGAGATCACCCCCCACTTCGTGCTCCTTTCAGTGACGTGCAGGTGTGCGGGGGAGATTTCATGCCATTGCCGGTCTATATTGTTCTGTCTCCTGTGGGATAAACAGATTTTAGGGCCCTCAGCCCTCACACTTGTCTACAATTACGGCTCTCGGTGATAGAATGTGATTACTTTTGTGCACACAAATTGCTTTTCAGCTCTTTTCAAACTCCTTCTGCAAGTGCGCAGCGCTGTGTGCGTCCTTCACCGGGTACACTGACATCTGTGCACTTTATATTCACAGTACTAGGTTAGCATTAGATTAATTTTCTCTGCGGTATTAATGAAACTAAGAATCGTAGTTTAATAAGAATGCATGAAATATATTCACATCAAGTTGCAATGTCTGTTTTGTAAACATTCAGAGAGGAATGTCTTGATTTACATGTAATAATAGAATAAATCTTGTACGTGGATAGAGGCCCAACAAGAAAGCACCTTGCTGGTTATATCGATCTTATTATGAAAGGGACATTTTATATAAATAATCCTTTTGATTGTTGTAGTAGGTACAGGCTGTGATGCAGGCATGTAGGTATATGGATGTTTAGTAATCATTTTCTAGAATTGATTTTAGCCGTATTGGCTGCACGTCATGTGTGATATTGTGTGTTGTGTCCTCTCCTCCGCCGTGTAATACAGGTGATTGTATAGGAGAACGATATATGTGACTTATGACAAGTTCACTGCACAGGAGCAAGGAGTTAAGGTATGAGCTGCGTCAGGATTTATAGGTCACCTGAGGACTATGGCGAGATCGTTGACGTGGATGTGTAATGTGTTCTGTCAAAATAATAAGCGCCAGCCGTGTTAGTACTTTTTAGGAGTACTTTTTGTAAGTCGGGTCAATTGAGTTTATTGAATTACCACAAGGAGTTAATACGTGAATAGCCAAAAAGAGTCAAGCCCCTCTGATCTGCAGCTTGTGTATCTGAAAAGCAGGACTCTAACATTGAGTATATTCAGTGATAAACTTACCCCTCCTGTCCCAAATGTTTTTGCACCCAATGTAGCTGTCTGCCCTGCCTAGCCCTCACCCCTGGCCTTTGTACTCACAAGAGTATTTCATTAATACAGACACGCGAAAAGAACCACGATTAACATGGACGACGTGAAACTTGTGAGCAGACGGAGCCGATCTCTGGTAATTATATTTCTCTTTTTTTACAGGATTTTTTTTTGATAAGTATTTAGCTCTTCGGTCTCGGCTCTGCGGGGTCTCGGCTCTGCGGGGTCTCGGCTCTGCGGGGTCTCGGCTCTGCGGGGTCTCGGCTCTGCGGGGTCTCGGCTCTGCGGGGTCTCGGCTCCGCACAGTCAATGCTCCACTGCCGTTTGGTCTCGCGCCTAGTGATCTCGTTCTCCTCCTCTCTGAGCGCAGGTAACGCCATACTAGGAACAGGCGTCTTCCTGATAATAGTCTTGACAGATGCAAATGTCACTGCTACAAATATGCAGAGATCTCCGGTTCCCTGACTTGCACACACACGTTTTACTAAATATTTGGCCGCCTGAATCCAAGTCTTGATAAAAAGTTTCAGCATTCGGCTGTGAGCCAAATTAAATCCCAGCTAACGCACATTTTTCATGAATAGGTCACAGTGCAGCACTATAGAAAAGGTCTGTAGTTTGTAATAATATTGTTGTGTTTATAGCTATTGATAATCTTTAGTGAAAATAGACATTTGAGAGGTGGTATAGACGGACGGCATAATTATCAGCGTTTTATTTTCCGGTGCATTTACGCAGGTTTTGCGCAATTCCGTCTCAGCGGACCTCACACTCCCGTCTTGTCCTGTTTATAGAATGTAATAATAGTGCACTTTATGCGTTTAAGTAACTCTTTAATAAATGTTCACGTCTAAAGTTCAGAGCATAAGTTGATGGTAAAAAGTGCATTTATCGTGCATAAAAATAGGGATTTTATTGTTCAGCTGAAGACAGGGACTTTTCACGGGAGAAATATTTCCAGGAACAAATATTTAAATCCTGGGACTAAAAACTTAGGGACAGTTGGAAACTAGGGGAGAGGTGTAAGTGGGGGGCAGGGGTGGTGTGATGTATAAATACAGCGTTCCCTCGTATGTTGCAGCATGCGCATATCACCGCCTGCAGCGAGGAGATCGCATCCAGCAATCAGGGGCAGAAGGAGAAGAGGAAGAAGAAATCTGTCGGCGCCGGGAAAGGCCAGAGACGGTCGGAGGGCGATTCCGCGGTGCCGGATAGCGAGGAGCAGAACATGGAGTGACGGAGTCCTCGCTGTCCTCTCACCGGCTCTAGATAATGTCATAATCACATGTATCTAACCCCTGTCTCTGATACCAATCTGCAATGACCAGCAGTGTCCTCATACAGTGTACATATACGATCCCTAATATAATATGTAATATGTCATGTATATTTTTGCTTTAATAAATGCTGTATTTATTTCATTAAATAGCTGCTGCTCACTATCAATCTATTGCATTTATTTATTTTCTTAAACAAATTTTTAATTTCAATATTTGCAGTTGTGATTCATTCCTGAAGTGTTCTCGGATATAGATCAATGTTACTAGTGACCCTTCTATATAAAGGTTTGTGTATCGGACTCCTGCTGTGTGAGGTTCTTGTGGAGACAGAGATTGCCATCAATAAAGAGAGGAAACACATGAAATTGTAGCAGATCTCGGGGCAGCTAAATCTACCTGTTGTGTCTTTTTATCTTTGGACATAAGTGGGAAAAAAAAACCCTTGTCCAGCCACTTGTTTTTCCAGTCTACCAACGTGTCGTATAATGATGCGAATGATTTCAATCAGAGTGTTATCTGCCTAATTTTGGGGTGACCCACTGCAGGAAGAAACAGGTTTAGCCCTTAGTGTATATAACCGTATTCTTATGTTCCCAATCTCATGCTGCATCGTCTTCTTGTTGCCTCAGAAGGCACTTGAGTATTTTATGAATAAGCTCTTAGAATGCAGGTAACTAGTCCTTATACGTCTTTATCTGATGAATGGAGAAGCCTCTAGCAGAAGCGAGGAATTATTTCCTCTTCACATACCCACTAGACGAATCCTTCAAATCACTTTTCTTATATATATATATTTTTTTTTTTTAAAGCTCCTTTACCCTCTCATCTCCGTCTACAACACATTCTGTAATTATGGCATTAAATGCTCCAAGCTGCTGGGTTTTTGGATAATTGCTCTCGATTGTGTTTCACGGCCGGAGTGTCAGACAGTCTGTCTATATAAAGAGCTCCGATTCCAGGTGAAGACTACGCCGGGCTGAATCTAATGCGATATGTACCAGTCCGTGATCACCACCCAGCTGCTGCTCGTCCTCCTGGCATCCTGCTCCGCCAGATCGGCTGTGCCCAAAGAGAGCGACAAAATGACTACAAGTGACAGCATGGTACGTACCGGGGAGGGAGAGTTTGTAATAGTAGTTTTGGGGGTAGGTCCACAGGATCGCTCAGTTTGCTCCTGAGGTACGGTGTGCAGAGATCCATGATCTCTAATCTTACAGCCATGTGTATCTACCTTTAAAGTGTGCTGCTGTACATTGTTTCCTTTCTGGAAAGGTAGGACGTACTCTGTGTTACTTGTAAGTAGATATCTATGTCTCTCGGTGCATATAAACGAAACTTGCTGTCATTAACGCACATCCTGATTAAAGTGGTGATTACTTCCATCTGCTTTCCAGTGATCCGTGTGTTAGGAAGAGATGCAGGAATATCCCGACAGCCCCTTTCATAGTAATTGTTTCATAGAACCGACCAGGGCTGAACGTGAGTTACATAGCGCATGTCCCCGACAGATGTAGAAGAATGTTTTTTTTAAAAAAAAAAAAAAATAATTCATTTTTTTATGAATAAATGTTCAGTGATCAGTAAATTCTCAATATAAACAGAGCAGAAATGTTTCTGATCATATAAACGGCCCGTACTCCAGCACAAAAATCTTAATTTAAGGACCTAGTACATTGCTTTCAGCTTCTTAGTTACAGGGTGCTGCTGCCTCTTACTGAGCCTCATTAATTGACAGATCATTTATGTATTGAGGTGTCAGTGTCCTCTGACTGCAGCAGGTAATCTCTGCTTTCATAGATGTAATTGTATAATCAATGCAGAATTATGCTTGGTATGAGTGGAACTAATCCCCCCTTCCTACGTGGACCCTCCTGGTTCTAGAATTACTGATCGACCTCTCAGCGTTGCAGATTGCCTAAAAAAGACACTCAATTGTGTTGAAAACCATCCACGCTGCAGGCTTTAGTCAGTTAAAGCTTGTACCTTTGGTGTATGTTTTAGGTACAAAAGGGGATCGTCTGGGGGCGGGGAAGAAGAAAGACAGGGAATTTGACTCAGAGAGAAACTGCCCTTCTAAAAATGAATAACATATAAAAGGCAGTATGTGGTTTTTAGGCGATTAGGCTAGGCAATAATCATCATCACCATTTATATAGCGCCACTGATTCCGCAGCGCTGTACAGAGAACGCATTCACATCTGTTCCTGCCCCATTGCGGCTTACAGTCTAAATTCCCCAACACATACACACATAGAGATAAAAAGACAGACTAGGGTCAGTTTAGATAGCAGCCAATTAACCTACTAGTATGTTTTTGTAATGTGGGAGGAAACCGGAGCACCCAGAGGAAACCCACGGGAAGAACATACAAACTCCACACAGATAAGACCATGGTCGGGAATTGAACTCATGACCCCAGCACTGTGAGGCAGAAGTGCTAACCACTGAACCACCGTGCTGCCCAATATGGACACAATTTATTTTTCCCCCCAGTATGGTGCATCACAAAGAAAAAGTGTTATACAAAGCTGGGAGCTTGAACAGTTTAGAGCACACATGGCCAACCTGAGGCTCCTCCGGGGTTGTGAAACTACTCATTCCAGTACACCCTGACAGTTCTCGTCTGGCAAAGGATTCTGGGGCTTGTAGTTTCACAACGCCTGTAGAGGTTTTCCAAGCCTGCTTTAGAGATTTTTAGTTATTGGTGGTAGCTACACTTTCCATGTTAGACGTACCTCTCGCAGGAAGATAATGGACCAATATTGTTCCCTTTTGCTGATTATTTCATAATGCAATGCATTTTGAATGCAGCATCTACAATATTAGCCACTAAATAGTCAGAACTCCCTGCTAAATAGTCTGTGTAAACATATAAGGCAGTGCACTGACTTTGACCCAGATCAGGAAAATCAAAGTGTGTTTTTCTCTCATTATCAGTTGCCCTGAACCCGATCCAGTTTCAAATATGGCCGCCTTATTAATTCGCTTCTTTGTGTCATGTGACCAAGAAGAAAAGAAAAAATGACATTGTGTGTTTCTGGGAGCAGAAGTGGTAATCCGGTAAATATGCTTTATGGGACCACTTGTCAGATTACACAAAACAGACCAGAAAGTCAAACGTAATCTAGCCGCCCTGCTGACTTGCGTCTGCCCCGAGACCGCACACAACATGGCTGTTTCCAGATAAGTGCCTTTATATGTTTAACCTAATAGGCGGCTGCATCTGAAAAAGGGAAGGAAAAAAAAAAGGTGAATTGAAAGAAAATCAATTGCAAAATGAAGTTATATATGAAAGATGGAATTCCGCGATTGGACGTGAGCTTGCGGCCTGGACAGTTAATTAAATCCCCTTCGTTTTACAGGCTCCTATTTCAGAGATTCATTTACTTCTCTTTTTCCATTTTTTGAAAAAGTTCCAGGAAACAGTCCATAAATGTAACCATTAAAGCAGGTTATTACATTAAAACGGTACAGGGAAGTGCAGAGCCGGAGCCTGGCAGTACATTATCTGTCAGAATCTGTCATTTCCTTCTGAATTGCCTCCAGAGTGATGTGGGAAAGGTTAGGGCCCCCATATTTAAAGAGCCACCGATGTCACACAAAAATAATGGGGCCGAATAATAATTAGGCTTCTGATTTGTTCCATCTGTCCCGTTTTACTAACATCTGTGGAGAAGGAAAAGAGAAATAATAAAAAAAAAGGGAAAAGTAAAATTATTTTATTTTACCATTATTAAATGCCACCGACTTAAATCAAAGCAATGTTCCCTGTCTGAGGAAGGAAAAATTGTCCATTTGTAGAAGATTTAGCTGCGCAGGAAGCAAATGTAACGTATTAACTTGTCTGGCTGCCACCAAGCCCGTCATCATTCATGTAACGCTGGGGAACTGGTGCAGTCCTGCGGTTTTTAAGGGTCTGGGCTAATTTGAGAGGGTTTGTTGGAAGAGAAAAAAACAAACAGAATGCGACGGAACATCTATATCGCTGCGTCCTTGTCTCAAAACTTTCTTAAAGTGCATCTGTCACCCAAAGTGTTTTAGGTGTAATCTATCTGGTTTCTTTCTCTTGCACCAAATTTACCATCCGTTTGTTTTGTTCCCTGGTCTGCCCCCTGTAAGAAGTGTTGAAATACCTACAGTAGTTGGGTGCAAGGACATCATTGCGAAATTTACACTACGTTACACCGAAATGTAGCAGTTTTACAACCGGAAATAATGTGTTCTACTCGTCACAGCAGTAACAATGTTGTTTTTCCTTTAAAACACTTAACTATGTCCTATTTTTAAGCCCAAGATCATCATCATTTATTTATATAGCGCCACTAATTCTGCAGCGCTGTACAGAGAACTCATTCACATCAGTCCCTGTCCCATTGGAGCTTACAGTCTAAATTCCCTAATGTAGACACACACTCACATAGACAGAGAGGGAGAGACTAAGGTCAATTTTGATAGCAGCCAATTAACCTACCAGTATGTTTTTGGAGTGTGGGAGGAAACCGGAGCACCCGGAGGAAACCCACGCAAACGCGGGGAGAACATACAAACTCCACACAAATAAGGCCATGGTCGGGAATTGAACTCATGACCCCAGTGATGTGAGGCAGAAGTGCTAACTACTAGGCCACTGTGCTGCCCACAAGATCACTTAGAAACATACTTGCTTCTACACTGTGTGCTTCTTAAAGCTAACGGGGTATTTATTTTACCCAAAGCCATTGCTTTTGTCCATGGCTCCAACATTTTAAGAGGATGACAAATCGCAGTAATCGAGTAGAGCCTTTATTCATCTCTATCTAATTATATATCTGGAAGGGAAAATTTGCCGATGTGGTGTACCAAAGTCAGGATAGAGACTTGATCCATTTATCTCTCCAAATGTATTCTGTAAACCGGTCCTACACATGGGCAGCATCGTGGAAAAGGCAAAACTTGATTGGGGGTTATTTAGACAATATAACTAAATTAGACAAGCCTTCCTCATAGCTACATAAAAGGGCGCTAATTTCCAACATTTTAATTTTCAGATAGGAACCCAATGAGATAAAATAATTCTGCAGAACCCAGCCATTCCACTGCAGATGTGTATAAATGTCTAGTATTACAGACCACTGAATCCCCTCCTATAGCTTTAGAACCTTGTGGGATCTCATACAGGTCAAAAAGCAGAGACTACAGTTATTTGAGCTGCTGTGACATTGCATTTCTGCAGTCAGCTAAGCACTCGGTTACTCTGTTTAGTTGGAAAAGCATCTGACTCCTAACATGGCAGCCTCTTGCAGACGAGTGGAAAAAGTGCATGATGGACATAGTTAAGTATAAACACTCCGTTTACTTCATGCAATTTATTCGGCCTTAATCCAATTATTTATGTAAAATATTGGCTTTACTCGCCCCTTGTAACATGGTTTATAAATCTCTCTCCAGGAAATAGACGAAGTGAAGAAAATCAACCTTGTGAACATACTTTCCGGTATATTTGACTGGACGTCACCGGAGAGCAACGAACCGGTGGTCAGCAGCGAGGAGCCTGAGCTTCCGTACCGGCCGCAGCGATCCATGTATAATACGCACGCCGGCCGCGAGAAGGGGATGTGCAAGAACTTTTTCTGGAAGACGTTCTCTACCTGTTGAGTATCTCGTGAAGACGGCGCCCCATCTAACAATCTCGCACATTTCATATCCAACTCGCTTAGCCACGATGGGATTTTATACCACAATATGAATAATGTGTAGTTAAAATGGACCTGGCTCATATTCACGGTGGAGGCAGCCATTTTGTGTAGCTGAACAGATATTCAGCCTATGAATTCAGTCTGGTGGTGGCAAGATAGCCGAGGCCCGAGACACTTCATGCTTCATTCTGGTGAGGTGAATTTATCAGCTGCCCACTCAAGCAGTACTGGTTCAGCTCACAAAATGGCCGCCGGCACTGCGCGTAGGTGACGGGTCCTCGTTAAACTCACTCCATGAATTATCTTTTAGTGAGATAACAAGATGTTAATGCTAAATTACAGGAACTTTATTAGTGGAGAATATCCATGTAAATGTACCTAGTAGCAATTGTCTTGTGTTTGTCAGCAACCATCACTTAAGAAAGACGGCAGCCATTTTGCTTAAGGGCAGAACTCATTTCTAGGGGTTTCTTCTTTGTAAACTGTTGTAAAGAATTCACCATCCCCTTACAATGTATAATATTATAATAATAATAATGCATACTTCATATCAATGTGCTGTAATTAAACGAGATATGCAGGCTAAGTGTTGTTGTTGTGAGACAGTGACAGACGGTCCATTCGCAGCACACAACTGGGCCTCTTAGGTTTTAAGAAGTATTGGTAGCCACATTGTGATGTAGAATACATTCCTGTATCTATATGGGAACTTCATGCAGACTAACTGAGAGTCACTGCCAAGCATGATGAAGCCATACCACAAGTTAATTTTCCTTCCCTCTTTTTGGTTCCACTAAAACAATGGGCGGAAAAAAAAAAAGTTAGGGAGAGATTTGCCAGCTACCCTCCTCGAGGCCAGAATGCAAATCTCTACAAAAAGATAAGGGGCCTCTGGGTAATGCCATTTGCATGGCCGCCACTTGAGTCTGTGGACTTCTGACAAGGCATTACCCAGAAGCCTCTTCTTCTCTAACTGATGACCTATGAGAATCAGAGAAACACATTACAGCTGGGAATACATTCCGATGCGCGGGAATCCACTAGCGCTTGGGTTGATATAATTTGCATCGAATCACGTCATTAAGGCCAGGCCCCACCCAGTTCAGGATCCGGGAGGGTGACCTACTCTTAACTAGTATGTATTGGTTGCAGCAGGTGACCATAGTTATATAGTAATATAATCACCAGATTAATATCTTTTTAAATATATTCATATTTCTAAGGACCCATGTAATGAACTTAGTGGTATATAATGTGCTTATGTGTCTACAATGGCATTTTTGAAAAGGCAGTAGTCACACCCACAAGCAGCCTTTGTTTATGTAATATTTGTTGCACAAACTTGACGAAGGATCCAACAAAACAGACAGCTGTAGCCTAACATTAGGATTTATACTGTAACATGACGCAATCCCATATCAACCAATCAAAAGGTTCTTTCTTTATTATGAAGCTGGACCCACCAGGTCATTCGATTTTAATTTATCTGAACTTCATTCCAGCCATCAGTACTTGACCCATCAGCGGATGACTAGTGTCTGTATCTAACACAAGATGTGTAGGTGTAAGAGGAGGCTCCTATGCTGCTCTACACCTAGATTATACTATAGGGACTGGTTCAGCTCTCAGGATATTGTAAATCTTATGGCTGTATATCCGGAGAGAGGGAACCGATAGTGTTAGTCACCCCCACCAACCGGTCACCATCCTCTTGGGTCCTATGAATGGCAGTACTCCAGACAGATGATTACCTATATCTGTTTTCAGCGACCGTTCATTCTATGCAACTCTCTCTACAGATGAACTGCAGAGGAGAAGGTTTTGGGGCCCTCAGAGGCTTGAAACGCAGGTTCTATTGAGGGTAATTAGATGACAATAAGACACACATGTTAAGTGATATAGTGCTACTAATAAGAAACAGTAGTTAATTCTCAGAAGAAAGGCAACTAATACACCACAGTTGTCACTCAGTGTAATTAAAGTTCATGTTTAACAACATGAGAAATTGTGGGGCGTGTTACCTAGCCTAAAGCCACATTGTTATGACGGAGTAGCATGTTACAGGTATAATCAGAAGGACTAATACGTGTATTTCATTGTCGTGTAAAAACACTTATCACCTTTCTGGTTCCTAGTGTGCAATCCTGACTTCCAGGTGGTCATTGTACAGCACAGACAGACGTCGTGGTGGCTAGTGTACAATATAGAGCTTCTTCGTAGCGGATAGTGCACGATACAAGACATCATTGTTTGTTGCTAGTGTACAATACAACCCCTCTTTTTGGTAGATTGTAGTACAGACTTCTTTTTGATAATTGTACAATACAGATAGCCGTTATGATGGCAGTAGTCTACTAAGGTTTACTACATCGGCTCTTTTCTGGTGGCTACTGTAGAATTTATACTCCGTTTGTGGCTAATGCCGTGTTCACAAAACAAAACCTTTGCTGGTGACTAGTGTAAGACCTTTTGTCTGGACCATGACCATTCCTGTATTGCTGCCTGCCCTGATCTTTTGCCTGGACCATGACCGTTCCTGTATTACTGCCTGCCCTGATCTTTTGCATGGACCATGACCATTCCTGTATTACTGCCTGCCCTGATCTTTTGCCTGGACCATGACCATTCCTGTATTGCTGCCTGCTCGAACACTGGATCTAGTTTAATCTACTTCCCGTCTGTGTGAGTAATAAAAGCTAAAATAGCCAACCATTGTGACTTTGAAATCCATATATTGGCTGATTTGAAAAATTAACAAGTCGGAACTAATTAAGAATTTTACATAATAATCTAGAGATCCAAACACAGAAATTAATCATTTTTTTTTTAAATAATTAATTCACAGCTCCTCTTTTTAAAATTGATTAATAAAACATTTAGAAGACTGCACTTAGATCTCCTGAAATGATTCACTCGAAGTGAATTATGTCCTGCAGGGGTTAATACCCTTCCCTCTTTGTCGGCTTCAGCATTTTTTGCAGCCATTCTATAGAATTAAAGATAAAGTCTTGCAGCCTGTGTAATGTTTGAATCATGTTTCATGGCCAAGCAATTTGCTTCCCTTTTCATTAAGCAATAAATCACTTTTATTATCAATGTACATACTGTAATTCTCTAGTCATTGCTGGCAGATCTGGTCAGGTTACCATAAAGCAAAAATGTCTTTTGTGAACCACGGGATGTCAGGATGGTACCAGCTTACGTCACCCCGTATAACTAAGCCCCAAAACTGAGATCATCAGCTATCAGCTCTGTGTTACCCGATGCTGCATCCGTTACAAAGTAAAGTACTGAAAATAAAAGTAAAGAGATCGGAGTATTAAGTGTAAACACTCCAGTTATTTCATATATATATATATAGGTTTTCACATAGTCCAGTGGTTCCCAAACTTTTGCAGTTCGCAGCACCCTTAGAGTCTCCATAATTTTTTCAAGGCACCCCTCCAAAATAATTACCGAGCAGTGCTGTTTTATAAGTAGTCAAAAAGACGTAATAAGTATTTAGGTCAGAACATAAATTACTTATTTGGTTGTATGCAAAAATAATACACATAAATCCAAGGGAAAATAATTTATTTATGTATATTTTTTTCAATTATATTTCTGTCAAAGAATAATTTACAGCTAACACACCCTCTGCCCCCTCAGCCTCCACACTCTGCCCCCTTAGCCTCTGCCCCCTCCACGCTCTGCCCCCTCAGCCTCTGCCCTCTCCATGCTCTGCCCCCTCAGCCTCTGCCCCCTCCACGCTCTGCCCCCTCAGCCTCTGCCCTCTCCATGCTCTGCCCCCTCCACGCTCTGCCCCCTCAGCATCTGCACTCTGCCCCCACTGCCTCTGTGCTCTGCCCCCTCCACGCTCTGCCCCCTCAGCATCTGCACTCTACCCCCATGCTCTGCCCCCTCAGCCCTCTGCCCCCTCCACGCTCTGCCCCCTCTGCCTCTGTGCTCTGCCCCCTCCACGCTCTGCCATCTCAGCATCTGCACTCTGACCCCACTGCCTCTGTGCTTTGCCCCCTCAGCATCTGCACTCTGCCCCCTCAGCCTCTGCCATCTGCCCCTCGCTGTGCCCCCTCTGTATCCCGCCGTGGACAGGAAGAAGAAAAAAACCCAAAAAAAACTACTTACCAATCCGGCGGCGCCCGGGACCCAGCATCCTCCTCCTTCCTCCCTTCTCACTGAATGCCGGCCGTGACATCACGCTGGGTCCCGGGCGCCGCCGGATTGGTAAGTAGTTTTTTTTTTCTTTTTCCTTCCTCTTCTTCTTCCTGTCCACGACACCCCTGGGAGCCGTGGCGCACAGTTTAGGAACCTAGGACATAGGGGATTTATTTGGTCTTTAAAGCATCCAGCATATGCTGTTGAACTAGAACACTGAGCTGTCTCTGACAGTCAGATATAGGTGTAATGGATTTTTTCGGAGGCCTGCACACATTCACCTGCATGAGACTATCTGCCTATTCAGAAGTCATTTTATTACAGGTTAGGTCTACGGGAGTGAAGATAGCTGAGGCTGGGGGATTACTTTGTATCGCAGGGGCAAATGCAGGATTTGTAGAGGGGAGTTTCCACACCACGCCACCAGTGGGCGTGACCAGCATGCATGGGGGCGTGGCTATAATATTAGACAGTGCTTGGCTGCTCTCCAACTCTTCCTATCCCCATAATATACATGGGCAATGCTGCGTGCACTACTGTTAGGTGCACTAGGAACCCCCCCTCAGTCTGCCTAGCCTATGTATCGGGAGGTATTTTAAATTATTTTATCTAGCCTTCCACTCCTTAATAACAATGTCTCCTCTCCCCCTACTGCCCCCAGCTGGGCAGAGACCGTGCCATCTGCCTGTCCGTCTTCTGGTATACTCTGTGTGGAGAGCACGATGAAGCCCTGTAGTGAAGGGGGTTTCAGGTCTATTCATAAATAATTGAGCATTTGAATGGATGATTTTCAAAACAGATGCAGAGTTACCAAACTTGCATAAATGCCCCTAAAACTAACTGTGAAGTTACTATAATAATACATCCACGTTGGCGCCTCTGGCCTGTCCTATCAGAGATCATTGTTACCACCCTATTGTTCAAGATTTGTATGTTTTTTACCATTAATAAAATATGTTAAAGATAAATTTGTATTCTAGTTTGCATTCTCTACCTTTGTTGTATATTGGCGATGGAGGAGGATCTATTTTGCATACTGTAAGTTACAGGCTGTTAGGACACGCTGGGACTTGTAGTCCCACAACAGCCAGTGCGATGCAGGTTGTCCATGTTTGCTGGAGATACAACTGCATAAATCAGTTTGGAGTTGGCTGCATTGGTCTATATTAAATGAAATCGGCTGCATCATGGTTTGCAGAGAAAGCGATGTTTCCATCCTTCGTACTATAATATCTACACTGACATCAGGCACATTCTTTAAACTAAGAGACATAACACTGAAAAATACAATTATTATTTTAGGTTGTAGTTACTGGAAAATGTTCCATAGGGTTGTACCACTTGTAAATATGGAGATAAATAGGATTGTTTAAAATATATCTTGTTCAAATATAGGAATCACCTATATACAGTTTGCAAAACGGCTGCGTCCAATATGTGAAGGCGACTAGTGTACTTTAATTGGTTTATTGAGGATTTATTAGTAAAATAATAAAGGTTATATTTTCACTTATTGCCATGTCCGGTTTGGAGATAATACCTGGATATGTAAATATACCTGTTCCAAACAGATGATGTTTTGCAGTCAGTTTCACAAAAAATATCTTGATTTGCAATTGGTTTTTTTCCTACAGCAACCTTCCAAATCAGTTAGGTCTCCGCTAGTGATGTATTGTCTGTCCTTTCACTCAGTCCATCCGTCTATGACTCAAGAGCTACAAAAATACATATTCTTGACAATATAATTTATAATTTCATGGGTAATCATAGTTTTTTCCTGCTGCGGAAGAAACCAAGCCTCTAATGTGATCTAATGTGATTAAAAGCAAACTGTGGTATTATCAAAGAAAACTTTATTAAGACGAGAACCCACAAAACATATAGACTTTTGCAATATATTCTGTACACAAAACAGGTACCGATCTTAGTCTGCATTTAAATACCATTCACAATGACACAGAATAGTGATGAGAGTATCCTTATTGGGAATTGGTAGCAAATGAATCACATCTAGAGTATACAACTAACACACTAAATTCCCTGTAAACCATAATGTTATGAGAAACTAGTGAGGTCATCAGTTATAAGAGGTCAGCTGTGACATCATCACCTCTGTAGTCAGCATTAGGATGCTGATGTAATTGCACTTATAAGGAGTCACCAGATCTGTACAGATATCAACTATTAACCACTAAATATAACCTGAAACAAATCGGAGATATCCGTCCGTCACCCATAAACACAAAAATGATCTGTAAGAGTTGATCGTAAAATGTAACTTTTCACATTTATAGGATACAAAGTCTGTATTTAGCACAGTTTATATTGTGCTGGATATAAAGTCCAAGGCAAGGGCTGGCTTGTAAAATCCTTGTAGTGTGTTCAGTTTGTGTTATGTAACACTACTGGCTGAGACGTGTTGTCTAACCAGTGTCTCACTTCACACCCGGCGTGACCTCGCCTCCGCTCTGCAACGGCTCTAGGGCACATTTCTCTTCTTGCTCTGCGACACACTAGACAGAGAGTTCATACACTGCACTTGTTCATAGCGTAGCTGCAGCTGCTCCGCACAGTCCGTCTGCAAGCGCCGAACGTCTTCTGGCTTCCGCTTCAAGTCCGCTGACAAAGCATCGGGGTCCTGCGCACAGACCGCCTGGAAACACCATAGTTCACAATTAAAGGGACGTTACAATGAAACATTTATTTAAAAGACAAAAACATTGTTGAACAAGTGAAAGGTGGTGTTGCCTATAGCAACCAGTAACTTTCTACCTTTCATTTTTCTAGCTCAACATTTGAACATTAAAGCAGACATCGGATTGGTTACTATGGGTAGCACCGCACCCCTTCTCTGTACAAATTTTCATTAGAGTCCCCAAATAAGTTTTCTATGTAGAAGGGATTTCCCATGGAGTGATTTGCTCAAATGTGATTGCCCAGTAGGGTTGGGTATATAGGAGTCTACGGACAAGATATAATTTTACCAATATGGCAGCCCCAACGAACGGTTACAGATGGAAAGTGGTCTATACTTGTAGTATGTGACCACATATTTGTAAAAACTCAGCTTATCTATTAATTAGGAACCAGTGACAGGGGTAAGACACTTCTTGCTTCAGGTGGAACTACAAGTTACAGCATGCCTTCCCAGTCTATAAATGCATGCAGGGACTTGTAGTCCCACACTAGGTGTAGAGCCACGGTGAGCCTAAGCCAGCACCAAAGGCTCTGATGCTATAATTGTAAGTACTGACTTCTAGCTGCTCGTTGGATAAGCTGAGATGAGGCAGCCTCTTGTCCGTCAGTACTGCTATGATGTGGCTGGAGAGCTGGGCCTGTCTGCCCTCCTCCCCGGGTCTCTTTTCGGTTGTGTCCGCTTCATCCATACCCTCCGGCTCTAACATAAAAGTTAAAGGGATGAACAAGGATTATTTTTTTTTATTGTGCATTAGATGGAATAATTTGAGGGTAACTTCTCTTACCTGTTACTTTGTAACCATCGTTTTCATCGTTATTCACAGCGTTGAGATAGAGCTGCAGCAGTTCCTTAGACTGACGTTCCTCCTCCCTGCGGTCCAGGAGACCCTGGAGGGTATCTTTCAGCATATCAGCCTTCATGGGGGATACGGCCATCTCCTTACTGAGCTCAGGGGTCTGCACGTCAATAAGAGTCTGTGGGAGGGTTATACACAGATGTAATGTCTATCTTCTGGAGGTGACTTGTGTGTAGGAGCCGGGGCAGTAGGTAGCTAGTGGGGATCAGCAGTGCGTCAGATACCTCGTTCTGAGGGTAACTGCTAATTGCACTCTGTAAAGGTCCTGTACCAATGCACAGTGCAAATACTCTTGTGTCACTCCTGCGCACATGCGCCCATTTATACCTCCGAGTTTGCATTGTTCGTTGTGAGGAGGGGCAGGTGAAACGGGATTAGAAACACAAGGGTTTGTATTATATAAATATGCTTGTAGCGGTGGACAAGGGACATTTATGGAGCCCAAATTTACAGAGAAGCGCACAACCTTCTCCTTGCAGCAAAAGGATTTAAATTCTCTGGCTGAGGAGAGGTGCCAAAATGCCAACCTCGTCTCTGCTTTTATTCAAAGTGTTAATCATGCACACAAATGTCTCAGAGTGCAGTTTATATAACGAGGTGGAGAATGCAGCAACTCTGCGGATGTCTGGTATCACAATGCAGAAACTTTTTCCTGGACAGAGTTAAACATACCTGGAAGTCAGACTCTGAGAACAGAATGATGTTAGACAGGTTTTCTCTCAGCTGCGCAGCTAACACTTTCCATTTCGGAAGCTGGGCACCATCTGTATCATCCATGTCTACCGATTCCCGGGCGAGCCACGCCGTGCCTCCATCTGATAAAACAGACACATTCAGGGTTCTCATAACACACCTTATAATTGCTGAAATGATATAAAAGAAATTGCCTGTGGCTTCCTGCTGCCTCCATTCCTCTCCTCATATCATGTCAATGCCCCTATCACATGCAGCCCTGTCCTCACTAACACATCACTCATCTCCTGATATACTCTGTGCTGCTGGGGACCCTGCTCCTTCCACTATATAAAACTCAGTCTGTGATTTCCTGCTGCCTCTATTCCCCTCCTCACATCATGTCACTGCCCCTGCCACATGCAGCCCTATCTTCACTAACACATCACTGATCTCCTGATATACTCTGTGCTGCTGGGGGAACCTGCTCCTTCCACTATATAACTCTCAGTCTGTGACTTCCTGCTGCCTCCATTCCCCTCCTCACATCATGTCACTGCCCCTGTCACATGCAGCCCTGTCCTCACTAACACATCACTCATCTCCTGATATACTCTGTGCTGCTGGGGACCCTGCTCCTTCCACTATATAACTCTCAGTCTGTGGCTTCCTGCTGCCTCCATTCCCCTCCTCACATCATGTCACTGCCCCTGTCACACACAGCCCTGTCCTCACTAACACATCACTGATCTCCTGATATACTCTGTGCTGCTGGGGGAACCTCCTCCTTCCACTATATAACTCTCAGTCTGTGACTTCCTGTTGCCTCCATTCACCTCCTCACATCATGTCACTGCGCCTGTCACATGCAGCCCTATCTTCACTAACACATCACTGATCTCCTGATATACTCTGTGCTGCTGGGGGAACCTGCTCCTTCCACTATATAACTCTCAGTCTGTCGCTTCCTGCTGCCTCCATCCTGCTCAGATCCCAGCCACAGCCACGCAAATATTTATTGTTCTCAGATAATTTACATTTTATAGGACCTGGTTGAGGGTGTGACCTCCAATACAAATCTTATCGCCGTTCCCTGTGATATTATATTTTACAATGACGATGAGAGTCTTGCTGGGAACCCTGGTTTGAAATACAGAAGGGTCTGTTTGTCCCAAAAGCAATGAAATTAGATTGTAGACTGAATGGTCTGGGACACTATGTTCACAATATGACGTGTACAGTAAAATAGTTTGAGCAGTTTACAAAAATAAAATCTACAACCTTATTTCACTCTCCACCTACCTACTGTGCAGGAAGCCCACTTCTTGTCTCCTATTAGTATAACAAATTCAGTGTCTTCTGGTAAGCAGAGGAAGTAATCTTCATCCTCGACAATTGTCCCATCCTCTGCTAGCACCAGTGTGGTGGGGTCCTTCGTTCTGTCCAACTTCAGGAGTGTGAAAACTTATCAGGACACAAAGATGCTGGTTAATGAGAGGGAACATTGTGCAATTCTCTCGTACATTTACAGACTATGCCAAAGTGAGAGACTGAATATATATATATATATATATATATATATATATATATATATATATATAAATATACTGCGATAAGAGACAGTAAACGTGTATGTGTGATATTTACACTTTGTCATCATGATTATGATGTAACCAAGACTACACTATTCCAAAAAACAGTGTTAGTAAAACATGATGGTATTATAGATCAGCATATACAATTTAGCATTGTAAATCAATTGTAATCATTTCACTTCCTGCATGAAATTGGTTTCACGGAAGTAAAAACAACTTATACAGTAGTCCCACAAAGCAATTACCATAATTCATGTAACTATGTGAGTACTATTGTGTCAATAACCACACTCACATCAGTTTTACGTAACCTGTGACTTTCTGGCTATGGCGGAACTACAAGTCCCAGCATGTCCCGACTTGTAGTTTGGCTGGATGACAAGGTTTGCATGCTGGGACTTCTAGCACCACAACAGTCACACAGACCTGGAGTACAGCAGAGGAGAGGAACTTGTAGGTAGGGACACCAAGTGGGCGTAACTACCATAGTAGTGCCAGGGGCATCTCCACTGTCACTGTGCCCCATGTGTATACAGTATATGTTTGTTTGTTTTTTTTATCATCCTTGGGGGAGTACCTGGGGCCCTTACAAAATTTTGCAATGGGACCCACAAATATCTAGCAATGCCTCTGTAAGTGGGGGTCAGGGATCTGGTTTTGAGGGTCCACTGATGACCAGTTATGCAATGCAGTACACTCTGTTATTAGCCTATATATATATATATAGTGAGGACCACTGGACCACCCCCTACTCACCTTTCTCATGTAACTCCTGCAGGGAGGAAGCTGCCACCCCATGTTTGTCCTTCTGTCCCCTGACACTGACCACACAGCGCTTCATAGCTCTCTGCAGCCTGTACACAAGTCACCAGCAGGGTCTGGAGGGGGCAACGTCACATGTCAGACACTTCCGCATTCCGTGCGCACGGCATGCCGGGGATTGTAGTCCCAGAGCACCATTAACTCACTCACTGCCGAATGAAAGTTGAGAACACAGAATTTCTGCGACTGGTCATAATAGCTCGTAGTATCTCAGGGTATACACAGTATAGAAGGATTTAAAAACGGGAGTAATGGTTAAACTAACCTGCTATCAACACATTTACCTTTATTCTGGGTCTGCAGACTGCAGACTGAGCTGCCTCCTTACCCCCTATCAGCACATAGCTTCTAGTGTGTTATGTCTGATATGCCACTTGATTTCAGCAAGCATAATTGTGAGTGACAGATTTGCAACATGACAGATCTTGCAGGAGATTCTATATCTCAATGATGGGCACAGAATATCCCTAATAATGCCATCAATTTATTAAAAAAGAAATCACCAATTCCCCTTGAATCAAATGAATCCATATTAACTGCCACACTGCAGCAAGGATTCTGTGTATACTGAGATATACTGCCATACTGGGTTACTGTGTACTGTCACACTGACCCCTGTATCTCCATAAAATGCAATTATTAAATATAATGTCACACTGACCCCTGGATCTCAATACTTAATATTTAATAACTGCACTGTATGGACATCCAGGGGTCAATGTGACATTATAATAAATAATTTAACTGTAGGGACATCCAGGGGTCAATGTGACATTATATTTAATAACTGCACTATAGGGGGATCCAGGGGTCAGTGTGACATTATAATGTCACATTGACCCTTGGATCTCCTATAGTGCAGGTATTAAATATAATTTCACACTGAATCTCTGTAAAAGATTTAGGCATGTTGTGGCTTTCCAGCTGTTACAGAACTACAAGATCCAGCATGTCCTAGCCTGTCTGGTTCCAGTATGCCATGTCTGGAAGTACATGCTGGGACTTGTAGTTCCACAGCAGCTGGAGAGCCATGTGTGTAATGTCAGACTGATGACTGTATGTGGTTCAGTACAGATAATTACACTGATCAGAGCAGGGACAGAGTCTGGCTCAGGTATATCGGCGCTCGGCTGCTCTGACCTGCCGGAGCTCGCTTGGCTGATGCTGTAAGCTCGGCAGTGGATTGGTGAGGTCTGGGAAGATGGCCTCCTCGGATCAGGTTGAGCCTCCTGTCCAGGTGAGCGCGGGGCTCGGTCTCCGGGGGGGCGAGAGGGTGCGGGGAGGGGTCTATACTCAGGGGGAGAGCCAGACCCTGCTGATATGGTCCTGTGACCCCACAGAGTATGACTGCTGCACCTGTTACCCCACCAGCACTGACTGCTCCCCCTCAGCAACGTGCCCCCTCCTCATGTACTGTGCCTCATATACAGAGTGCCCCCTCCTCAGTACTGTGCCTCATATACAGAGAGTGCCCCTTCCTCAGTACTGTGCCCCCTCCTCATGTACTGTGCCTCATATACAGAGTGCCCCCTCCTCATGTACTGTGCCTCATATACAGAGTGCCCCCTCCTCAGTACTGTGCCTCATATACAGAGTGCCCCCTCCTCAGTACTGTGCCTCATATACAGAGTGCCCCCTCCTCAGTACTGTGCCTCATATACAGAGTGCCCCCTCCTCATGTACTGTGCCTCCATGTGCCCCCTCCTCAGTACTGTGCCTCCTATACAGAGTGCCTCCATGTGCCCCCTCCTCAGTACTGTGCCTCTTATACAGAGTGCCTCCATGTGCCCCCTCCTCAGTACTGTGCCTCTTATACAGAGTGCCTCCATGTGCCCCCTCCTCAGTACTGTGCCTCCTATACAGAGTGCCTCCATGTGCCCTCTCCTCAGTACTGTGCCTCCTATACAGAGTGCCTCCATGTGCCCCCTCCTCAGTACTGTGCCTCATATCCAGAGTGCCCCCTCCTCAGTATTGTGCCTCATATCCAGAGTGCCCCCTCCTCATGTACTGTGCCTCCTATACAGAGTACCCCCTCCTCATGTACTGTGCCTCCTATACAGAGTACCCCCTCCTCATGTACTGTGCCTCCTATACAGAGTGCCTCAATGTGCACCCTCCTCAGTACTGTGCCTCTTATACAGAGTGCCTCCATGTGCCTCATATCCAGAGTGCTCCCTCCTCAGTACTGTGCCTCATATCCAGAGTGCCCCCTCCTCAGTACTGCCTCCTATCCAGAGTGCCCCCTCCTCAGTACTGTGCCTCCTATCCAGAGTGCCCCCTCCTCAGTACTGTGCCTCCTATCCAGAGTGCCCCCTCCTCAGTACTGTGCCTCCTATCCAGAGTGCCCCCTCCTCAGTACTGTGCCTCCTATCCAGAGTGCCCCCTCCTCAGTACTGTGCCTCCTATCCAGAGTGCCCCCTCCTCAGTACTGTGCCTCCTATCCAGAGTGCCCCCTCCTCAGTACTGTGCCTCCTATCCAGAGTGCCCCCTCCTCAGTACTGTGCCTCCTATCCAGAGTGCCCCCTCCTCAGTACTGTGCCTCCTATCCAGAGTGCCCCCTCCTCAGTACTGTGCCTCCTATCCAGAGTGCCCCCTCCTCAGTACTGTGCCTCCTATCCAGAGTGCCCCCTCCTCAGTACTGTGCCTCCTATCCAGAGTGCCCCCTCCTCAGTACTGTGCCTCCTATCCAGAGTGCCCCCTCCTCAGTAGTGTGCCTCCTATCCAGAGTGCCCCCTCCTCAGTAGTGTGCCTCCTATCCAGAGTGCCCCCTCCTCAGTAGTGTGCCTCCTATCCAGAGTGCCCCCTCCTCAGTAGTGTGCCTCCTATCCAGAGTGCCCCCTCCTCAGTAGTGTGCCTCCTATCCAGAGTGCCCCCTCCTCAGTAGTGTGCCTCCTATCCAGAGTGCCTCCTCCTCAGTACTGTGCCTCCTATCCAGAGTGCCTCCTCCTCAGTACTGTGCCTCCTATCCAGAGTGCCCCCTCCTCAGTACTGTGCCTCCTATCCAGAGTGCCCCCTCCTCAGTACTGTGCCTCCCATCCAGAGTGTCCCCCTCCTCAGTACTGTGCCTCCCATCCAGAGTGCCCCCTCCTCAGTACTGTGCCTCCCATACAGAGTGCCCCCTCCTCAGTACTGTGCCTCCCATCCAGAGTGCCCCCCTCCTCAGTACTGTGCCTCCCATCCAGAGTGCCCCCCTCCTCAGTACTGTGCCTCCCATCCAGAGTGCCCCCCTCCTCAGTACTGTGCCTCCTATCCAGAGTGCCCCCTCCTCAGTACTGTGCCTCCTATCCAGAGTGCCCCCTCCTCAGTACTGTGCCTCCCATCCAGAGTGCCCCCTCCTCAGTACTGTGCCTCCCATCCAGAGTGCCCCCTCCTCAGTACTGTGCCTCCCATCCAGAGTGCCCCCTCCTCAGTACTGTGCCTCCCATCCAGAGTGCCCCCTCCTCAGTACTGTGCCTCCCATCCAGAGTGCCCCCTCCTCAGTACTGTGCCTCCCATCCAGAGTGCCCCCTCCTCAGTACTGTGCCTCCCATCCAGAGTGCCCCCTCCTCAGTACTGTGCCTCCCATCCAGAGTGCCCCCTCCTCAGTACTGTGCCTCCCATCCAGAGTGCCCCCTCCTCAGTACTGTGCCTCCCATCCAGAGTGCCCCCTCCTCAGTACTGTGCCTCCCATCCAGAGTGCCTCCATGTGCCCCCTCCTCATGTACGTTGCCACCTATTTAGTGCCTCCATGTGCCTCCTCCTCAGTACTGTGCCCCATATATGTCTCCTATTTAGTGTCTCCTTGTGCCCTCTCCTCAGGACGGTGCCCCCTTCCCAGCAGTCTGCCCATGTACCCCCTCCTCTGTACTGTGCCTCCTATACAGAGTACCTCCATTTGCCCCCTCTTCAGTAATGTGCCTCCATGTGACCCCTCCTCAGTAATGTGCCTCTTTTACAGTGCCTCCATGTGCCCATTCCTCAGTTCTGTGCCTCCTATGCAGTGCCTCCATGTGCCCCCTCCTCAGTTCTGTGCCTCCATGTGCCCCCCCTCAGCAATGTGCCCCCTCCTCATGTACTTTGCCACCTATTTAGTGCCTCCTCCTCAGTACTGTGCCCCATATATGTCTCCTATTTAGTGTCTCCTTGTACCCTCTCCTCAGGATGGTGCCCCCTTCCCAGCAGTCTGCCCATGTACCTCCTCCTCAGTAATGTGACTCCTATACAGTGCCTCCATGTGCCCTCTCATTACTAATCTGACACTTCATTCAGTGTCTCCCTGTGCCCCCTCCTCAGTACTGTGCCTCCTATACAGAGTGCCTCCATGTGCCCCCTCCTCAGTACTGTGCCTCCTATACAGAGTGCCTCCATGTGCCCCCTCCTCAGTATTGTGCCTCCTATACACAGTGCCTCCCTGTGCCCCCTCCTCAGTACTGTGCCTCCTATACACAGTGCCTCCCTGTGCCCCCTCCTCAGTACTGTGCCTCATATACAGAGTGTCTCCCTGTGCCCCCTACATAGGGTCTCCCTGTGCCCCCTCCTTAGTACTGTGCCCCATACATAGGGTCTCCCTGTGCCCCCTCCTCAGTACTGTGCCCCATACATAGTGTCTCCCTGTGCCCCCTCCTCAGTGGTCTCACCCTGTATACCATGTCACCATGTGTCCTCACTAGTCTGACCCCTTATACAATGTCTCCCTGTGCCCCCTCCTCAGTACTGTGCCTCCTATACAGAGTGCCTCCATGTGCCCCCTGCTCACTAGTCTGACCCCTTATACGATGTCTCCCTGTGCCCCCTCCTCAGTACTGTGCCTCCTATACAGAGTGCCTCCATGTGCCCCCTCCTCACTAGTCTGACCCCTTATACAATGTCTCCCTGTGCCCCCTTCTCAGTAATGTGACCCTTAATACAGTGTCTTTATGAGCCCCTCCTCAGTAGTTTGACCCTACATTCAGTGTGCTGATGGACCCTTATACAATGTCTTCCTGTACCCCTTCCCATGCTTGTTCACTCTTAATTTTTGCACTCTAACCACATGTGCAGTTGTACTTTCACACCCATCATATTCTGTGATTTCTGACCTTTGTCCTCTGGGCCTCTGACACTCATTTGCATTTCTACTGACAGGGCTGCAGGTTACGCTGGTGTGTTAATATACTATATCAGTAGTTCCTAAAGTACATTTGTCACCTGAGTTTTTGAGAGCATGTTGGGATTTGTAGTTCCACGGCAGCTGGAATGCCACAGGTTGCCTATCTCTGCTTTAAAGTCTATTGTGGTGGATCTGTATGTAGTATGGATGCACCGAATCCAGGATTTCTTTTACTAATATTCAGATTTTGCCAAAGGTTCAAGGTGCAACCAGCAGAATCCATATTCTGCTTTCTTTGCAATTTATTGCTTCCTAGTGCTACAAAATAAAAGTAAGCTTTTATCGTTTAGACTTCTGTTAAATTGTAATATGCAAATTTGGATATGGAGTCAGGTGGTATTTGCAGAATCCTGCCGTAAGAGGTTGCAGTATTTGGCTGAATTCTGAAGTATTTATTTAAAGCCTTTCTAGTATATTGGGGTACGATGGATAATTACGTGTAGTAGAAAAACCTGACCAACTCCTACTGATGTTTTGGAATTCCTGTCTCAGCTAAGGGAAGAATTGGGGAAAGCCAGACAGTGACATCATTGGGGGAAAGGGCGGAGTATATGATGCTGAACCAAAATGAGTTATTCGCATATAACTTCTAGTAAATGTGAAAATACTATAATGTAGCATTACAGGGGCTATATATTAATGTAGAGGCTATATGAAGAAACTTGTTAATGATACTTTTTCTTGGTTTGTTTCTTCAGACTGTTTTAAATATCTATAGTTCTGCACGGTTTGCATTGTCATGAGATTACCATGGTAACCACAGGCACATGATGTAGTGAGCAGAGAGTCTTTGGAACACCCGTGCATTGTAAATTTCACCTACTACCTCTTCTGCCATCACATGGCCACAGAGGGATGAATGAGAGTCGGTGCATGCAAGGCTGGTAATTGTAGTTCACTGTTTAGTACATTCTGCTTCTACAAATCTGGGGACTACAATACCCAGCATGACTCACAATTGAATAGATTTCTAGTTTGTCAGCAATGTCAGTTTTGTGATTACAGTAAAATACTTGTTTGGAACAATCACCTGTCTATGTCTCACTGGTACGTGATGCAAGCAGCCGTACCGTGTCATTGGCTACATTCACTATTATATCTCCATTCCTTGTCAAATTGTATTACCTGGGCGTCTTCGGTCCTCCTGCAAGTGCTATGAAAGCTGCAGTCTCCTGACAGATGGAATGATCTGGCTTATTGCATCAGTGGCTTATTACAGAGTGTGCACTGTGCTGGAGTGTGACACTTGGTACAGCTCATCCTGGGTGCATGCACGCCCTTATTAGCCATACTATCCATCTGGCTCCTCTCCTCGTTGCTAACAACGTAAATTTCCAATTACAAAATCATGAGCTGTTTTAAATAGCTGAAGTTAAAAACATCACTTATATCATTCATCCGGGTTATTAAACGGGGAAAATCAGTTGAAAAACTGAAAGCCTACTATTGTGTGATTGACGTACTCACACTATCTCTCCTATCCCTTATACCACAATAACTAAGCTATGGTTACCATCATTACATAAGCAGACACATAAGTTACAAACTTTATTTCCTACAATTACACTTCATATGGAGCAACAACTGGGTGGATTTTGCTAGCAGTAATAACATTTTCACTACCATCCTCGCCATCCCAATAAGTGAACATTTCATCACAACTTATCTGCATTTATTTCTTTCACTTATAAATTCGCACAAGTCAGTGACTCGGTCACTTTGCTGCTTCTTCAGTTATGTCCGTGATCCCCATCTGCAGTTCTCAAATACTTTAAATATAAAAAAAAATAATTGTCTCCTCAAAGGCGTAGAGTTAAGGCTCAATTACCACCTAGTAGAAGGTGGCAGCGCAAGACAGCGAGAGGACCAATTATAAGCCACAGTCAAGAGTTTGCAGCTCGTGATTGGTCCTTACACCCTCTGCTGCCAGTTTAAGTTGGTTAACAAAATTAATTTGTGGGTTCTGTATTACAGGAGTACAGAGCCGCGGGTGAAGGCTCGGACATATGCAGCCCCAAAGCCACCTGTTGCCCATCACTAATTTATACACTGTATTTAAAAAAAAATAAAATAAGAAAAATACTTTTATCAATAAGTTGATAAAATGAATAAAAATAAATTGTATTAATTCATAAGTAGTCTAGTAACTCTATGAAAATAAAACACAGCATTGGATTATTCATTCACTATGCATAAAATATTCATCATATGAACTTATTAATCGCAGTCTTTTTTTATATATTGCAAAAAAGGGATTTCTTCAGGTAAGCTCGGTGTGTATGTTGATGTGACATAGAACCAATTAGCGCTGATCATGGCTGCATGCAGCAGCCGCCGCAGCTCTGATGTTTCTGTATTACAGAACCTGCAAATTAATTTTGTTAACCAGCTTAAAATTGCGGCGGAGGATGTGTGCGCGAGCGATAGGACCAATCACGAGTCGTAATCTCTTGATCCTGAGCTAAGTGAGCTCTGTACAGACACCGTGTACCATTGGGCTTCGGTAACAGGTTTGATGGATCTGTAGACGCTGCTTAGTAAAATGTAGGTGCGCTTTACTAAACCGCAATATAACACCACTTTTGAAAAAATGTTATTTACTCTTTTTTTAAAATGTATTTTATCTGAATAAACCGACACTCTGACATTAAAGTATTTTTAGTATGCTAAAAGTATTAATCATATCCTATGTTCTCTTTAAAACACGGGAAAAAATACTGCTAAAAATATTGTTTTTTACATCCTAAATAAGACTATTCCATAGAATTCTTTGGAAATTTTTATAGTCGTTCGATCAAAGACATTTTTTGCGAACATTTGCATTGTGCTATAAGCGATTGTGCTTGGCACCTTTGACATATGCTATCAAATATAAGAGATTATGTTATATCAGGAGCGTTACATAGAACCACATTTCACCTTATAGCTCTCTCACGCCTGTCTATCAAACTCAAGACCGTGGCTGAAGTTATAAGCGCGTTTCTTCCACACTGGTACCTGCTGGGTGAAATCTCACTCTTGTTACCAGTTATAACTCAGGCTTGGTCAAGCAACATTTCTGCATGTTGCTCAACTTGCATAAATCCAACTCTGGTCATCTCTTCTTGGTCTTTGACTTTTCTTCTTTCTCTCCTTTTCCCCAAGCCTTTGCAGACCACCGAATAGACAGGGTAAAGGCTACGCACAGAGAGAGTCCTTCGTTACAAGCAGTTACCATACCGATTCTCAAAAATAACCAACTGGACCCAACATTCTTCATGTATTATTGCTTCATCTCACGTCTAATGTTTGTCTCCAGGTTGGAGGACTGGTTGGGTTTCTCATGCATACCTGGTTTTCTTAATTACCATGGCCTCCTGGACCCTCTATAAACTGGCTTTCGTACAAAATATTCTATAGAGTAACAAATTAACTTCATATTACTACATCTAGAGGTCCGTTTTCTTTGTCATCCTATTTGATCAGTTGGCTGCCATTGACCACTCTCTCCTCACTCATATTCTACAATCTCTTGGGTTCTGTAGACAACGATGTCGTGACATTCCTCGTACATCTCTCACATCTCCTCTAACTTTTTTCTTTTTTTGTGATCATGTCTTGATTCTCGGTTGATCTCTGTTGGGTGTGCCCCAGTGCTCTGTTCCTTTGCTGTTCCAGTGCTTTGTCGTTTGGTGACATCATCAGCTCCTTTTGGTCTCAAGTATTACATAGGTTATATGCAGATAATCAGCCCCTAATCTCACACCTGAAATCCAGTCTAAAATCCCTGAATGCCTAGCAGCCGTATGCTTCTGGATGGTCGTCTGATGGCTCGAATTTTACATGTCTAAAACTGAGCTCATATTAACACCGATTCCTGGCCCAGTACTTCCCTACGATGTCTTAGTCAATGGAACCGTCATACATTCTGTCACCAAAACACGTTACCTGGGTGTGACATTCAACTCTTTCCTTGTATGACGACTAAAACTTTCCACTTCTTTTCCTCTGTATCATCGCCAAATTGCACCCTTTTCTCTGTCCCTCTACAGCCAAAGCTTCAATATCACCCCCTTATCCTCTCCTTTGTGGATTACTGTAACCTACTATAAACATGTCTCCCTACCTCCCATCTTCCTTCCTTCTCCATACCATGTCTAGGGTCACCTACAACGAGCATCAAGGCCTTCCATTCCCCAGCTTCTCCCTACATATCTGCATACATATAATTGTCTCCATTTCACTCCTTCCATTTTAGTGTTGTCTTTTACCTTACACCCTTCTCCCTCTCTTCTCCTTACCTACGGAATGTTCTCTGAACACTTCAAGAACCTTCTTTTCTCAACTTCAAGTCCAAACTAAAGACACATCTCATGAATGAAACATTCTAATGATTGGGAGCGATCTTACAAGACAACTACGGTGGCTAAATACAACCATCCATTGCACTCGCTCCTCCATCTTCCTGTCTCTGCCTGTATCCTAGACTACAATTAGAATGTAAGCTCTCTGGAACAGAGACCTCTCCCATTGTATGATTTTGTTTTGCAATTATTGGACTATATTTTCTCTGTAGTGTATGTTTTAAAGCTCTGTGTAAAGAATGGCGCTATATAAATAAATATATACATACCTGTTCTGTCCATTCTATGCATGCTGAAGCCGAATGCTCAGCTCTGTATAGTGTTTCCAAGTGAATTGATAGGCTGCATTATTAGTGATGTCACTGGTTGCTAGTCATCAAATAGGATGCATTATTAGTGATGTCATGGGTTCCTAGTCATTCAATAGGCTGCATTATTAGTGATGTCACTGGTTCCTAGTCACCCGATAGGCTGCATTATTAGTGATGACACTGGTTCCTAGTCATCCAATAGGCTGCATTCTCAGTGATGTCACTGGTTCCTAGTCATCCGATATGCTGCATTCTCAGTGATGTCACTGGTTCCTAGTCATCGATAGGCTGCATTCTCAGTGATGTCACTGGTTCCTAGTCATTCGATAGGCTGCATTCTTAGTGATGTCACTGGTTCCTAGTCATCCGATAGGCTGCATTCTCAGTGATGTCACTGGTTCCTCTAAAGGAATATGCTGCAGTATCCGCGAATATTGTTTGAGACGACACAATGTCTGGCTCCACAGCTTGTATGATACAAGCTCATGGGCATTTTGTAGCAGTATGAACCGCATTCATCATCTGTGTTCCTCAGAGTGTACACATGGAGTTTGCAGAGGTCATTAATTACTGACCTCCCACTAACCTCAGATGAAGATATAATCTCTTCGTAGAATTATTAAAATGCAGTTTGTCATACAAGTATTTAATGTCTAAACAAGTCCATTACATCTTATAGTCCACAGTCTGTTTACTTTTTCTTTAGTGTCATTTTTCTGCCTTGCTTTATGGCATTGGGCTGCAAGGTTAAATATAAACCATAAATATAATTTGAGGCAGCTCTATGCAGAATACTATTCACAAGGATTAAAGTTGATGTAATGTTGGTGATACAGTTGAAGGGATAATTAGCAGGTCATTGGTTTCATGACTCACTCATTGATCATCTTCTGAGAAGATTAAAAAGAACTACGAGACATAAATGCTGCCTTCAGATCCATATTATTTTTATTCACTTTTGCTGTAGTGATCATTTTTATCTGGATTTCCCGTTTATAACTTTTTACATTTTAAGAGCGCTTTTACTAAAGCTTTTCTCGGACAATGGAGTGTCCCTTTTAAATCATCTCACAGATCCCTTTAATTTTCGGCTATTGATCCCATATCACTGACTTCCCTAGGGTAGACCTGATCACCGGGGTTTTCAACAGCTAGCAGTCTGCCCCTTTATGGCGCACATTAGCGGCGTACGGTCTGTAACGTTTATGTAGTCTGGTTTTTATTTCAGCAGAAGCCGTCAGAGATTTATGTATTCATTTCCTCTCTTCCAGAATGGTCCCTCGCTGGGTGCTGAAAAAAGAGTTCCTAGAGAGCAGCTGGTGAGTAACTGAGGGGGGGGGGGGTCTACCATTTTCCCAAGGGGATTAGGCCACTGATTAATTGTAACATAAGTTGTCATGTATGTGTTTCACACCTCATTATCACTGTCCTAACGTGTGTCCTGTGATGTTGGCATAACTGCAATTTTAACATGTAGTTGTTGAGTACTGTTACCTTTAGTTTTCCATGTGACCCCCCTCTAGTGTGCATATTGGAGCCACAGACGCTGGAAATGTTAATTGTAACAGGTTCCTTTTAAAAAAAATAAAATAACCTGTGAGATTAATTGGTGTCCCTGTAAAGCTGCATAGATATGATCATGTGACATCTAATTGGTTGCTTATTGGTTTGTGTGCAGTTAAGACAGATTCAGATCCAAAACTGATTGTTAAAAATTGCTCCCTCAACCCTCTATTTGTGCATTTAATGTCCCATCGGCCATTCTGCGCATCCACAATCGGGAGATTGACCAGCGATTATTGTTTGCTGAACGTACTGATCGTTCATGAAAAGAGATGACCTGCAAATATAGGATCAACTCTTTATAATCAATCATCATCATCACCATTTATTTTTATAGTGCCACCGATTCGCTGTACAGAGAACTAATTCACATCAGTCCCTGCCCCATTGGGGCTTACAGTCTAAATTCCCTAACACACACAGACAGACAGAGAGAGACTAGGGCCAATTTTTGTTAGAAGCCAATTAACCTACCAGTATGTTTTAGAGTGTGGGAGGAAACCGGAGCACCCGGAGGAAACCCACGCAAACACGGGGAGAACATACAAACTCCTGTGATCTTGTGATCTTGTTTCCGGTAGTATGGTGTCACTGTGTTCTGTAACCATGTATCACTGTCTGATGCATCGCTGAGGTTTGACCGAGTTACTATCACCGGGTGGTAATTAAGTCATTTTGCAGATTGGTTATCTTCTCATGTTGTTCTCATGTTGTTCTTCTACTTTGTGTATTTGGTCATTTTACAGAAAATTATTTAAGTTGCAATCAAAATAGATTCTACAGACAAGTATTCATTTCATGATAAGTAGTCCACTTGGGGGCACTGTTCTGTTGTTGCATCATACAATGTGTATTTATTTTCAACAGTTTATTATAAACCCTGCACCACTTTGAGAAGACCTCTCTCTAATTAGTGACCCCTCCCCGGTCGCCATGTGTTTAATAACACATGGCGACCAATAAGAATTTAGCTTTAACCTTCTAATCCACACTAGAGAAATGACAGAAAAAGCAACAAAAAAATTCACTTAATATTTATGTGAAGTATAAAATACCGGATTTACCTTATTTTTAATAGATACAATACAATGGTAAAATGAAACGTGCAGTAGTTCAGCTGAGAGTCCCGTACCGTCCCACCCGTATCCAGCCTATAAAATCACTAGGAATTAATGATATGACTCCGTCATAAGGCACCAGTGATGTCATTGGTTCCTGGTGATTTGATTGGCTGCATCCTCATACTATAGAATGTTCGCCTCCGCTCTATGTAGACAATGGATACACTTTAAATAGATCTTTACATATTGATTTGATGTTTTGGAAGTACATGACGTTACTTATATGTCCCTGTATTACCCGCATTGCACACAGGATGATTAGGGGTTAACTCCGGGTGCTCCCAGATTCTGTGTGTTTGGGCAAGGCGTTTCCACAATTCCTTTTCTTCTGGTGCCAGCACCAGTTCGTGTTTACATTACCTCAGGAGATCCCACTCCACCCTCCCTGTCATTTACTCCAAACAGGAGGGGAGAGGGGGGGGGGGGTTGGCACTGGGTATTAGTTTGTTGACTGTTCACCTGAGCTAACATGGGCAGTGTACACAAAATATCTGAGGTGCTCCTGGGGCACTGCCATGTTTATGACTTCACGTTTTACAGTATAACGCTGAACCCAGCTTGAACTGAGCTAAAAATAGGGCTTAGTGATGGCTAAGCGTACTGACAATACTGGTACGTGTTTCATCCCTCGGATAGGGTTTGATAGGATATGTTAAAATATCTGGTGTGTGAGGCATTGCTGTGCCCAAGAATCATTCTATTAGGAAATGATCTAGCAGTCCCTTTAAAGTAGAAATCCACCCAGAAAAAACACCTCACCGGGTGCCCGCATCCTCCACCATGTGTGAGATGCCCACACACCATCACCCCTCATTCATGCTCAGTTGGTAGAGAGGCTGACTGAGGTACAATGGAGGTTAGGACGTGTGCTTGGGACGTTTATGGCAGTATTATAAGTATATTATATGCTTGTGAGCCATCGTCTAGGCACAGCGGAGGCAGCCTGTAGAATTGATGACATCACTGAGAAGGCACAGAGTGATGTCACTAGCTCCTAGTAAATTAATAGGCCGCATTCTTCTGTATATTGGCGCAGTGGGCGAGAGGTCTGTGCGTAGGCGATGGTGCGCTTTAAATGATCCCAGTGAGGGGAATGAAGACGGCTCCTATAAGCATATCGTAGTGCTATCTCAGGTTCCACATAAACAGACCCCAGACAATATTCAGTCTCCGTCAGTGGGTTGGATGTCTTGGAGACACTTTAGGTGAGATAAAGTGGAAAAAATGGAATTACGTTGAAATTGCTTTTAGAGACCAGATTTCCATGTCTTCAGAGCGGCGGCTAATGCATCCAGCTAAGTAGTTCAGCAAGCGTGTGTTTATATAGCATCAATCACATATAGAAGTATGATACGTGCTCCGAGCGGGGGATCGTGATCGCAGCCCAGCGATTGTAAAGACGTTTCTCCTCTATATGTGTCTCCTTTTTCTTATTTCCACAGTTTACCCGAATGTGGAGAACAATATTTGCTGCTTTATAGTGACAGAACCGCTCATGTTAAAAAACACACAATTTATAAGCAGCCCAGTACATTACACTCACTCTTTTTCTACCTTGTTCCCCTAAATTGCCTCTGTCTCACACCGTGGAGGCAGCCATGTTTGCGCTGAGCCAATATTCATATGTGTGACCTAACCATCGATAAGCGCCCAATGCTTCTGTAATATTAGTTATAAAGTGTCAGTGGTCTGTCTTCAGATAACCACAGAATGACTCCGCTGTGTTTGCGACAAGTCCACTTTAAACCGTTTTTAAGTGAAAAATGTGTTATTAAATTGCTCTAAATATTTAGAGGTTTTTTTTAATGGCTGAAACAGGTGAGTGCTTTAATACATGCTTTCTTATTGGAAACCTATTTTTTAACAAACAATCTGTGTTTCTCATTACATTGTGTAGCAGAGCTCCTCACAGTGACTGTGGAGTGGGCATTCAATGATGCCCATGTATATGGCATTACTCTTCTCAACTTGTGTAGCAGAGCTCCTCACAGTAACTGTAGGAGTGGGTATTCAAAGATGTCTGTGTATATGACATTGCTCTTCTCAGCTTGTGTAGCAGAGCTCCTCACAGTGACTAGGAGTTGGGCATTCAATGATGTCTGTGTGTATGACATTGCTCTTCTCAGCTTGTGTAGCAGAGCTCCTCTCAGTGACTGTAGGTGGGCATTCAATGATGCCTGTGTATATGACATTGCTCTTCTCAGCTTGTGTAGCAGAGCTCACAGTGACTAGGAGTTGGGCATTCAATGATGCCTGTGTGTATGACATTAACCTTCTCAGCTTGTGTAGCAGAGCTCCTCAGAGTGACTATAAGAGAAGATGCTTGCTGTGTATATGACATACCCTCTTTATTACCATGTGTATCAGGGCTTCTCTCAGTGACTGTAGGTGGGCATTCAATGATGCCTGTGTATATGACATTACCCTTCTCAGCTTGTGTAGCAGAGCTCCTCACAGTGACTGTAGGAGGAGCTCAGTGATTATGGCTGTGTATGATACTTGCCACTTCCTTAATACTGGGTAACAAGAAATTGATGTTTTTCACTAAGATTAACCAGCCCAACCAGATGGAGAGCTTCTGGCTTTGATCCTGTTATCACCATTTATATAATAACATATTCTCTTTAGCAGTGCTTGCACCCAGAAGTTATACAAATCACAGTTATAATTTATTATCACACTGTGCTGGGCATGGAACAGTTATTGTCTACGTAGAATAAACATAAAACATCAATCATTGCTTTGTCTTATTGTGTCAGGTGTCCAGCCAAAACTGATCACCTCAAGCTGATGGTGCTGTGTTTGCTGCATGTGAGCACTAGATGGCAGCAGACGTTCAGCTTATGGTCATCATCGCATTTCCACTGGGGTAATTGAACTTTCCAAAACCTACCACCTACTCTGCAGACCTCACACAGCAAAATACTCTACTGGTTAGCAACCTGCAGACTTATAGCTGCAATCCCCTCCTCACCATGGCGTTGGTTAACTGGTTAAACTGGGATGGATGCCAGTGCAAAATGACAGCGCTTTAATGGAGCCATATTTCACGGTTCAGAGTGAGCATGACACCGGAGCAGAATGGAGGGATCTGTGTGCAGGATACGCTGCCGCTTGATTTAAAGCTGTGGGTCCCGTTGTTGGGTACACGCTGGGAAGTGATTGTACGTATGTAATTTAGCACAATGTGTTTGCTGGGTTAGGAAGGTCTTCCTAGTATGTTTTACACAAAACAAACTTGACACTAATGAAACTCTTACGTTGATTTTCTGCATTCACTACATGAGCACTTATGTATCCAATTGAGAGCTACTGAACAGTATACACGATGGGCGACCACCTTCCTGGCCCGGAAACGCTATTTGGACAAATGCTAAAGTAACTCTACCCCAGTACCTCTCATGTCCTAGATTTGACTGGTATTCGGTACACTTTAATTTGCTGCCTAATTAATGCCAATGTGAGATTTTTGTTATCCTTAATTTAGAAAGTGTCCACATATCCTGCTGTGCTCTACAGTAATGGGAGATGTTGGTAACATACAGAAACATAACTGGAGACTTTAGAGCTTACAATCTAAATGGACGTTAAGTAGGAGCGACCTGGGTCGCACCCGGGCCTTGCTGTGATGTATAATCCAGGATCTGCTGCGGTACGTGACTCATTAATCGGTCGTTTATAGAGAATTCTGTGCAAGCTGCTAAACTCACAGACGCTCCAGAGTTCCGTGATAATTAATAGGAGATGCTGCTATTAACGCTAACCATAGGCTTGTTATGTATTGTGAATCAAATCTGGTCATAGCCTGTGAAAACGGCTAGAAGGCTGCGATTGCATATTCGGAGTTTAGTTGTTACCACTGAGGCACCGCAAGAGGCGAGAGAACGGTACTTGGCCAGTTCACTTTCTGCGTTAGAGGTTTGGGGAATATGACACGATGGTAACATATCTGTTTTATTACTTATCATATTATTATATTTGCATATATTAATAAACTAGTAAGAGTGTGATATAGAGAAAATGGCATCTTCACATCCCAGGACTGTAGTTATACTAATAATTTAAATGTATTTACCCCGATAATCTGCAATGTTTAAAAAATAAATCACAGTTTAGCAGAAAAGGGACTATGCCGCTAATTTACCCCAGTCTGTTGGGAAAAGCAATCTACAGGCCACACGTCTGTAAAGAATAAACTTGTAACTGCAAATTCCCCTTTAAGTTCTGACAAGCTCTTGAGACGTGCATCAGTAAGCCTGACATGTAAATAAACGTGTAGTTTAGGCCTTACCAGGCTAGTAAACTGTGATTTATAGGTCATTTGTAATCACATACTTCACTCCTGTGTCCGTTTACTAAACTCTGTGACTAGGTCACACCCGGAAGCTCTTTAGGAATAGAAAGATTTGTGTCCCGGTTTAAATCCTTTTTCCTTCTGTTTAGTTGTGTAGCAAAAAAAAATATTTTTAAAAATTATTAATGCAGTACCCTGTTAGCCAGAAAAATCTATGTGATGCTAAATACTTTCGTGTCAAAAAAGACAAAAGTATTATAGGGGTGATACCTTTATTGGCTAAAGGTCCCAGCCTTTCCGTGTGACCAGTGTCGGTTTAGATCTGATTGTGTCCTGTGACAATAGGGACAACGTGAAACTGTTCTGGCGCCGTTCGTCGTGGTGTGAGACTGGTATATCTGGGCATCTGTACCACGTCTATAATACTTTGCTGGTACCAGATTAAACTGGCAGTTGAAGTGTTTGAGCTTATTAATGAAGAGTGAAAGACAAGGGAAGCCCAACAGTACTGTTTAATGGATTCCATCCAAGTGATCAGCCAGACTGTATATCCCAGTCTTACTAGATACAGCTTCTCTCATCGATCGCTGGAAAGGAAAGAGATTATTTTGGCAGCGGATCTTATCTCCGTTCGCCTGATGCACCCTTACCAAACAGTCTTTTTTTGTCTGAAATATTTATAATTCATGTTTTACCACAGTTCTGCGGTCCATCTTGCATAGTGCTTCCCTTCCTGTTTCCGTCACAACGTGCGGCAGCCATTTTGTACCTTAAAATAGCTTTCATGTAAATGCGGCCAGTTTGTTCTCTAGGAACCAGGGACACCATTAAGGCAACTTATGAGGCACGCAGTGAAGGCAGCCATTTTGTATGTTTAAACAATATACATGAAAACACAGGACCTGTTCATTAGGAAGCAGGGACATCACTGACTTCATTAAATTGGTAAGCTGATGTCTCATGATTGATAGTTCAGCTTTTAAAATGGTTGCCCTCTCGGTGATGTCATTGGTTCCTAGTGAATTGATACCCTGCGTTTTCTTGTACATTGGTTGAGCCAACAAAATGGCCGCACTTGCCAGGTGCCTTAACGATGTCACTGTTTCCTAGTGAATTCACACGCCACAAAATGGCTGCCTCCACTGCGTGTAAGGCGACGCGTATCCTTTAACACCGAAAATGATGGGTATATTTTCGTTGGTCCTAATGATGGCTGCTGTAGTGAGATTTCCAGCTGCTGCTGGATAATTTTACAGAGATGACTTATTCATTCAATTATAAACTTCTAATTAAAGTCCAGAAAATTGAGTGCACGGTTTTTTTTTTGTTTATATTGTAGAATATAGTTTTGCTTTTTTTAGAAGTGCTGGGGTGTGTAGAAAGAAATCTTCTGGAGCAGAGCATTTTATATTGTGAACTCTCTCATAGTTTTATGGTGCTGGTGTAAGTTGGACGATCTAGTTTGATGATTACCTCAGGTTCCCGCTCTGAAGTCTCACCTTTGACCTGTCTGGAGGCGGCCATATTGATCTTTATAAAAGTAGACAGTAATGTGTTGTATATATTGAGGAAAAAGAAAATTATTTGATAACAGGATTGCTTTGTTCTTTCTTTTTATTCATTTCTTTAATTGTAATATGTAAATAAAAAAAGGTCCAGTCAGTGAAGAGACATTTAACCCTCTCCTATAGCACAATGTCTAAGAACTTTAAAACCTGTAAAAAAAAACCACTTTAAAAATACCCATAAGCTTACAATCTAAAGGTCCCTACATTAATAAAAATGACTTTATACTTATAATGCTTTGTACATGGACTGAGCCTCACCTGCAACTCTCGAAACAAGGATTAACATTTTCTAATTGGCACTGAGGGAACGACTAAGCAAAAGTTAAATGGCGTTACAAACAAGAACTATTTACTGTCCCTAGTAGTTGTTAAATCAGTAACTAGGGTTATGGACTGGACATGTATATAAATATGGCAGTGTGTTGTGAACAACTGCTGCCTGAATTGCTTTGCAAGAAAAGGCCTGGAAGTGTTGTGTCAGATTGTCAGTCACACTTTGCCTGCTCAGTCTAACTTTCAGTCTGTGTTTTTGGTTACTTTATCATAGAGAAACACAGGACCACTCTATCCCACAGTTTGCTGCCCCTCTGTCTATGCCCCTTTTGTAAAAACATAAATTGAGTGATCCTAAAAACCAATAGTTAAAGGTGGCGATCTCTCGTATCCCGGATTTTGCTTAGGCCAGGGGCTAAAATCTTGCATTGATCCCATCTGATGGTAGCTTTGCTGATGCAAAGATTTGCCCCCCCCCCGTCTGGCCTTCGTTATCTTTCTGGGTAAGTTCTGGCACGTCCTTGTTCCCAGAGATGAAAGGACCAGGTTGTTTAAAGTAAATAAACTGGAGAAGGGGGATGGCGTAACTCCGCGTATCGGAGGCAATAGGATCTCCCAGCCTGGATATTAATACTAATTCATTGCTAGCCCCCTGCTGTGCGTGTTATTTGTTTAAATTGGGAGAATCCCACGGCGCCGTTATATCCTCACCACAGAGCTGCTGGTGCTGGCTAATTATTTAACATTACAGGCTGATATGAACGGGAACCATTAAAGAATGGTAATGAGAAGCAATACAGCACAAGATTAACCTTAGAAATGGCTGTGTCAGCCTTTAGTGGAGCTCAGCGTGAGTGACAGGGGGAGCGAACTGCTCCAACACCACGTGTCCGCCGCTACACACAGACAGAGGTCAGGGGTCACCGCTAGAGGGGCTCAGCCACCTTCCGTCTCCGCACGGGAACCTCGTAACGTGGGGCGAGGAAGTTCCAACGTTAAAGATAGATTTATATAATGTGCATGTAGCAAACGGACACGTATCTGAAAAATATAGTTCATTTTATTTTATTTTTAAAACTCCTCTACTCTGGTATATAGTTAAGAAATTATTATTATGATTTTTTTTTACATTAAAAAAATAAATAGTTTTTGCTTGTTTCTTTATGCTTTGGTTAATGTTGAGATAAGGGCACTTAGGGATAGATTGACTAAACTGTGGGTTTGAGAAAGTGGAGATGTTGCTTATAGCAACCAATCAGATTCTAGCTGTCATTTATTTAGTGCACTCTACAAAATGACAGCTAGAATCTGATTGGTTGCTATAGACAACATCTCCACTTTTTCAAACCCGCAGTTTAGTAAATAAAACCCTTGGCTAACCCATAACCTAAACCTAAACGCAGCCTTTAAATTGATACCCGCTTTTAGTTTTTGCCTCTGGCACATCCGGGACTGGCAGTGAGGTTGTCAACTGACTGTTTGGGGAGAATATAAGGTTAAGGAGGATCTGACACCAGATCCTGGGAAAGATAAAACAAAACAAAAAACTAGATAATGTTAGAGACTTTTGATTTGCCCAGGAGAGGGTCCAGTCCGCAGACCATCTTCTGTAGTAATTCGGAATGTTCATTACTCACGGAATGTTCTTTACTCCCGGGACACTACTACATAATCTTCAACTGTACACGTTCTCTCTACGCTCTCTAGATCTCTAAGGATGCACAGCAATAATCGGGGGCTGGCCATAGGGAGACGGCGTCCTGCCGATTCATCAAACTGAACTATTTACGAGACAAGATTCCGGTTGAACCCTGGTTTGGTGGAGAAAATAACTTTTGCCCCCAACAAGTAGAACCAGTTTATCAGTGCAGGGGGTTCAGACTCATACCCTCCTCCCAATGTCTGCCCAGTAAAGAATGTTTTAAAGGTGCTTCTAGTAGCCTATATCTCGTCAATTGTAGGTCCCAACCAAGCAATCTCCCACAGATCTACTGATGGAGGATAGGCGAGTTTACTGTCATAAACATTTTCCCCTGGAGATTTCCTTTAAATGGCCCGATTGTTCCTCGCACTGGCCGCGGCTATAAGACTGCACGCACCCTACCCAGACTCCTATACAAACATATCGGAGCATCTGCCTTGCTTTCGACTGTGTGTTTTCCTGGCTGCCTCCTGGGGTAACCTGGAACGTGGCCACATTTCACCACAATTCATTCTGTGTCAGTTTAATAAATGCACTACTTAAATTATGAAATTACAAAAGAAAAAAAAAAAGAAGAAGAGAATGCACTTATTCAGACTCTAATACATTAAAAATAAGGCATTAAAACTCCAGCATTTTTTTTTTTTTGTTCCAGAATCAATAATGAACAGGAAGAGTTGCAGACATTAACAGCTGCGGACATCCAAAGTCTAAGACATAAATTATCAGAGAAAAATGCACAGAAGGCTTGAATAATGTAAATACATTAATGCATTTAATAATTTAAACATTAAGATGCGGGCAGGGGGTTTATCTGTCAGGGCTGCCCGTCAAACTCGCATGACTTGGGGGCTAAGGGGTGCCTCTTGGTTAGAGAGTGGGGGGGGGGGGGGGGGTGATTGGGACTATTCAGCAGTTACTGTACTGCAGCCAAGACTGGACCATGTGTGGTTTGCAAAACTAGGTCTTTAGAATTCCTTGAAGGAACTAGTAACATTCACATATAAATCTGCAAGGGGTTCAGGAACGTGGTAAAATCTTTTGACTTTGTCTGTGGATGGTGGACTTTATCTGCACACCACATCCATTCTGTAAAGTCTATTGGACGCAGCCGGAGTCACATGGAAAGTATATCGTTTCCTTCCGCTAAGTTATAAAATGTGTCCATTCTCCATTCAATGGAAAATATCTTTACTTCTGCCAAAATAAAGGACGTTTTACAAGTATATTTGTGAATGTTAAATATGCCTCTTCATATTGGACAAATGTTTGAGGTTAGTATCTCTTTAAGACCTCTTGTTTGTCGTTGGCAATCGAGGGAGGGTCCCACACACACCCTGTGTAAAGAGAGTCCATTTTAAAGTAGATTTGTCTGACCACCCATGTCTCAGTTTTCTACTTGCGTTCTGAAAGTTTGGTAAAGCCCATATTTAAAATACTGGTGGTCGCTGACATGGTTATAATACAGCTACACTTGTCCCTCTTTTTTTTTTTTATTCAAATGCCCCAGTTTCTGAAAATTAAAGAGCACCCGTCACACTGAATCCACCTCTTGTGATTAGACTTCATACATCTATGAGATAGACTCTTACTGGAGGTTTGGGGAGATAGCAGGATACGTAATTACTGCATTGTCTCTGCTTTTAACACACACACACACATCTAGAGAAATTGTTATTAGACGTTTTAAAGACACCTCTGCGGTTTGATGTACAGATGACAGGTCTGCTGTAATTTTGTTTCTATTTCAAGTTTCCATTTATGGATTTGTTTCTTTATAGTCTCCCAAAGCTCTTTGTCCTGCTCCCATAGTAACCTTGTTTTGTTTTAGAGAGTTTTTGTGACTTTCTGTGCTGTTTTGTGTTTGTTTACACCCAGAAGTGCATCTATCTGTCTATCTGTCTATCTGTCTATCTGTCTATCTGTTTATCTATCTATATCTCTGTCTTATATATATTGGGGCAGCACGATGGCTCAGTGGTTAGCACTTCTGCCTCTCAGCACTGGGGTCATGAGTTCGGTTCCCGACCATGGCCTTATCGGTGAGGAGTTTGTATGTTCTCCCCTTGTTTGCGTGGGTTTCCTCCGGGTGCTCCGGTTTCCTCCCACACTCAAAAAAACCATACTGGTAGGTTAATTGGCTGCTATCAACTCAACCCTAGTCTGTGTTTCTGTCTGTGTGTGTGTTAGGGAATTTAGACTGTAATCTCCATTGGGGCAGGGACTGTTGTTGGTGTGTTCTCTGTACAGCACTGCGGAATTAGTGGCGCTATATCAATAAATGATGATGATATATATCTCATATCTATATCTCTGTCTTATATATAACTTATATATATCTATTTCATATCTATCTATCTATCTCATATCTATCTTTTTATCTCTTCTATCTATTTATCTATATCTCTTCTATCTATCTATCTATCTATCTATCTATCTATCTATCTATCTATCTATCTATCTTTGTCTATCTCTCCCTCATATCTATCTATATCTGTCTTGTATCTCATCTATCTATCTCAGGGGCGCACGGAGCATTTTTAAGGGGGGGGGGTTTCCCCTCCACTGCTATATAGGGCACTTTTTTAGCGGAAAGGATGGGTTTCTGGAGATCCAGAAACCCCCCCTGCGTCCGCCACTGTATGTATCTATCTATCTATCTATCTATCTATCTATCTATCTATCTATCTCCTATTGAATTCACCCTGTCCAGATCAGGTCAGTGTCCCTATGTATTTAAATACAATACCCCCCCCCTCCACCTTTCCCCACAAATGTCCTTTTAAATATATCTGGGTACGAAGGGTTAACGTGTATAATATTTGTTCCATGCAATATCCCCCAAAGCCACTTCTGATGAAATCCTTCCAGAGGGAGAGTGCGGCTGAACTTGGTAATTAAATTAATCTGGCACAGGGTGCGTGGTAATTATAGGTGCTAAAAACCTACGTTTAAGAGGACGGCTGCAGCTGCAGTTTGAAAAATGATAGGTGGCACCGAGCGAAGACGACTGTGGGCAAGGAATGCAGGAGAACCAGCTCCCATTAATTGAAGTGTTGGCACAATTCCTCCCAGGATGGTTTCGTGTTTTCTTTTATACATATTTTTCTTCTCAATACGGGAAGTTCAGGACATGTATTTGATCAGATTACGCCCTCTGACGTTCCTGAAAGAAAATAGGACAGGGTGCAGCTCAGGCCCCTGTTTATAGGTGGCAGGGAGCAATTTCTCCTTTATTCATAGCCAAATAATCTGCTGTTCTTATAATTAGACGGACAATTAGTGTTCTATATAGAGTTCTGGAGAATCATTTCCGTTCCACGTACAGAAAGGACCTTGAGCACGGCTTTATAATCTGATTTTTAACTCGTGTTTAACTGTCTGGCTGAAATTTATGGCAGTATTTCAGAGTTGATGTGCCAGCGTAGCTGGGAACTGTCCAAACAGCCCGATCTAGAGGTTCCTTACCATCTGAATCCTTCAATAGCAATATATCATATTAATGTTATGGGAAAGGTCAATATTGTCTTGGATCTGGACTCCTAAATGTGCAATATGCTTCTGTCAAATCTATAAAAAAATAGGTGTCTTAAAGTCTCCTATAACGTAGCATTTTGTAGCTTACCCTCGCACCACATTTGGAGCCAGACCATTATAGTTGTTCAAGGTTCTAGCATGGGGGTGTGTAGTAAACGCTGATTGGTTTGGTAGTGGCTACTGTCCAATCATTGTTTATATACGTAGTGAGCGAGAGTTTGTATCTCTCGTCCACTCTTCAGTGACCGTATTTATCACCCATGCTCCGAATCGGAGGTTCTCACCTGGTGGTTGGGAGTTTCAGAGCGGAGGGCAAAGTTATAAGTGGTGGAAACAGGAGGAGAGATGGCCCTGCTCAAAGGAGCTTACAATCTAAAGTGAAGAGCAGACCTACCGAAGACACAAGGGGTGAAATGGGGACCGGGTCAAGCAGAGGGAGAAGGAGGAGAGGGAGAGGTAACCGATAAGGTGGGTAGTAAAGAGGATGACAGATAGGCTTTTAAGAAAAGGTGGATTTTTAATGCCCGTTTTGAAACTGCTCAGATTGGGGGATGTTCTGATAGAGCGAGGGAGATCGTTTCAATGGGGATTGGGCAGTGCGGGAGAAGTCTTGAATACGTGAGTGAAAAGGATATTGGAGGTGAGGAGCAGCAACGATCGTTGTCCATCCGCAGTGGGCGGGATGAAATGTGAATAGAGAATAGTTTGGACATGTGGGCAGCAGTGGAGTTGGTGAGGGCCTTGTATGTGAGTGTGAGGAGCTTGAACAGGATTCTGTAGGGGAAGGGGAGACAGTGAAGGGCTTGGTAGAGGGGGGAGACAGATGTGGAGCAGCGAGAAAGGAAGATAAGCCTAGCCGCTGCGTGGAGTACAGATCGAAGAGGAGCGAGAGTGGGGGGAGGCCAATAAGGAGAACGTTACATGAACGGACATCCAGGAGGAGATGGCAGAGAGGCAGACGGACACCCGAGAGAGGAGGGCGGGAGAGAGATCAGGAGATGAGGTAGAGTTGGGTGTTGTTGGCAGAGGTGGTACTGGAGGCCGAAGGAGCTGATGAGTTCACCCAGGGAGGAGGTGTATAGTGAAAAGAGTAAAGGGCCAAGGACAGACCCTGTTAACTATTCCTAGAACTAATCTATTGTGTGTCAGCCACTCTCATGTTCAGACATTGCCCCCCGTTGGGTCTGATAACAGTTATCTACGTAGGTCTAGGGGATCTGCCCTACTGGCAATCCCCGTCTCCGAGTCCGCGCAGGCAGCAGTTACATACTCACTTCTCAGTCCATCTAATTAAAACAGAGCTTCATTTCTCTGAGCCATTGTTTAGCAGGACTTGGAAGCGATTGTAACCCAATTTCTGTGTGTTTACGAGCGATTATTATATCAGTTACTTTTCTGCAAATGTACAGGGCAGCGGGGATTGAATTGATCGTCACTGTAGACCTCCTAATGATTTCTCCGTCCTAATGCTTGTGAAAGCTTTATAACCACTCTTCCCTGCTCCACCTGTCTCCTCTTCTTCCTCCTGTCCCCATCTCTTATTTTTTTTTTAAAAGAAGAAATATCATTACTCTACAGCTAACAAACAGTTAATTGGAGGGGGGGGGTTCTTGGGTGTAGCAAAGAATTTGGAGTTTTGAGTCCATGTATCGTTCAGACATATGGTGTTTAAACAAAGTAAATCTTTCAAATAGAACATTTGCTGCAACTTTTTCTAGCCCACTATTGCAATTTCTGGTACTTATGAACAAGTCATTGGAACAAGCCAGCGGCGAGCAGCCATCTTATTTGACAGGTAACCTCAGCGGAGGCAGCTTGCCAATTGCAGAGTGTGGTTTAAGCTGGGTAACGATTGTCAGGACTTGTTTATTTCACTGCATCGTTTGCATTAATTCGAAAAGATATGCAATATCAATTATTCCTCCTTTTATCTCTTGCGTTACAATGAACAAGCCGTGCAGCATTTTAGGTTCCTTTGCCTGATAACAGAGAAGATTACCCTCATATTTATCCAAGTGGATGGGAAAAGGAGAATATGTGTATTTAAAGCACAGCTATCACAATTTGAAACGCATTTTCATAACTGAAATGATCTAACGGAAGTGCACACAGAATAGAGTGACGTTTTCATAGCGGGGAGGTCACTTAGGAAATCCACCGGGAAACATTTTGGTCCTTGGCGATAGGATCTGCCACGCTCAACGTTACAACACTCTGCTGTTATTGCCCTCAGAGCGTCGTTCATGCGGTGAACTGTGGTCCTGATACCGCAGGTTTTCTGGGACACGGTGCACAGCTCTGGGCTTGTTATCAGTCTGCACATGGGAGCCACTTCTAATAGTTCCCAGACAAAGTAGTCAAACTTATTATGTGCGCGGCACCCTTAGAGTCTCCATAATTTTTTCAAGGCACCCCTCCAAAATAATTACCGAGCAGTCCCGTTTTATAAGTAGTTGGGTCAAAATAACGTAATAAGTATTTAAGTTGTTTGCAGAAGTAATACACATAAATACAAGGGAAAAGAATATTTTTATATATTTTTTTTCAATTATATTTCTGTCAAAGAATAATTTACACTCTGTGCCCCCCTTCATTCACCCACTCTGTGCCCCCCTCATTCACCCACTCTGTGCCCCCCCTCATTCACCCACTCTGTGCCCCCCCTCATTCACCCACTCTGTGCCCCCCCTCATTCACCCACTCTGTGCCCCCCTCATTCACCCACTCTGTGCCCCCCTCATTCACCCACTCTGTGCCCCCCTCATTCACCCACTCTGTGCCCCCCTCATTCACCCACTCTGTGCCCCCCCTCATTCACCCACTCTGTGCCCCCCCTCATTCACCCACTCTGTGCCCCCCCTCATTCACCCACTCTGTGCCCCCCCTCATTCACCCACTCTGTGCCCCCCCTCATTCACCCACTCTGTGCCCCCCCTCATTCACCCACTCTGTGCCCCCCCTCATTCACCCACTCTGTGCCCCCCCTCATTCACCCACTCTGTGCCCCCCCTCATTCACCCACTCTGTGCCCCCCCTCATTCACACACTCTGTGCCCCCCCTCATTCACCCACTCTGTTCCCCCCCTCATTCACCCACTCTGTTCCCCCCCTCATTCACCCACTCTGTTCCCCCCCTCATTCACCCACTCTGTGCCCCCCCTCATTCACCCACTCTGCTCCCTCTGTTTCTTTACTTACCATACTTGACCTTCTTTCTTTTATTTCTTCTGTCTTCTCTTCTGTCTTCTTACCAATCGGGCGGCTCCCGGGACCCAGCATCCTCCTCTCTCCTGCCGCTTCTCACTGAATATGTCGGCCGTGATGACATCACGCTCGACATTTAGTGATCAGCGAGGAGGGAGGTGGATGCTGGGTCCCAGGTGTCGCCCGATTGGTACAGGTTTTTTTTTTTTTTTTTGTTCCTTGCCACGACATCCCTGTCACAGCACCACGACACCCCTGGGAGCTGCGGCACACACTTTGTGAACCGCTGGCCTAGGCACCTTGAGCCAGGCACGTTGGGCGCCTGAAGACGGAGATATCGCCAGGTGAAAGTGAGCTAAGGCTCTTGTAGGGACACAATAGACCTCCCCACAAAACAAACCAGAAAAACATTAAACTTTTATTTTTATAGCATTGATTATAGGCCATTACCTTTTGTTTACAAGTATATAGCAGATTTGTGATTTTCCACAATATTTCCTTTATATACGGTACCTTTCCTCCTATGTGTAATGAAATCTTCCGTTAAGAGATCATTTTCTACAAGCATGTTTCAGGTTAGTGTTTGTGCATCATTTTTATTGGATTTTAAGCAATCCAGCAATGACTCAGGTCTCTAATGTCCTAATCTTATTTCCAAAGATTGAATGCTTTGCAGAATCACCTTCCCTCCTCCTGTGTAATTGGGTCCGACAGGGTGGGTTTTGCTCATTGTCTGTGGGATGGGATAAGAGGAGTGTTATTATCGTCCTTTATTCATATGGCGCCAGCATGTTCTGTGGCGTTGTTGTACAATCTGTCCTGTGTGTAACCACGGTACCGATATGTGCGAAATGCGTGCACCTTATTGGACTCAGAATTAACAGTTTGACTAGTACCCATGAAATGAACCACCATGGTTTGGTACTAAAGAATGTCCCGAGAATATGGAGTCACAAGATTCTATTTCCCAAGATGCATCTGTCACAGGTCCGGATACATCCCCTGTTACTGAGATGATGTCCTGTCTTCAGCCAAACCCACAGGCTGGACACAATTGGGTTATGATTGATTGGAGAGTTGCTGCGGGTCTCAATGTTTGAAGGCGGAAGCTTCTTGGATTATATTTTATTTAAGGAACATGGGAAGCCTTTTATCGGACTCTCACACCTGGGTACCTCCGGAAACACCCGGGAAAGTCAATAACAAGCCGGCTAATGCTGAAATACACAGGGAGATATGGCAGAGAGCGAGGGAGCTGAATGTGCTCAGCTGTAGCCACAATGGCACCTGCACTGGTCTCGCTTGTGCGTATAGATTATAATGGTGCATAGAGCACAGAGGTGCTAAGGCAACCAGTCTGCTTTGTCCAGTTTTCATTATTAATCCAGATCCTGCTCAGTAACCTCTTCCTCACTGCAGACTTAGTAATATAAGCTGTAGGCGTGGCCTTTATTAATTTTATTTATTTTTTATAAAAGAATATCTTCTAGAGCAGCTTTAAAAAACAAAAAATGTGCCCATCTGAAGCCTATTAATGGTTTGTTACTCCCACAGTACAAATTTTTTAGTGGTGTTTTCCAACAATTTGGGCATTTTGGTGAAAAAAAAGTTGTATGATTGCGTTATTTGTACTCAACTAAGAACTGGAAATGTACGATCTTAAAGCACTAACATATATGTACCATACAATGGGTTCTTTCTGCCAGGTGAAATGAAAGGGTCGTCTGTTCTTAGGTGACATACATTTTTTGGCTTGTATGCACCTTCCTGTAACTTTTGCTAACTGCACTCTGTCTTTGTTTCTGTCCGTGCTCTTCAGCCAGTTGTTTTCGCTGTCGTTGAACAAAACCCAGCTCTGCTTTTTTTTTGCTGGCTAGATTGCATACATTTATATCAAGATAACAGCTCTGTGTTGTGTCCAAGGGCATTGACATTAAAACTTCCCAATTACGAAAAGGATTTCCTAAAAAAGTAACCTAGTAAATTAAAACAGCATATTAAGTAAATGCTGCAGGAGGGTCTATACAGGCCAATACACACCAGGGTTGTGTATAACATCATTCCTAGATATGGTATAGGTAGATTGTAAGCTCTTGCAAGCAGGTCTCTCTCTACCCTATCTCACATCCGCACCTTCTCCGTCAACCTCGTACGCACTCGTTCTGTTTTATGTATGATTTGTTACACCCACTATCCAACGCTGCAGAGTTTTGTGTCGCTTTACAAATAAATGATGACCATATGGAGATACTTCACCTGACTTATGTCGCTAACTGGGCTCAGGTTTATTTTATTGCTGGTGATGGACAGTTCTTATCATTCCTCCGCACACTTTATCTCCATCGTGTTCCCCCTCTTTTTTTTTTCTACTGCTGTTGTCTTGCCCGCAGCCACGTTCTATAAACAAACATCAAACAGCTTCCTGTAAGGCTCTCGTTTCACAGCCCTCAGTGTGCTAGACACTTCCAGCGTGCCTAAAGTTACTGAGAAGGGGACAGGTGTCTGGTACAGCTCAGACACATGAAATACATTTACCAACACATAATGAACATTGGTTTGCACGTCACTTTTAATAAGCGGTCTTTACTAGATTCTAATGGGGTCAGTCTAGCCCAGCATCCGCTATAAACACCTCTATGTATCATCTATACCATTTATTTATGTAGCGCCACTAATTCCGCAGCGCTGTACAGAGAACTCGCTCACGTCAGTCCCTGCCCCATTGGAGCTTACAGTCTAAATTCCCTAACACATACACACACACACACACAGAGAGAGAGAGAGACTAGGGTCAATTTGATAGCAGCCAATTAACCTACCAGTATGTTTTTGGAGTGTGGGAGGAAACCGGAGCACCCGGAGGAAACCCATGCAAACACGGGGAGAACATTCAAACTCCACAGAGATAAGGCCATGGTCGGGAATTGAACTCATGACCCCAGTGATGTGAGGCAGAAGTGCTAACCACTGAACCACCGTGCTGCCCACCTATAGGACCAGTTATGTATATATATGTATAGGACTAGTTCATCTGAACCCTAGTTTTTCTGTATTTGAACACACCACATATGTTTGCAAAGTGCCAGCCTATATAGACCGACATGCATTAAAGTATTGATGCTCTGTCATTATGCAGTACAGAAGTAATTGTAATTAATTTTTGTTATTTAATGTCAGAATGGATTGAGTGCTGTATATTAACCAGTATTTGTACCCATAAATTGCAGTACTGTTTTGTTACCTGAATGGCGTCACTTGAAAGTGATTTTAGTGTCCGTTTGTTTCCTGATCATTAATGTAATTTTAATTTTGGTATTCACAAATAATACCATGTATGCAATGAGTACCAAAAATACAATGTTAACATTTTTAAGACTGACTTTAACCACTTTATTGTGAATTACACTATATATAATATGCCTACAGCTATGTATGTAACTTCTGACCTCGAAGGGCCTGTCGGAGTTCTGTTTTTACAGGACAAATCCTTTTGTAATGCGTTTCACTTTGTTTGGTGTTACTCTCTGCCAATCGACTGACAATTCCCACCTCTCCCGAGTCCTTGTTTCTAAGGCTGCTGACTCTGTAAACATAATTCTCGATTTCAGACAAAGCATAAGGGTTGGGCTCTAAAGCCAGCTCTGTTACAATGACTGGCACAGAATACAGCCATGGCAATTGGGCATTTTTATAAACATGTTTGTATTACTGTGAAAGTTGAGTTTGAGTAATCCCTATGACCTCTGTTAAAGTCGGTGTTTAAGAAACGTTGTGCCTTTTGTTGTCAAGTTAAATACAGTTGTAATTTTATGGTATGGTGGAAGATGGACTACATAACATAATAAAATTACTCAAGCCAAGACTGAAATGTTCATAAATGAGGGTATATTCTGTATATTTATAGTAATCTTTATATAATAATGAATTCTGTACAAGTGTTACCTTTACACTCCATTACAGACCGCTGAAGCTCCTCCTACCTCTATAGGACAATGTTCTATTAGGTTCTTGTATAGTTCTAGAAGCTGACAATGGACAACTAGACTTGGCCAAGTCATTACATCTCTTATCCATCCAGACCAGGTTGTCTTTATCCCAGTGGACAATACACGACGTACCATAGACCTCATTCATTTAGCCAACAAATGGAAAATCTCCCAATTGGTCCTACGTGGCAGAAGTTGTTTGACAGCGGGTTAATGGACCTTTTATGGAAATCAAAATGTTGACTTCCATGGGCTTCAGTGGTCGCTTTATACAACAATCCGTCGGCATCTGTCTTTCATCGGCCTCTCGGCAGCCCCTTTTCCCAGTTTGGCACCCAGCAGGGCTGCCCGCTTTTCCATTAGTATTTGCCCTTGTAATAGAACCTCTGGCAGAGAGAATTCAAGCTTACTTCACCGTTGCCGGACTGCAATATCTCGATACACCGACAACCTTCTACTTCACGCCCCCTGACCTCGCTTCTCATCGCTTTTGCAGCAATCCATACGTATGGTTATTTTTCAGGGTATAGGAGCAGCTCTGATAAAACGGAGGCTTAAAGAAGACTTATTAACTTGGGACAAGTTCTACGTACCCTGTAGTGGGTGGGTCGGTGTCGTCAAAATCAATCTGTTGCTTCGGCTCCTATACCTCTTCCAAAAGCTTCCAGTGAGAGTGCCACTAAAGAATTGCTTATATATGGTTTCACTTGGGCTGGGAGCAGACCGAGAGTTAAAATACCCACCCCTATATAAGGGACCTACAGAAATATTATTGTGCTTCCCACTTGGCTCAGTGTTATATATGTTCACCCAGACCTCAAACTTTGGGTTGACATTGAAGCCACCTTAATAGGTTCAATCACTCTCCTCATGCTATTACGGATCCCTCGTCGTTCGCGTCCCCAAAGTTATTTAAAACGGCCAACGCGCTTTCTCTTGCAGCATTTGGGACAGAACTTCTAAATCATTCTCTTCTAGTTCCATGGGTCATTCCTCTCCGGGACCACCCAGCTTACCCTCTCTGTAATGCAGCCCTGTACGCTTAATATTTGTTTCCTCTCCGATATTGTTCCACTTAACGTCTTGCCAAATTTCACGGTGGTCCGTTCACATTTCCATCGTCAATTGTTTCTAATATTCGGTTATTATAGTCTCTCTGCCTTGTTCATCACAATCCCAGAAGGCTCTTAGTGGATGCACAATGCTCTGGTATTCCCTATAACACAGGAGAAGGGTCTACAGGAGATCAAGAGACTGAGAATAAACCTATTAGCGCTTTACGTTCCTCCCTCTTTCACCTGCAACAATTGCTTATTTAACAAGCCCTCCGACTCCCAATTCATCCTCTCCCTTTCTCCCTACCCCGTCCTCCTCTCCCTTTCTCCTTACCCCCGTCCTCCTCTCCCTTCCTCCCTACCCCCGTCCTCCTCTCCCTTCCTCCCTACCCCCGTCCTCCTCTCCCTTCCTCCCTACCCCCGTCCTCCTCTCCCTTCCTCCCTACCCCCGTCCTCCTCTCCCTTCCTCCCTACCCCCGTCCTCCTCTCCCTTCCTCCCTACCCCCGTCCTCCTCTCCCTTCCTCCCTACCCCCGTCCTCCTCTCCCTTCCTCCCTACCACCGTCCTTCTCTCCCTTCCTCCCTACCCCAGTCCTCCTCTCCCTTCCTCCCTACCCCCGTCCTCCTCTCCCTTTTATCTATTTTTATATGGTTATCATTATAAAATCTCAGCAGATTTGTTGAATTCTACAATTTATTATTGTGCAAATCTGTTTTGTATTCTCAAATCCTCATTTGTTTCTTGAAGTTTTCATTTTGATATGTACTAATGCTCATCTGCTTTGTATTTACAGTTTGTTAGCTGTTTATGCTTTGAGTTATGCTGTGTATCAACATTTGCTGCCGTTTAATATCGTCTTAATTAAAAAACAAAAAAGAAAAAGCTGAGAATGCAGTCATTTCGCTTAATGTGAAACTACTGGCCCTGCCCCGAGTATTCATAAACTAAATCCACACGTTACAGTCTGCAAAACAAGACTATAAAGATGTCAGTCACTCCCTGTCTGCCGTGTTAGAGAACCCTCTTTCTTCTCACATTACACCCACTGTAGAGTAGTGAAAAGAGGGTATGATGAACCTAGTTAGTTAAATATAGCCACTACCTCTGTCGTAACCCAGAGCAAAATCGAATTGTCCATATACAACTCGGACAAGCCACCAGTGTGCTGACACTTTTCTGACCTAGATCACCTTAACCTGTTTAAGCTGCTGCTTTTTTCGCTCGTAGTAGATCCTAACCCATTAATGGGCAACAATTGGCCCTTGGATTGCATGCGGCCCTCCGAGCCTGAACATCTGACCTGACGCTTGGCCTAGTAATATAATTCCCTGCTGAAATAGGAATAAGTTGCACTCGCCACAACCATTTTAAAAAAAAAATTGGGGTGCAATAAAGGATTAACCACGTTACAAGCAAGAAGAACTTGGTCCTCTGCACTCACCTTTGGTAATATAGTACAGAGCTCTAGGATGTTCTAACAATGCTGTGTATGAAATAGGACATAAATTCCCTGTATAACTGCAGGTAATATAAGTTACAAATATTACGATACATGTTTAGCCGCCGTACTCTCACCTAAGTGTTCCCCACCTGACCAGTCCCTATTCAAATAAACAGGAACTCAATCAGAATTTCCGACACAGTTATTGCTGTGCTTCTCAGGTGGCTTTCGTCTTGCATCCAGCTTTTCAAGGGAAGTACTCCCCAAGCTATAACAGGTTTACTGGACAGCCAGGGAGTCTTATATATTAATGTCCAATTTTTGCTGTCAACTATTTTTTTTGTTTTTTTGTTATTACCTATGGATGAAAATTAGACCGACTTTCAGTATAATTGTCTGGGGGTTAATATTAAGGCTCTGAACACACTGATGTTAAAATTTTGTTTTTGAATTAAACACAGATATGAACATAAACATCTGTGTACCAAATGGGACCGTATGTGTTAGCGTTTATAAATCTTACCCTGCGCTATGGTGCATTTTTCTTTTTTTAAATGCTTTGTGCATTTATTTCAACGTGTCGGCATAAATTCCTGTTTTGTCCTAGAAAGATTTCTTTTTACAACAAACTCATTCGTAGATACATAGATAAGCGGAATGCGCTCTATACGTTTTTAATTGCAATTAGAAAAACACATATTGCTATCGCCAATGTGTAAGTAGCCTCAAAGTGCTGGTTTCTCTAACATATAAACGTTTTTAAAATATACATTGTGCTGTATGGAAGCTGTTTTTGATATATAGAATCTGGCTGTTCTTATTTAACGAGTTTATTTCTTAAAGTGTACATGTGGCTTACACACAGTGGAGGCAGCCATTTTGAAAATGCAGCTTAGTAACTAAAGACACCACTGGCATCAATTGCTAAGTGCCTTTGTCATAAATGTTGCTTCACCTCACAAGATGGCTGCCTCCTGTGTAGGTGATGGGTGCACTTTAATGCAAATGTCAGTTCTTCTTTCACATTTTCTCTTCTCAATTTGTTTATAAATTAAAGTTTATCATTTTCATCACGAGGACAATATACTTTTATGATTAAATGTACACGTATAGAATTAAAATAAAAAACACATGTAATTGTGTATGCAAACGGTGCTCATCCCACAAACCGTTGCAGACTGCCTTAGAGTAGACCCCTGCCCGATCTCTTCTTGTCTAATAAATGTGTCACGTTTTACATTAGTCTACATCTTAATTGGTGGAATTCTCTTGAGGGGTTTGTTTGTTTTCTAGTAGGAAATGGAGATGTTGGAATGAGCTCGAAGAGGAGATAATATGAGATAACCTGGCAATGTGGCAATGTTAAAAAAAAATGATTCTTTATTTCATTTTTATTTTTCAAAAAAACAATCTTATATTAGATCGTAAGCTCTTTTGGGAAAGTTAACACTTTCCTATTGCGTTCTGCTGTCTGAGGTACTGGTGACCCCCATACTTGCAGGCTTATCCTCCTCTGTGCCCGGCCACAGTTTATATATCTAAAAGGTGAAATAATCATCCTGATCAGCCAGGTACAGTGATCACTGCTAGCAAAGTGACGGCGTCACTCCGCCGATGACAGCTAGGGGGAAACATAGAGCCGAGCTGCTCCATTGCTCAGTCCACTCCAGGCGTAACCCTTTAAGGTCATTCAACGTCGTTTGCTGTTAGCTGTCATCAAAGCTTTCTAAATCATTAGTGCAAACCTTAATATGCAGTTATCATCAAGGCGCTGTTAAATGTTGCTTTAGTTCTCAATATCCACAACATAAACCCTTATTTTCAGTATAAAGGAAGAATACCTTGCTTGTTCTGATGAAATATTGCTTGGGTTAATGGGCTGAGCAATGTGTCTCTATCAGAAATATCTCTTAGAGCTTAGGGACCACTGCTCTTTATAACTTCATCTTCTTTACCCCTTCAAGTGTCATGTGTCCTACATGAATATGATCCATGTGTTTGAGTAGAGGTTTAGTGCATGTTGCTTCATCTAACATGGAGCAACTGGCGATACAAAGTTTAGACCACTGGGCAAAAAGTTATAAAGTTGGTTGAAGCGCAGTGAACGCGGCTAAAGTCGCTTATGTAGACTAATGCCCCCAGCGGTCCCGTGGGATGGCGCTTGGTGGCCGTATGTGCCAAGATCACGGGACGCCATTGCTAATGTAGCCAAGGCCTAAGTCGGTGACCTAGAACTCGGTAATACTTACGCAGAAACTTGGCGCATCCACTGATAAGGGAAGTAAACCAAATTATGTACTGGCCACCTAGGTAATGTAGAGCAGTACAGACTGCTTGTTCATTGAGCAACTGGTTTTATTTCCTAAAGTGTATCAGTAGGGGGAAACCATTTTTTGGGCAAGGGCAATATTCCTGAGAATGCATATTACCGGGGTGCTGTGATGTCACTGGTTACTAGTGGATTGATAAGCTGCCTTCTCATCAGTATAAAGCCCTTTCACAAAATGGCTGCCGTCCCTGTGGCGATGGGTGGTACTCCAATTTATCTTCGCTCATCTCATTTTCTCAGGTGAGGTTGTGGTCACTCCCAAATTCTGGTGATTAAGCCGGTAATAATACTTTTCTCATAAAGTTAACCTGTAATCTTCCTCATCTTTGGCCTCCTAATGACAGACATAGTTTAATAACAGCTATAGTTTGTGTTAGTCTAGTCAGACCTCTTCTGTGCTTATGATCATGGATTTTCTCCATAGCAATAAAACAAAAAAAATGGCCGCCGTTTCCTCTGGTAATGTGTTTTTTTGTTTTTGTTTCTTTTTTGGTGAAAAACTTTTTTAGTTTGACTTTTTTTTGGTGAAGTGACAGGAAAAAGTGTGATTCTCTTGCCCAATGTGATGCGTCTGAGCTCCCCACACTTTCCTGCCTCTGCTGCTGGCACGATCAGGCCCAGCGTTCCCTTCTTTAGCGAGATATACAGCCTGGTAATTAGCCTCCTGCATTTTTCCCTGAGTGCTGGCATCAGCACTGTGTGATGGCTTCTCGTGATTAACAGCCGCTCTGCAGCCATTTCCTTGTGCCACCGATGACCAAATTTGTCACTTCGGTTTTGACACAGACCTGATTTCTTGCTAAAACTTTGCTGCTGCTGGCTCTGTCTCTTAATGTTTTCACATTGCTCAGAGGGTGGGGGCTGCTGTACATTAATGTGTCGTACCCGGCTCCTGGCTTGTATAACGTCTATGTAGAGTCTCCATTGGAACTGTTCAGCCCTTGTGTCCTGCTCATCGCTCCCTGTGTCCACTGAGATAACTTTTCACTTTGCTCTTTGTCTGGGGTTAATCTGAAGAGTTATATAGTGGAAGGAGCAGGGTCCTCCAGCAGCACATAGTATATCAGGAGATGAGTGATGTGTTAGTGAGGACAGGGCTGCATGTTACAGGGGCAGTGACATGATGTGAGGAGGGGAATGGAGGCAGCAGGAAGCCACAGACTGAGAGTTATATAGTGGAAGGAGCAGTGTCTCCAGCAGCACAGAGTATATCAAGAGATGAGTGACATGATGTGAGGAGGAGGAGAATGGAGGCAGCAGGAAGCCACAGACTGAGTGTTATATAGTGGAAGGAGCAGGGTCCCCCAGCAGCACAGAGTATATCAGGAGATTAGTGATGTGTTAGTGAGGACAGGGCTGCATGTGACAGGGGCAGTGACATGATGTGAGGAGGGGAATAGAGGCAGACGGAGGCCACATACTGAGAGTTATATAGTGGAAGGAGCAGGGTCCCCCAGTAGCACATAGTATATCAGGAGATGAGTGATGTGTTAGTGAGGACAGGGCTGCATGTGACAGGGGCAGTGACATGATGTGAGGAGAGGAATGGAGGCAGCAGGAAGCCACAGACCAAGAGTAATATAGTGGAAGGAGCAGGGTGCCCCAGCAGCACAGAGTATATCAGGAGATGAGTGATGTGTTAGTGAGGACAGGGCTGCATGTGACAGGGCCAGTGACATGATGTGAGGGGGGGAATGGAGGCAGCTGGAAACCACAAACTGAACAGCACAAAGTAATATTGTGAGACTCTTAATATTACATTAATATCTATATAAGTATTACATTTTAGGGTGAGGTGGGAAGTGTTCCGTCTTTATGGATGGATTCAGGTACAAGGGCCATGTCTTGGAATTACTGTACTGTAATAACATATATAATACACACGTGATGCTAATATACGTGGAGTACACGCCCTACTGTACATTATTCCGGATATTAGTATTCGCCTCAGATTTCTGAGACCTGTATAGAAGCATCGGCCCGCAGCCCTGAGCCTTTATGTGGTCGGGAAATCCCTTCATAAAACCTCCTTATAATTTACAATACAGCATATATTATCCCATATATATCCAGCCTTTAATACTGTGTATACGGCTTCAAAATATGTAAATCAAAAACTTAGGTTTGGCTGTTTATTTCTCCTTATTTATACAGCATGAACATATTATACAGTGCTTTACATAGGATGTTTAATTGTTCACATTGTACCCTGTCCCATGTGAAGCTGAAGAAACCTTCATAAACATGGGGAGAACATTCATGATAGAACCCATGGTCCCAGCATTGTGAGACGGCAATGCTAACCGCTGTGCCACCATCGTTCAATAAGTCATGCTTTAACACAACCTGGTTTCTTACGTTCTTCCTGATCTGATCGGTTACCTGATGGCACCAACGGACCGACGACACGCTCTCTGTCCTATTGGGTCAGACTTTTTTTTAATAAAAAAAACCACAGCACAATGGGAGCCTGATGGACCCCACGCAAGAAATACTAAATATAAGCTTGCACCAGACCCCAGTTAAGCAGCCTTTTATATTCTAGCGTGGCTACTTGTACGCCACCCAGAGTTACATTTCTAGTTTTGCTTGATATTCTCCTTTTAAAATGCACCTGTCTACACTACACGGTGGGGGCAGCCATTTTTGTGGGTTGAACGATATTATATAGAAGGAATAACTATGCTTACGTTGTTTCTTTAATGAACCTTTAAGCTATGTTATACTCAACCGTGGTTAAGCCGGCTGATGGTCAGTTCTTCAGGGATCAACGGTCTGGAGAACTTTGTATAGAACAAGCAGCGCTATTGTTTTGAGACGGCTGATTGGGTCCGGAGAGCCGGCGCTCACGCTAATCAGGGGCGGTGGTGGGGAACGACTTTTATTATAGACCGCTTTAGTGGAGTTCTGGTTTAGGCCTTGCGCCTACTTGATGTCACTCGCCCCTAGAGAGTTTCTGGCTGCATTCTTGTACAATAAATACTCACACACTTTCCTGTGCCCAATGAATAGTCTGTGCCCGCTTTCAGTGTGGCAACGCACAGTTTTAACTCAAAAAGTTCCTAGATTCGAGGACAATTTTATCTTAACCGGTTTTGTTTTATACTTCGCTTTTTATAATACTTTTCCTTTTTACGTTCCCCGTAGTCCTTCTTCTGCCGCTCCTGTCTCTCCCCGTCTCCTCGCTGCTTCCTCCCCTCTCACATGTAAATCCACTTATCTTGCTTTTTTAGGAGACGCCTCCCCCCCCCCCCCTCTACCTGACATCTAAATTGCTTTCAGTCACTGCTCCTTCTCCTGTTTTCCTTTAAACGAATTACTAATGACATCTTACTCAATCATGCCCTCACTGCAGGCACTTTGCGAGCTGTGTGCCCCATCCAAACCTTTTAACCTATTACCGAACGTGTTTCCCAATTGAATCAGCGCCACCGCAGGTGTAATAACTAATCATTTGACTTACACCTGCTCCGTTGTACTTAGCGTCCTTGATCCGTGTTGGATGGTGGTAATTTCCTGTTTATTGCATTGTCCCATGGATCAGTTTTGCCTACATTTGCCGTGATTAGCGTATTTATGGAAACGAGAGATGTAAAGAGGTGGGCAGAGCCCTGGGTGGGGTTGACGTTAGCCGTGGACGGAAGGAGTGGTTTATGCTAATGTGTAACCCGTCTCATGCCAAAGACGTACTGTAGAACATCCTTATCACTGTACACCACCCTATGAAATCTGCTCTTTAATCCCTGTTCGTCCTCTGCTTTCACCTATTCATGGAATATTATTATATGGTCCAAATCTCGCACTTTGCCTTTGGATTGTAAGCCTGTTTGGACAGGCATGTCTATACCTCTTGTTTTGATATTGTTTTGTAAGTTGTTCGTTACTACATCCTCCCAATGTTGTACAGAGCTGAGGAGCGTGTTTATAAATACTCTTTATATTAATAATATTTGGGATCATTCTGCCATTTACAACCTCCTTTCTCTTTGTTAAGCCTACTGCTATTCTGTGGGTGCAGGTCTCAGATACCATCCTGGGAGATGTATAATGTGAGGGGATCTAGGAGACATGGGATGGAGGAGATCTCAGCCTAGTTAGCCATCCTCATCCGAACTCAAAAACCATCAGCGGGACAGAGGTAGATAGAGCTCAGGCAGGGTCCAAAGTATTCCGCAGTAATAACAGTGTCACAGCAGGTCCTTGTACGGATTCTATGATGGGGAATGTGCAGAATCCTGACAGGAACGGGTATAGGAGAATTGCATGTTACGTCATGTGCTGGTACCTGTGCACACGTGTGCAAGACATGAAACGACTGGGCTGTGCTTGCTTAGAAGATACGTTCTGTTGGACATCACCACTTGGATGGAAGATGGCAGTCAACAAAATTTAGAGTGCAGGTCTTTAAAAATGTTTTCTCTTCTGTTAATAATATATCTCGTCCGTTTAGGAGCGCGTCTCTTCCGTGTAGGAGCGCGTCTCGTCCGTTTAGGAGCGCGTCTCGTCCGTTTAGGAGCGCGTCTCGTCCGTTTAGGAGCGCGTCTCGTCCGTTTAGGAGCGCGTTTTTAAGAGCGCGTCTCGTCCGTTTAGGAGCGCGTTTTTAAGAGCGCGTCTCGTCCGTTTAGGAGCGCGTCTCGTCAGTTTAGGAGCGCGTCTCTTCCCTTTAAACAAGCAAATTGGTACAATATGTGGCATTGGTGTACATTGGTATATGAATTTGATAATCTTTCTCGCAGGAAGGTCATTCTGTTTTCCATTATTTAAAATGAAGTATCCTTATTCCTCTTTAATCCTACCATGTAAGAGTCCTTACACTAATCCTTACATCAGCCTGGTGATACTGGAGATAGGCTGTGTTTGATATGTACCAAGTGGGAAGGTTTCTGTCTAATACATCCATCTCTTACACCATCTCCCTCTGTCCCCGCAGATTGCCACGGCCGTGAAGTTTCTACAGAACCCCCGAGTCCGCCAGAGCCCGGTGTCCACCAGGAAAGACTTTCTGAAGAGAAAAGGTACAAAGTCATCCTTGTAACTTTTGAGGAAGTGTCCGCTCATTCACAAAGCCTCCATCCATGTCCTGTACACTACCCCCATAATGTCCTGTCTCTGTTTATACCGCACCTCACAGGGAGCAGGCTGGTACACTGACCACACATAATGGGCTTTATTTAATAACAATTTGCAGTGTGCGCAAAAAATGCTATAAGCCACAGCGACCAATCAGATTCTGCCACACCATTCTGGTTGCTATGGGTGACAGAACACTGCCATGTTGTTAAATAACTTTCATTGTCGTCCAGTTTGTATCGCTGTAACTGTTATAGGTGCGCTTAATCCAAATTAAGCTTCAAATAAACAAAACCGCCACAGGTGATGAAGGCGGACCTGACTCCTGGTTAATTTAAGTCATAAATGAGGCAAGGCTGAGCAGCGGTTTAGCAGGAAATTCTATTATAGTGAATCGGGATGAGAAAGGGATTGCTAGAACCTCTTATGTTTTAAAACCAAATGATATATTCTGAAATATCCAGCTTATGTGGGGATGAGTTAGAAATAACTATTTGTTTGTGTGGGATTTTCCAGCAGAAGGCAGGAAAAGATGAATAAAAATTATTTGCAAATTATTATGTTAGCAATTGCGGTCTACAAGTGACAAAAAAAATAAAATAGTGAGGCGTTCCCTTATAAAATAATAAGACACCCCCCGAACTGGAACTCTTAATCTCCCACTCCGGTACATATCTAACATTGCAGCTCCTCTAAGCTCTCTCTGTCATTATATACATCTTTATTACTATTCCCTCTCTACAAACCCTGAGATTTGGTTGATTAGACCCTCATCAATTAGTGACAATTGCATTCACGCTGAGCCGCAGGATAAATGTCAGCTGCTGCGGTACGGACTGAGAGAATGAGCTGGAAAATCAGTGTAAGGTCTCACAGCAGCCATGCTGGGGTCAGGGAAACCGTCCTCTGATTGGTCTAATTAGTGAGCAATTGATCTGACTTCACCATTTGCCGTATTGTAGGCATACATTGAGTGGTTCACGTCGTACAGTGATCTATATCGAGTTTAGCTGTGGGCACGGTATTGTCTACAGTCTTTTCTTTTTTTTTTGCTTTCATTGACTCTCAATTAAAGCCAATAAGACTGTAATAAGAGCTACGGGATAGATTTATCGTATAATGGACAACTTCCCATCTGATGTGATGTAATTGTCTGTATACGGCCAGGCGTCTACACACACTTCAATATTATGGGGGTTGTAGTCTGGCTAGAAATATGTCACACCGGAACTTATCACCTGTACACAGTGGAGGCAGCCATTTTGTTGTGTCATCATGGAGACATGGAGCCAACAAAATGACTGCCTCCACAGTATGTAAATGCCGGGTACTTAACCTTTTCACTGATAAAGGTGAGAGGATCTCGCCCTGTGTGTGTGTGTGTGTGTATATATATATATATATATATATATATATATATATATATATATATATATATATATATATATATATATATATATATATATTTATATATATATATACATACTGTATGTATATACTTACATTTATGTAAAAATGGGGTGTGTCAAGTCTTCACTTTCTCTTTAAAGGGCAGATGAGATCTTCTATTCTTCTTAGTTTTGTTAATTATAGTAATTTTTATTTCTGTCTCCTGTGCACCTCAGATATCTGTCTGTTTGCGTGTGTGTATGTATGTGTGTGTGTGTGTGTGTGTGTGTGTGTATATATATATATATATTTATTTATTTAAGGATCTACAGTCCAGTCCATAAATATTGGAACATCGACACAATTCTCATATTTTGGGCTCTATAAACCACCACAATGGATTTGAAATGAAACGAACAAGATGTGCTTTAACTGCAGACTTTCAGCATTAATTTGAGGGTATTTACATCCAAATCAGGTGAACGGTGTAGGAATTACAACGGTTTCTATATGTGCCTCCCACGTTTTAAGGGACCAAAAGTAATGGGACAAACTACTCAAAAGCTATTTCATGGACATGTGTGGGCTATTCCCTCGTTATTTCATCATCAGTTAAGCTGGTACAAGGTTTGGAGTTGATTCTAGGTGTGACATTTGCATTTGGAATCTGTTGCCGTCGACTCTCAATATGAGACCCAAAGAGCTGTCCCCCATCAGTGAAGCAAGCCATCATTAGGCTGAAAAATCAAAACAAACCCATCAGTGAGATCGCAAAAACATTAGGTGTGGCCAAATCAACTGTTTGGAACATTCTTAAAAAGAAAGAACGCACCGGAGAGCTCAGCAACACCAAAAGACCTGGAAGACCGCAGAAAACAACTGTGGTGGATGACAGAAGATTTCTTTTCCCTGATGAAGAAAAACCCCTTCACAACAGCTGGCCAAATCAAGAACACTCTCCAGGAGGTAGGTGTATATGTGTCAAAGTCAACAATCAAGAGAAGACTTCACAAGAGTCAAAATAGAGGGTTCACCACAAGATGTAAACCATTTGTGAGCCACAAAAACAGGAAGACCAGATTAGAGTTTGGCAAACAACATCTAAAAAAGCCATTACAGTTCTGGAACAACATCCTATGGACAGATGAGACAAAGATCAACTTGTACCAGAGTGATGGGAAGAGAAGAGTATGGAGAAGGAAAGGAACTGCTCATGATCCAAAACGTACCACCTCATCAGTGAAGCATGGTGGTGGTAGTGTCATGATGTGGGCATGTATGGCTGCCAATGGAGCTGGTTCCCTCGATTTATTGATGATGTGACTGCTGACAAAAGCACCAGGATGAATTCTGAAGCGTTTTCGGGCAATGTTATCTGCTCATATTCAGTCAAATGCTTCAGAACTCATTGGACGGCGCTTCACAGTGCAGATGGACAATGACCCGAAGCATACTGCAAAAGTAACCAAAGAGGTTTTTAAGGCTAACAAGTGGAATGTTATGCAATGGCCAAGTCGATCACCTGACCTGAATCCGATTGAGCTGCATTTCACTTGATGAAGACAAAACTGAAGTGAAAATGCCCCAAGAACATGCAGGAACTGAAGACATTTGCAGTAGAGGCCTGGCAGAGCATCACCAGGTATGAAACCCAGCGCCTACCCTCAAATTAAAGCTGAAAGTCTCTGCATTTAAAGCACATATTGGTAGTTTCATTTCAAATCCATTGTGGTGGTGTATAGAGTCCTAAATATGAGAATTGTGTCGATGTCCATATATAAATATATATATATATATATATATATATATATATTTATTTATTTATCATTAAAATTACGTTCGCAAGATATTATTTTTAGAGAACAGGTAACGATCAAGAGATAAGCTGTTGTTTTTATTTTGGGTGTTTTTTTTTTTGGTGTTAAAAGCCACAGAAAGCCATTGTTTTCCTAATGTCTATTGTGGGATGTTGCCATGGTGACTGTGTAGCCTGCACTGTCTCAGGAGAGTCATCCATTTTGTATCTCCCCTCCCTTCATACTTAATATTTCAGCTGCTCATAAAAAATCATCAGAAAGGGCAAGAGGAAATTATTGAAATTAAATAGAAAAAAAAAAAGTGGTGATTAGGGCCGGTTACTAACTTAACCCCTTCGCTGCCAGTGAAGTTTGCAGAACAATCTTCATATTTGATTTTTAAAGGACCGGTCATTTTTTGTGGGGGCACAAATGTCATTATAAGGTGAAACATTTTAGTTTTTTTCTTGTATTGTCTTGTTGAGAGGTTTGTTGGTCTGTAAAACGTATGCTCGAGTCATCAGGTTATAAGTGTGATTTATGACATAGGTTATGCAAAACAAAAAAAAATGCTTTCAAAATTAGTCATTTTTTCCTGCCCCCGGGTGCTCTCATTTCAGGGAATTTGTGAATTAATACCAGAAGATTGCGGCTTTGCACCTCATAAAGTTTAGCAGAACTTGTTTGGGGGGATTTATTTGTTTAATATGTTATTTTTCTTGTCCTCGTGTTACCTTTGCTAGTAAAATATTTCTACCCCTCTTCCCTGAGGGCAGCAGTCTTGTAAAGACACTGATTGCAATCTCCTTAGTTGCTTTCTGTTTAATACTATAATGGCACGCCAAGTGCCCGGCTGAGGGCCGCTCGGGCCCACCCCACAATAACGCCAATCAGCCTCGGTTGGCAGCATAGTGAGAGTCTGGGGGGGACAGAGCCCCAGTGTGGGGCCAATGCCTGGAATATTATTTTATTTCTGGAAATAATAACCCACCCCACACGTCTGTAATGTAACGTCACTTACACATCACAGAAACTAAGGCCAACTTTCTGACCCCTAATATGACCCGTTTTGCATTACTTTGGCAAGTGAAACTGCAATATTGACCAGCTCCGAAAAATATAATCGTGAAGGCCTAGTGATGTATTTATTTGTTATTGAACAGATGGCTAGTAGTATTCATGTGCCACTTGTGGTTTTCGGAATTTTAACATATTAATTTTGACTTAAAATAGTGTATCAGCATTTTTGTACACCTCTGACCATTAGTTTTTTTTGAACTACATCTCCCAGCATGTGAGAGAACTGAATATATGTGTTTATTATCAAAGTAAAATCTCCTTTTCTATAAGTATTCACTAACCTCCTGCTTTCATACAAATTTATTTAAAGAGGTGTCCCGCGTTCAGACGTCTTTAATTTATTGGCTTGTACGTGACATACTGCAGCATTGCCCGGTCTTTTGAGCACTCTTCTGTGCCTTTCAGTCAATTAATTATACGATCAGAGAGTCATTTGTTTCATTGCCTTGGGAATGACACTAGATGTATAGATTTGTATTAATGACATTCAGTTCAACAGGTCCGTATAGTTTCCCACAGTGACAAGAATAAACAACAATAAATAGTTCACTGTTATACAGTTGTTGCCTTGTCCTGTGCTTTTCAGAAGTGTCTTCATCATTTAAACAGCCCTTGGTGATCCTGGTAGGTACCTGGAGGTCAGTATGCATTTTTTTGCTTCTGTCTCCCTGAAAAATTATTAGTTTTGGGTGGAGTTATCTTTTAATTTCTTATAATTATGTTGTATATCTACTGGAGTCTTTTTTTTTTTTTTTTTTTTTTTTGCTTTTAAACATTTTAATGTGCGAGATGCAAAACATGTTTTGTTTCCCGCATTTTGATAAATTAATATGAATTCTCATCGGGGACAATCCATTTTCTCCATATTTTTTTTTTTTTTTCCTCTCACGTTTTTTTTTTTAAATTTTTTTAGTTTTATAATATTTTTGCACATTTTGCTAATGTGCAGATCTACAGGGAACAATTCATTATAAAAGCTTTGGGATTTCAGCAGCTCGGTGAGAGCATCAACATGGCATCCTGAAAGCCATGTTGATTACCCAGGGTAACTTGAGACTCAGATCCGAGTCTGCCAAGATCTCGTCAGCACCCGTTTTTTTGTTTTTTTTGTACAATATTCTGAGTGCTTGGCACTGTCGGTACGTAAAAACCGCCAACTCTGAAATGCGACAGGGATCGGGTGTCGTTTAATCCATACCCTCTGGAGCAGTTAACAGACCCTAGCACACAGAATCGCCATGCCCACCCTCACCCTCTGTATTTACCCTGGTCTGACGACCCAGGCCTCTCAACGCGGTCTCGCCTTTCATTGTAATCTAACAATCCATTTAGCAAATGAACACTGTTTTCTGTTTAAAACCAGCGGTTTCTATATTGGTTTCATGATATGAGCTCCTGTTTATTTCTGTGGTATGGGACTAATGGAACTATCGCCTGTACGTAATACCACATTTTCCCCTTTAACACATCAAATTAAGATGTTTTCTTAAGCGTGCATTTAATTAGTCTATTGCAACATTTTCAACCTTGTTGCAAAGCCTTTGTGAAATATATTTCTTTTTAAACTACTACAATGTCTGATCAATCTTTCTCTGTCTCTCCTCTGCAAAGAATGACCCAGGCATTTAAAATGGGGTGTGGGGGTGAGGTGTGGGGGCGGGCTAACAAATTTGTGGGGGGTTGGACAGGTTTGAAGATAAAATTGCAATAATTCAAAGAAAGAAATTACAGGAAAAAAAAAAGACCAATTATTACAAGTCTTGAGCAAATAATACTTTATAATGTTGTTGTTATAGTTGTAAGAGGTCTGTTGTTTTCATGCTTATAAATGTATGTACCAGCTGTTGTGAAACTACAAGTCCCAGCATGCTTTGCCAATATATAGCAGCTTATTGCCGGAAGGGTATGCTGGGACTTGTAGTTTCACAAACACCTGGGGTGTCACAGGTTAGCCAACACTGTTTTAAACCATTTTTAGCCGTAATGGTATTCATTAACCCTTTCAGAGCTGTCTGCACCTCCTGCAGAAAACCAGTAAAGGGGTTAAGAAGATGGACCCGTCCTTGAATGGAATCTCGTTACCATGAAAGCCTTTTTAGCATTGATTTCATAACAGTCTTAATTTAATAGATCCGTCATTACCGAGAAGTCCTGGGAGTCGGGCCTAGCTTTCCAGGTCACCGACCTTTTAATTACAAACCTTGCTCTGATGGTCAGGTTATCGACTGAATGGCTCCCAGCCTGCCTGCCCCCAGGATGCATATGCTAGCTCTCCTCTTCCTCCCCACGCCCCCCTCCCGGTTTAAGAAAAAGAAAATTATAGGCCTCCTGACTCCCCGGGCCTAATGCGTCGCTTCCCCTAATAATTCTCCAGCTGCTGACTTGCAAACGCTGGTTTGCGTGTGTCCCCGGCTTATGTCCCTCGGCACGTCAGCGCGCCATGCTAATCCGTCAGAGCCGTTAGTGACACGTGTGTGGGAATGATTGACAGGTCTGCGGAAGGGACCGTTATTCATGCTTTTCTTATCAGTAGAATATACTGGCTGACTTACATCAATTGTGCAATCTCAGTATTGGGATCTACATGGATATACTTAAGCTAGGTACACACTACAGGGTTTTTGTCCAATAATCCAATAATCGGCTCAACCAGCCGACATACGACCGCTCGTTCAAAAGTCGGGTCAGTGTGTGTAGTGACATGATGGTCGAAAGTCTGCTCAAATGGACGATTGTCGCCTCATTTGGTTGGTCGTACCGTTAAATATTTTCGTTCCAATCTCGTTTCCGTTGTGTAGTGTGTATAAACTTCCCACCGATCCATGACAAATTGCAATCATTGCTCACGATAACATGGCTGTAAAAAGTCGCTAAATGGACGTCCGCTCTTCCCTTTATCGTCTAAAACAAGGCTAGTGTGTATGCAGTCCATGGACTGAGCGATCGGACCATCGATTGCATGTAAAATCGATCGGCATAAAAAGTTGGTGGGAAATTCTGTAGTGTGTACCCAGCTTTAGGGAATCTGTGCAAATGACAAATGCTGGGGCACACACTGATATTGCAGCGTGTGTGGCTCACAAACAACTACAATGCCCGTTTTAAGCCTGTGTGTATGGAGATCTATGTGTATGGAGGCACCGGATCGGATGGTAGGGGCCATGTGACCGAACAGCCGATTCTCATCCAATATGACCACCTCTCTGTGTGGCCAGGTTAGCCTCTGAGAGGCAGGTACATAGGCCACTGGTTGAGATACCTGTTGTCATATGAGTAGTCCATGTCACGTCTCTGCAACTGGCCTATAACCGGGGCTGCCATCAGAAGAGAAAAATGGAGAGTGCATGAATTATTTTCTCACGTTTCCGCCATGCCTGTGCCATATTCTGGCACGGGTATCAATGATCCCGACGTCTGCAGCATTTTCCACTTGTTTGGTCTTATGTGGATTTTGCATGTACACGGATGGTCTATATTATCTGCAATGCTTGGCGCTTTTTCTGTACATTTTTTTAAAAAAAAAAATACAGTAAAATGTGTTTAAAAACTGCTCCAGTCTTCCTCCGCACTGCTGCTAACATTTCCTCCTCATTAAAATGTTTAGCAACGCCGAGAGATAATATCTGTGTGCATGACATTATTACTGAATAGCTGCAAATATTTACTTTTAAGTTTTGCTTTAACTCCCTGTTGGTAAACCTGTGGGTGTTTCGTGAGGTCTTTTCAGATTTGCGCCAAAATAGAAATTTCTGCAATACATCTCGGGCTAACAAACCTCACAGTCATTTTTATGCGATGTCCTCTTGTCTCCTGAGGTAATTGTGGTAATGTTTTGGGTGGGAGAAGATTCAGTGTCGTCCCCCAACCCTTTCCGTAGCTGCAGTTCACAGATTTTCTGTCAGACAGTGAAAAATGACCTTGTTGACATAAGTATTGTCATGTAGCGGCGTATACTGACACACATCACAAACAAAGCTGGACCATTGATTTTTTTTTTCTTTTTCCCCAGCGAGGGATGAGGGAATGGGAAATATTAACTGAGAGATTAAGTCACTGACCCCCTTAGCACAATGTCATGTGTCACAGCGGTGTCTGGATGTGACATGCCGTAGATCTAACATTTTCTTTACTACGTGTACTTCCATTTTGTAGTGGTCTAAGGTGCGTTATGGAATTTCCTGTCAGATTTTTTCACCACCTGTTTTTTTTATAATAAATCCTCAAATCCAGTTTTTAATAATTTATGCATTTATTTAAATTTTTTAATGCATTTTACTATCTGTTAGTATTTGTTTTCTCCCTGTTTTCATTACTTAATAAATAACAGTTAGCGACATACGTCATACCCAGGATGCCATTTTGTCATATTCCAAAGATGGCCGTATAGACGTAGGTAACCTTTCACATTCACCGCTGTGTTATTGAATTTCAGCAAAATATATGTTTGTTTTAAATAAATGTATATTTTTTAATTGACATTACGGGTCTGGACTACCTAGGTTTTATTTAGTTACCATACTTATAAACTACGAGCGCTGTTTTTTTGTTTATAAGTTATATACCTGTCTATCCTTCACGTCACTTCTTGTTATAATTTGAAACTTTTTTTTTTTCTTTTTTTACCATTAATTTTTATTGACTTGAGACTCTTTTTAATAATTTCCTCTTTGTAGGCGTGTTTGCTATGTGTTACACGAGAGGGTACACCTATGTGCACAGATAGATTGCATATGGTATATTTGACTTCTAAGTATTTCATATACTCGTGAACACGACAGTCGTCCTCAGAATTTAATTGACCACACTCTTCAATTTATTAATATTTGACCTTTATTATGTATATAAGAATAATTAATCATTTTTGTATTTTAAAACAATTATTATAATTTGTATAACCTATACCATTTGACTTGTAATCTTAGTATAGCTAACCATTTTATTGTTTTGTGGTATTTTATGGTGTTTTTATTATATTTAGATATTTGTAAGAATATTATATTTTCCGTTTAGCCTTATTTTTATTAAAGAAAAACTAGCGGCCATGTATAAACACACTTACAATTACTAAATGTCAATATTTATATGATAGAAGCAAAATATTTCCTTTTTTAAATTTATTTATGAATTGTCATTTCCTCATACGCAAACACCTATATGCTATACGAACTGCACTTTTATAGAACGTATCGTTACATAGTACCCAAGAAGTTGGCTACAGTAGCGGCACAATCATCGAGAATAGTACAGTGCCTTATTACTTTCACCAAGATATACCTTTAATACAAGAGATCTCATACTTGTTTTAAAGATATATTTCAATATAATAATTATTATTTTAATAATCATTGAACGTTTCAAAAAATGTGTTTGCTAAGACAAGGTATGTTAATACAAACAGCTACTTTAGGACCTATTCAGACACAATTAACTAACAGTCTCTATTAGACATAGGAAGAGTATACAGCGTCTGTAGATAATGTCCTATTTGGGGGAATTCAATTGACCGCGAGATATTTTTTAACACCGCGTTAAGTCATTTTAAAGCTGTTTTTTTTTATAATTTCCGTGCGGGTTAACTTTAACTCGTGAAACGGTCCTCTTGAAAGAATAAGGTTGTTGAGAGCCCGCTGCATTAAAAGCTATTCAATTGTTTTTTAACGTGGCACGTTAAACAGGCCAATATGCTGTTTTATCTCACACCTCTTTGGGGTGTGCTAAAATAAAAAAAACTATTGAAATCATGTGATAATGAAAAAAAAAGATAAACTATGTTTATCAGTAATGAATAAAAATAAAAAGTTGATTTTCGTGTGATTTTTTTTTTTTAAATTCACTAATTAAATATATTTATGTATGTTTTTGGTACAAATATGTATGTACTAATGTGTTTTGACATGGTGTAGATGATTCTATAGTCAAAAATAGTGAAATAAATAAATATGCTAAAGAAAGTACTGTAATGTAGATATTATCAAATAAATAGGTTGTGTAATGCAATATACTGTATGCCAATCCTTTTTTTTATGTTATACATGACCACGTTAAACACTCCCTTAAAAACTCGCAAGCACCAATGATTAGCGAGCGGGGGCAGCGTTCCCTCTCTTTCAATTGAATCGCACAAGTTTTAACGCTGCGTTAACTAAAAACGTCCGCTATAGAAGTTAAAAACCCGCGTATGATTTTTTTTTTAACGCTGCAGGAAAAAACAATAACTCTCGGTCAATTGAATACCCCCTTTAGTTTTACGATAGTTGATCTCGCAGCAGCGGATTAAGTTCTGCGCAGCCAGTTGAAGTGGATCTAAAAGGCAAATTCCTGAATGGATCCAAAGCCCAAAACTTTCTAAGGGTCTAAGCTGATTTTTAGGAAGTGCTGTTACAATCCTATGAAATGTGGAACTGTTCCTCATCCTGATGCTGTAGTACCAGAAACAATCATTACATACATTTGCGCACACATCCTACTTGCATACAGGGGCTTGTACCGAAGGCCTGAGCACATGTCAGTGGTCTCCGTCGGGGGACCTCCACCAAAAATTAACCCTTTGCTGTCCGCCTAGAGCGACTGGATAAACTACCTGACGTGAGGTGACCTCAAGAAACTAGATGCACAAGGGGGTCCTTATCCTGCCGCTGCCTATGCTGTAGAACATCTATCTATTTTCATGCCCATTACTCTCGTACTTGCTGGAAGATCTGAGCTCCCAGCGGACGGCAAGGCGATAAGTCGTTTTTTATTTTTTTTAAAGAATGGATTAGTTCGTCACTGTGGGGGGCTGCCCGGCTCCCCCCCCCCTGAGACCTGTATTTACACTAGATACACACACACATCCACCACTCTCTATCTCTCTATTAGGATGAGAATAGATGCAAGGACTCAGCTGGGCTTGGGGTGTTGCATCAGTACTAGCGGAGCGCACCTGGACCAAGTTGATTGCATCAGTATGCCAGGGCTCAGTGGAACGACGTTACTTCATGTTCTGGTCCAGAGGGAAGACGAGGGATACGGGGGACAGAAGAGCATTACCGAGTGCTACATTAACCCATTCTTTGCTACAATTTACTCTTTCCTCGTAATAATATCACTTGTCTAGAGCACATCAGAGTTTTAAACTTTACACACAAGGTTTGTTTTTGTTTGCTGTTTTATAATTAATATATATATATATATATATATATATATATATATATATATATATATATATATATATATATGTGTGTATATATATTTACAATAATTACTGTGCTTATCAATATATGAAGCTACTTGCTCTTTTACATATTTGCATAGGTTTCTGATCTTCGCACAGTGTTTTACCGTTTTTCCTTACTTCGTTAGAGCAGAATTACTGGTTGGAGATTGGCATTTCTCAGTGTTTTGTGTTGTGATGCAAACGCTCTCAAACTTCCATGATGGTGCAGCCTGTCTGTTCCTTAGAACTGGACACATTAGTTATCCGCAAAATGGCTGCCTCCATGAAGGGCCTCAGTGATGTCGCTGGTTCCTAGTGAACCGATTAGCTGCACTTTTATGAATAATGGTCCAGTTAATGAAAACCTTGAAGCCCTCTCGCTATATACAAGCCACACAAAGGACTATCTTGTGGCTTATCTGAATTAATTAAGATTATTTTCCTATTTTGCAAAATATGCTGCCACAAGATTAGGGTACAGATGCCGTTTCTTGGGGTAAATGGGGCACTTGTCCACACAGAAGCCATAAGAAGTCACAACAGTCCAATGTTGTACTGCAGCTAGCCTCAATTTTATTAAAGAGAAAAAATAAAATAAATTCTTGCCTGTCCGGCTCCAACTAATACATTTGACAATCCCCCTCAATAGCAGTTGACAAGTTTAGTTCACCTACGAACAAATAGCAGTTTTGTCTCCCTATGGAGGATTTCGTTCTCTTTCCCCAGGTAATGAGAGAGACTGATAAGCAAACTGACAGCCTTTTAAAGTACACCTTACGGGTGCAACTATTAAGTTTCCTGCTGTCTGACTGGCAGGTCAGAATACCCGAAATGGGCCTAATGAATGGAGTCCCTCCCTCTCTCTCCATTCACTCCAGGGAACCCTTGACCCGGCTTTTAATTGAGCCCAAAGCTTTTGAAAAGCTGTCTTTCCAACACTACCAGTTTTCTCCTGAGCTCAAAACATATAAGTCAGAAACCTGGGACTTTTATATAATCCATTAATGATGTTGCCATCGTTTCTGTCACAAAACCCAAATAGAGTATGTTTCTCCATCCTAATTTTGTCAGACATGCTTATTTCGGGGCCATATGTGCGTCGATATTAAGACAGTTTGCTAATATTGCATAGCGCATGTATGGACAGCATGTATAACTATTGTCTAGCTCCTTTACCACTACAGACCTCATATACTATAAAGTGATTCATATGATGGTTTGATGCATGTAGATCTCTGTACGGATCGGTCCACCTTCTTGAGCAGTGGATTCTGGGACAGTTGCATGCTCAGTTTGCAGGGTTATTTTAGAAAGTACTCTGTGCCCTGGGGAGGTGCTGATGACACCACAGCGAGCTCTTGCACTTCTACCTCACCACGTTATAATCTCCAGCTGTTTTGTCCCAGGAGCCCCCTCTTCTTGTTGTACTGGGAGACCAGACGGCAATTACTTTAACAAATTTCAAAGTAACAGAACCCAAGTTGCACAGTTTGTTTTGCTTCTGTATATAGATGTAAAACACACAGGCTCCATGCCAAATTGTTAATTATATACTTTATACTCCTGGAATATAAGTACAAATGTATTTGCAAGACGGTATCGCCGATTCACGTCCCAGAATGTAAAATAACTTTCTAGAGTACTTCTGGAGTAACCGCATCGATAATATCACAGAACGCCTAAACTTTTTATGCCTAAACTATTTAACAGATAATCAAGGTGATTACTGACCTAAATGTAAACATCTATTAATTACAGACAAGTTTACCTGGGTATATTTCTGTGTATGTTTAAATTTTGCACTGGACATAGAACCCCGTTAATTGGATTTTGGACCTAGTTGACCATTCGACTGGCCTTAAATTAATTAAATTTAACCATATACATGTTTTTACTATTCAGTTTGTTTTGTCATTTTGTTTTTATAAGTGACCGCTCTGTATTGTGGGATTTGCTTGTTTTTTATTGGTCTTTCCCTCTATGTCTGTAGTTGCAAATGTCGCTCCAGTAAATGAGAGACACAGCGCCATTCGGCAGCGCGGACGCACTAGATCGCGGTCCTGATCTAGCCACACCCCTCTAAGGATTGTGTGGCGCCGGTATACAATTCATTAAACTTGTGTGTGAATATAATGTAAAATATGGATAAAGCTGGTTTTAGATTTGCTATAATAATGTCAACATTGGATAATAGTCAACAAAATATATTATATATGCAGCGGGAATGGGTTTTGGTCCATAGTTTTAGGCTATAATTTTAATCCCTCATCTCCTAGTTGTAATGTTTTGGTTATTTTCGTAGTATTAAAATAACCCAGAGTCCAAAAGAGTGAAAGGGGGGAATTCAATTGCTGGCCAAGTGGCGCGTGGACATTGCGACAATTACGGTAGAAATCTCCGCTCATTTTTCCTCGCACCTCTATGGGGCGTGAGGTAAAATGTGCGCAGATTTCTGTCAAAATGTCCGCCGTGAAGTGTGTCCGCAACGTCCCGTGAGACGCTTCGCGGCCAATTGCATCCCCCCCCCCCCCCCCGTAAAGTAGACCCAGACTAAAACCTGAGGTAAACATTGTTCATAAAATGTCAGAAATGTTTAGCTATTGCTAGCTGCCCTCATGTTTCTTTTTAGTAATGACAAGTATGTATAAATTTGATTGCATATATATATATATATATATATATATATATATTTATTATACACTGTATATATAATATATATATATTTAACACATACGCACTCACATGTACACAAGTCTCTTTGCTGCTCTGCAAGGGGGGGAGGGGTGTAGAACCCATAAACAATGTGATATATAATATTTTTCCCTCGCCCCTTTTAAATAAATACCGATCAGCTTTATGTTCAGAGACAATAGGAGCCGTTGGCTTAAATTTGCAGTTTACAGTATTTATGGCTGTAATATGAAGGTGCTGGCATCGTAATTTCATGCCCCAATGAGAAGAGCAAGGTCGAGGAGAATGCCTCTATCCACATCTGCTAACACACTAACTCATAAACAAGAGCCGTCTGTATCAGGTAGGAGAGAATACGCTCGCCTAATGAAATACAGCACAGCTTTCCATTACTGTTAGTTTTTACTGTGTCGTCATTACGTGTAATTTATGTTTAAAAAATTCAATTTTATACAGGGCTCTGGGAAATAGGGGTCTTAAGGGTCAGCAGAGGACTTTTAACGGCTCTCTCGCCCCGCGCGCTCTTCCAACTCCACCTTAACCCTCTCACTGCCGCCCCCGCCTGCAGCACATCTCTCTGTAGACCGTCGACACGGACCAAGGGCAGCGAAGGCGTTAATACAAAATATAAATAGGACCCCGGTCTGGCACGTGACCCGTTCGGTGGCTGGGTAATTAGTATACGGGTTGACGGTTCAATTCATCGCCCAACATGCGCGCAGATTTATATACAGTACAGCATGTGACCTACAGACTTCAGGACGGTGCAAGGGGAAAACATTAACGGGTTTAGGACCCAACAAATATTGTAATTAAAGACCACTGACATCTGGCTGGGTCTCTAATACGGTTGATGTTAAAAATCAGTGAGGCTGACCCAAAAGCCATGAAATTGGCAAATGACCAGCGGGGAGTTGACAGAGCTAATGGTTTCCCATTTTCTGAGCTGCTTCCCAAGCTAAATAATTGTAACACCCCTTCTCTGTACAGAATATATATAACCTGGATAATGTCAACATTAGCAGCTCCTCTTGGCTAATGGAAAAGGCTAGATCCATTGGGAGTTTTTTTTTGGCAAATTGCTGCATGGACGATCGCTGGGGCTGGGAGGAGGGTCAGGCAGGTTTTCAATCCTTATTTCTCTCCTTGTTTTTACTAGTTTTTGCCGTTTTTTTTATTCGGAGTAGTTATTTTTATTTGGTTGTTCTTTAAATGTTCAATAAAACAGGCAAAAAAAGTATTTAAAGTGCACATATTGCTTTCACAGCATGGAGGCAGCCATTTTGTTGGCTGTGCTGTATTCATGAGAATACCATGTTATTTATTTGCATCACTGAGGTACTTCGCGAGGCACCCATTTTGTGAGCTGTGCTGTATTCATGAGAATACCGCCTATCAATCCATGTCACTGCGGTACACAGTGGAGGCAGCCATTTTGTGGGCTGTGCTGGATTCATGAGTATATACCGCTTATAAATCCACATCACTGAGGTACTTCGTGAGGCACCCAGTGGAGGCAGCCATTTTGTGGGCTGTGCTGTATTCATGAGAATACCATCTTATTTATTTGCATCACTGAGATACTTCGCGAGGCGCCCAGTGGAGGCAGCCATTTTGTGGGCTGTGCTGTATTCATGAGAATACCGCCTATCAATCCGCATCACTGAGGAACGTCTACATGCACACTTCTCCAGAGTAAATCATTCTCCGTATCCGCTCCCATTCAAAAATAAAAATAATTCTCTCTTGCATTAAAATCTTTATATAAAGCTGAATATATTTTACATTACCCTGATCTCCTACTCGTAACGGACATATAAATATGTCTCGAGCCAGCGAGAATTGTACTTATGCCAGATTTATGGCACTCAATCAAAGATTAAATTACCTTGTTAAATAGGATCCTCTTTTTTTCTATATATATTTGTTCTGTCCTTTCTGCAAGTTAGCAGAAGGTTCACCCATAACCATTCGCTGCCTCATCCAAAGATCATTACAGTATAAACTTCAGTTTTTCACTGTGGTACCACCTATGTTTGTGCAGGTAATGTTTACATAGGACCATCACTGAGCAGGAAAGAAAAGTTTTAGTCCAATACTAATACTTAGATTGTAAGCTCCTGTGGACAGGACAGTTTTACTTGTCATTCTATGTAATTTGTCTGTGGCATGATCCCCTCGATATACAGAGCATAATATGTCAGCGCTTTATAAATAAATAATAATAATAATAATAATAATAATAAGGTCATCTGGTTTTTCCTTCGTGATTGGTCGCAGATGAAACCAGATACCCGCTGTGGTGCATCTTTATAGCACTATAACGCACGTTAACCAATTGTGTCCCTTTAAAAACGTTAACAGTTTAGTAGATTCAGTAATGTTTTTAGACTTTTTTTAATTTATTTTTTTAGTGTTTTGCACCAAACACACAAACCGTCCTTACAAGGCAGATGTAATATGGAATCCGATAGAAACACCAATAAATCAGATGCGATCTATTGAGCGTCCTGCAATGTCATTCATTCTTAGGAAGTTCTATTGGCATTATTTCAATATAAAAACATCAGATATACATAGAAAGGGTCTGTTTCATGCAGTCTTACCTCAGGATTTACATATTTTTACTGAAACCATGAAGGTCCAGGCAATTTATTCAAACCCCCCCCCCCCCTTCCGTGCCTCAAATACAACATTTCTCATCCTTATATTAGTGTTAGCAGTCAGTGTCTCTGAAGATCATAGGCTGCGACCCGAGACACCTGACAGGCCAGTGATTTATGTACAGAGCCGTAATAAAATTCCCAACTTAACTTGACGAGTGAATTTTGGAAGTCTGGATGTAACAAAATAACCTTGATCTGTTGGAAACTTGACTTACATTATGGAGATTGGTAAATGTATGATGTTATTAAATATATATATATATATTTTAGGTAATGTCTGGTCAAACAGTTCACCCACGGAGAAATCGGTCAGTTTGGTTGGGTCAATACGTTCTACATTGAAATCCTTGAATTAAGAAAGGGTCATTGGGCTGATAGAAATGAGCATATATGGGTACAAATAATATACTACAAAAGTAGGACTGTGTCTATATATTGTCTCCACGCCGCAGATAGTTGTCATCTAAAGGCTGCTGGTTTCTATGTGACTGCCAAGGATCTTGCTTCGCTCAGAGTCCTTGCCTTGTGTCCCCTCAGTGTCTCGCAGATTATTCAGCTCAGATAGCAATCAACTGGGAGACGCGTGTGTCTAATTTGCATTAGATTATTCGAAACAAAAAAAAAAAAACACACACAAAAAAAAAAGCTGCATTAGTCAGGCTGGTGATAAACAACGGCGAGGGGGTTTATAATAACAGCCAGCGCTGCAACGTCCTTCGCTCTCGGACGATCTGCTCTTGTTAACCTCTTGTCATCCTTCTAGTGGGGGGGGCGAGGAGTCTATTGGTGTTGCTGACACGGATTTCACCTCCTGTGACTTACATATATGCAGTCCTGGCGTGCTGAGGGGACAGTTTGGATAATGTAGAGTACTCCTAGTATCGGGTACATTTGAAATAATCGAACATCCTTTCATTGTTGTAATGGAAACTTTTTGAAGCTCATTTCATTCCCGGTCAGTCATGGCCTTCAGTTGTGACCTCTGACTACTTTATAACCAAATTAAACTCTATAATTTTGTGTAGAACAGTTAGGGGCATATTCAGTTGTTGGCGAAAACGCCAAAAATCTCGCGGCGTGCGCACTATTACCATTATTATGGTAATAGTGCGCGTAAATACCGTTATTACGGTAGTTTTCTCGCTGGATTTCAGCTTGAAGCTCCCTGAGCCGCGAGCTGAAATCCAGCTTACTATTACCGTAATACCGGTAATAGTTTTAACGCCGCGGGGAAACCAAACAATTGAATACCCCCCTTAGTGTGGGATCTTTACAACATAAGGTGGGATAAACAAACATGTCTATACCAGGCGGGTACATCCTGTGGCATTTTCCCGCCGGCACTGTTTGGTATTCTTTTTGGATCTCGTTCCCTCTTTCTATAATCATTGTGTTTTGCTTTTGATTTCCTTTTTATTTCTGCGTTTGTCATAAAACGTAGACTCCTTCTCTTCCCCTATAGTAATAATGTACGTTAACGAGCTGCCTCTTTACATAATTAGCTTTGGTTAGTTTTCATCCACCCCCTTCTGTTTTGTCTGGTTTCATCGCATTTTACGTGAGCTGAATGAAGGGCGCTAACCTATTAACCATTAAAGTTCCTCTGTAACTTCCTGCATGTTGTGTTCCAATGGGGGAGGGAAGGGTTAACGGCGCAGCAGATGAGCTGCGTTCGCTGCTGATGTGTTGTGTTGAGGGGAGTGTTTGTGGCGTATCAGACACTGAACGGCAGTAATAAAACTGTTGAGAAATTAAGCAAATTGAATGAGAAACATCAAACCTTCAACAATTTCCCCGGCGCAGGCTCTGAGCCTGTGAGACGGAGGAACATATTTTATTTTTATATATTTCCCTCTCAGCGCAATAACCCGTTTTGTCTTTTCTTCCCTTGTAGGATTAAGCGATGAGGAGATTGAGTTGGCGCTCCAGCAGTCTGGCACTTCCCAGGACGACCCACCCCCCTTGGGTGTCCCAAGTTTGCCCCAACCTGGACATCCTCTCCAGTTGGCAGTTCAACCATACAGTGAGTGACGTAATATGTAAACAAATCCTGATCTAAATACAAAAGTTTTAGGTCTGCGCACTCCAAGGATTGGGGGAGGGGAAATGGGATGCTGCCACTACTTCAAGTGAAGAATAGCCTGTACTTCACAAAACAATTCAAAATAAATGCAAGCAGAAGTTGGCGCAGGGGGATAGATTAGTGGGAGACAGACAATAAACAATACATAAAATTTCAAGGTTTGTAAGTCCTACCCCACTCCTTTTGGGGAATGTCACTGACGTTATCAGTTTGAAATCACACAGTTCTATCAGAGTGTCTGATGATGCCCGTGGACACTCTTGAAAATCCTGATCTATGTTTACGTGAGAGCGGCCATCTTGCACTTGTCAAATTAAAATTTTAAGGTTCTTCATCAACGCCAAAGTTTCTCCCAAAAACCAACCTTTTCTGTACTCGAAACCATGTGCACTAACAAATTAATATGGCAGCTTTCCCCACACTCATAAGTGTGTCCTGGCAGAGACCTAAGCTGTGCAGTTTAACTTGTACTGTTAAGTTTATTTACATATTTAAAGCAAATAAAATAATGCAGTCTATGGCTCTACAGCTGTTGGGGAACCACATATTCCAGCATGCCCTGCCAGCTTCTGATAGCCATCGTCTTACAGGGCCACGACAGCTGAAGAGCCGAAAGTTTTCAATCCCTGCTACAGACTGTGCTGTCTTTGTTTTGTCTGTAGCTTTTTACTAATCCATAATTTTTACTCTTTTAAATATATCAGTAGTCAATTCTCATCTCCGTTTTACTTGTACAACTAAATTATGGCAGGTCTCGCGCTTTAGAAATGACATCAGGAGCTGTACACTAGCAGACTTATCGCCTCTCCACTCCATTTTTGTCTGCCATTTTGTTGAAGTACACAGAGCAGACATTGTTATGTAATTAACAACAGCATCAAATACCTTCCTCTGCTTCTTGCACTCTAATCACTGAAGAGGTTCCACTGACCCCTTTGAGAGGGCAGTTTAGTATGTCCTGTCCAAAGACTAGATTGTTCTCGTGACGGTTACAAAATAATAATAATGATAAATGAAGTCATGGCAACAGTCTCAAGGGAACAGCAGTTTTATGACCAACTGCAGTGTTCCTGCCCTTAGAATTAGTGTCGCTTTAAATTGTGACCTTTTGTCTGCCGTGCCATGTGCTGTTCAGGAACCCCTGTCACATATCCTATTCTAACCCTATTCGTTAATTAGAAATCAAGACTGTTGTTTGTAAGTGGGGATGGTAATAGATGTATTTTTCCTAAATTAAAATGTAAATGTAATTACCCCATAGATTGTGAGTGAGGGTGTAGTTAATAATATTCTGCTTCACTGTCGACAACGGTCTCATCCAATCCTGATGCATGTATTAGAGATGTGGAAAAATTAGTGTTTTTTTTTTGTTTTTTTCTGGGCGTGTTTGAGATTTAAAGTCAATTTCTGACTAAAAAAATTGATGATAATCCATTTTTTTCCAGCAAAATTTGACGAGAGTGCCTTGTACCACCATTTACACTGTTTTCTGATATGAAAAGGCGGTTTAACCCTTTTATAGCTAAATACTCTCACACTTTTACTGACGGAGACTGTAAAATTATACCAGTATTTAGCCAATGGCGTTTGAAAAAAAAAAAATGTTGATTAATCCTGAGAAACAAGACGGATAATAATGCTGATAAATGACACTGAAATTACTTTTTGCCTGTAATTTATTACATAAAATATCTTGTGTTTGACATGCGATTAGTTCTTAGGTGCATCAGTCAGCGTGATGGTGGATCTTGGGCGGAAAGTCTGTGCTGTCAGCCCAGACTGGGAGAAGCTTGAACTGTGGGGAGAAATCACATTAATTTCTTCACAGATTCGCTTAATTGCAAAGCGGTGAAAAAAAAAAGAAAAAAAAAAGCCGTACAGAGCTTCTCATTCACGTTCTTCCTTAGCAAAATATCGGTAAATGGGGCAGCGTCTGAAAGGGTCTATACATAGTTTTCTATTTAACGTTCGTTTTTACTTTTCTATAAATTTTCATTTAAGAAAACGGCATAATGTATGCTCATATTTCTAATTAATGTCATGATGTATTGTTTGGTCTGCTGAGTTAAATTAAAGAATAAGACTGCTTAGAAATAATATATAAATAGATGACCTTAAAGACGTTCAGATCTTCATCCAAGTCTTAAAAATAGATACAGAGAATCCAGTAAATCAGATAACACGTGAAAGGATATCATTTTTCATTCATTTATCGATCAAATTGATCCAACATTGAATTTCTTTGTCGGAAAAAGTATCATCATCATCATCGTCATTACCATTTATTTATATAGCGCCACTGATTCCGCAGCGCTGTACAGAGAACTCATTCACATCAGTCCCTGCCCCATTGGAGCTTACAGTCTAAATTCCCTAACAAACACACAGACAGAGAGAGAGACAGACTAGGGTCAATTTGATAGCAGCCAATTAACCTACCAGTATGTTTTTGGAGTGTGGGAGGAAACCTGAGCACCCAGAGGAAACCCACGCAAACACGGGGAGAACATACAAACTCCACACAGATAAGGCCATGGTCGGGAATTGAACTCATGAACACAGTGATGTGAGGCAGAAGTGCTAACCACTGAGCCACCGTGCTGCCCCAAAAGTATGTAAACCTCTAGGATTATCAGTTCGGTTAAGGGGATAGTTAGGGTAGGAGTGTCAATCAGTGAGTGTCAATTTGGGAAGCTCTGTCCTATTTAAAAATAAAAAAATAAACCAAAGACTGGTCTTCAGCACACAGGTTTGTGGACACCAGCCTTGCCTCCACCAGAGGAGATTTCTGAGGACCTTAGAAAAAGACTTGTGGATGCTCATCAGGCCGGAAAAGGTTCTAAAGCGTTCACTAACTTTCTAGCACCACTGTATGGGTTTATCATCCCAGGATGGCTGGAGGCGGGACAAACTTGGGAAGTTTAAGCAGACTCCTCCCCTTTCTCATACATTATCTGTCAGTTGTCGTGTCCTGCCACCGGAATCGGGGATAGAATCATTTTCTGTCCTCTCTATGGTTAGGAGTAAAAGTACTCCCAGGAGTTACTGTCTCCTCCTTGGCTCAGCACGAAGAGCTCTCACAAGTAGCCCTAGGTCAGGATGTGCAACATCTCTGAGCATTGGGTCTTTGTAGTAGCAGGGATGTCTGCGTAATTGCGTCTGGGGGTTCCTCCCTTATTACCGCCACCTTTGTAGACAGAGATACCATTTATGATAACAATGGTAGTGGGAGAAGCCGCGCTTCCTGCTGGATGTAAGTGCAGCCACTAAGTAGAGCCTGTAATGATGGGGGAGTTCCCACCCTCTAAAGGTTAGTACAGAAATTGTTGTGTTAGGTTCTAGGGCGCAAGAGGATATGTAATTGCAGGTGTGTTAAAATATCACTGCGACATCAAAATGATCAATTCTGGCCAGAATAACATACAGAGTTATAACATGCATAAGCAGCAATATGTTGAGATGCTGGTAGTAGCGTCTCAGCTGGTAATAGCATCTCAGGGATATGTTCTACATGTCCCTGAGGAAGCCCATACTCTTTTGAAGAGCGAAACGCGTTGGGTTAACGTTATATTTCTCAACTTTCAACATCAGCCTTGGCTGTATCCCACACTCATCACCAGGACCTGCCACAATCATTTAAACATTGCCCAAATACACGCAGGCTGTAACCACACCAGACGTGGCTTCATCACCAGTCGGCAGACACAGAGGTCAGACTGAGCATGCGCAGCCTTGGAAACTGGACGTCTCCGACGGGACCCACGATTGAGCAGCACCACTCACATTCGGGGAGGGAAGGAGTGCCCGGACTATAGGAGAGGAACGTCACTACTCTACAAGTAACATCCTATCACAAACGTGAGTCATTGGGACTAGTTCCCACAACAACATCTGGATACATTTGACTTTTACAGTCTATGTATGGAACTATCCATTATTGAAACATTCCGAATATCTTCACATACTTTGCATCATCCACTGGACGGACTTATTTCTGCATAGATATAAGTTGTATATCTGCATTTTGTTTTTATGTCATTATTTGACTTGAACTGTTTTTAATTTAAACCTCACAGCGATATTACCAGCATCTCAACATATCGCTGCCTATGCATGTCATAACTCTGTATGTTATTCTGGCCAGAATTGATCATTTTGATGTCACAGTGATACTTATCACATTAAAGTTCATTTAATTTTAACACACCTGCAGTTACATATCCTGATTGCGCCCTAGAACCTAACGCAACAATTTTTGTACAATTCTCTGTCATCATGAGAGTCCTCCCTTTACCCAACAGCTACTCTATGATAAATGACAGAACAGATTCTAGGCTAGAACGTCAGCTCTACAGGCTAATAAGGACATCAATAGTTTCCTATTTATTCTGTGGTTAAGGACCTCATTAAGTCAGTGGAAAGCACCTGACGAACGCTCTCAGCCTCCCTAAGAGATTTACATCCATGAACCTTTTTCCAAGTGGACTTAAGGCTAAATGGGATATCAAGGTTCATGCAACAAAAGTCTTGACGGCATCGTGAAAATAGATTTCTTAAGTGACAAGAATTGCTTTTACTGACACTTGCTAAACAATGAACCGCTAAAATTTTGGAGATGCAGGAAGCCATTTTTTTGCCAGCTTAGACCATATCAGGGAGCTTTTGCCTCTCAGTCCTTGAACAAAAGTGAATCGCAAACATGGAGACTGCAGCAATATAAAGCAATCCTTCAAAGACTCCTAAATATTCCCCGACGCATGTGAGAGACGCATATCGGAGGAGTATTTCCTAAACCTTCTGTGAAATAAGTACAGAATTCTATTCCCACCACAAAGCTTTATTTCCTTCCCTGTTCCAGAAGAACCATCCAAAAGACTAAGGACTAGATTTACTAAGCTGCGGGTTTGAAAAAGTGGGGATGTTGCCTATAGCAACCAATCAGATTCTAGCTTTCATTTATTTAGTACCTTCTACAAAATGATAGCTAGAATCTGATTGGTTGCTATAGGCAACATCCCCACTTTTTCAAACCCGCAGCTTAGTAAATCTAGCCCTAAGTATGAAACAATATGCACCGTTCACGAGTTACAAAATTGTTCTGACTAGAACAGCGAGCCAAGTCTGGATGTCAGATCACTAAATCAGCAAATTTAAGATCGAGTCCTTATGTTCTGGGTCACAGTCTATGGAACCAAGATAATTTTTTATTAAATAATTTGACAGACATGCGGGTATGCCAACGAGTAAATGCCACAAGTACACATTCATTTACTTGACCAAGAGTCTAGGTGGCAACTCTCGTCTTTGGACTGATCCCAGAGTCCAGGGATCGCTACCAGTGAAACAAGGTGGTTGAGAACAAGGACCATTCCCAAAACACAATCTTAATGGCCAAACAGCCCATGGTTAAACATGCCCAGCATGTCCATCAATGTGCGACTAGCAATGCCCAAAATGGCCAATAAGGAGATGTCAGTAGGGCAACGTGAAAACTTATTTTACATCAATTTTCTTTAGGATGGCTAAGGTATAACATAGTTTTTCTGCACTATGAGCAATAAATCTACACTATTTTTTATTGTTATTTACCACTGTTTTACAATGTTGTAAATTAGCCAGGTGATCTGCAGCCAAACACCGTTGTTTTACAGACTGTTTCTCAGCCTCTCTTTGATGTACAGGAGAGATGACACCACGGCGGTTTGTTTTGTAAGTTAGGAAAAGTGATTTACTAAATCTCCTATAGTACAGCAGTGACACGTGTCAAAATTGCTGAATTTAAAGTTGTCTATTCGGGAACAATATATAAATTCATATCTTAATTAAAAAGTGGGACTTTTTCCATAGTTAAACGGACAGGATATGTCAGTACTTTGTGTATTAAGCCACTCGGATTTTAGAATAGTTCCCTTTTTCTGTAAGTCTTATCGGGCCTTTTCTGCTCATATCATTTGATAACTAACAAAAAATACAGGGTTAAATAAGTTGTTTTTGACATTTTTCCACGGAACACCACCCTGGGGAGTGTCAGAAGATTTAACTAGCAAGAAAAACTGGTCTTCAGCTTCCTGTGACTGGTCTACGGCTGTAATAGTGGATGGTAGAGCATAGGATAAACTACCATTATTTACTATACTTACCCCCATGTTCTCAACCACTGCCTGATGCTGTAGTTACTGAGCTTTTCTCTTTGTTTACCTAGAGCCACAATAGGGCAAATATACATTTACAATAAATATGATGAAATTATCATTACAGGCAACATTCCATTAAGAATTACCATTTTCTATCAAACTATATGGTTTCTGTTTTGCTATGTGTCCCAGAAAGGCTTCGTTTTTAGTGTTTTCTTTTTCTTTATTTAGCCCTCACCAACATCTAACAGTCCCCCCTTAGGCCAATAGCAGAGGTTAAACTAGAAATGACCCGTAGAAAAATGTGCGTCTGCAACAATTACTTGTGACCAGCAGTTGGCAGCACTGAGCCAAGTCCTTTGTCCAGTTCTCCCATTATTAAACACCTTGTAGACACTTGCAATGAGTTGTTAACTATTTTAAGACAAGATAAATATAGGCTATAGACTTACTGTGTGTTTTGATGTTTATATATATATTTTTTGCCTATGCATATATGAAGATTATAATGTGGGCTGCCCTTGGCTCTGGTAAGGGGTAGTGTCTGGTGTTTTGTGAATTTGATAGAGCCAGTTGCACTTCTAGGGGAGCGTTAGTGCAGTGACCGCACAACGAACAGGCAGAGCTCATCTAATCCATCATCTCCGGAAAGTAAAAGTTGTCTTTCTTCCCTCTCCGCCATCTCCATTCCGTCCCTGCCCCCCCTCCCCCCCCCCTCCTCTTATGTTCGTTTTTCTTTTTTTAATTTTGCCACGAGACAGACTTGTGTCACTTAATGTAAAACGAGTGAGATGGCATTTCAGCTCAGAGGCTTTATAGACTCGCTGAACTTTTGTGAAAGATCATCCCAGTCCCGTTTCATTAATAATGAAAAGGAGGGGGCAATAAAAGCGCTCACTCCCAGGATCCACCGTAGACTCTGAGCTAGGGGTTAGCCTGACATTAATTCCACCCCTTTAACCTCTCAGCTGCCGCTGGGTCCTGCAGATTCCGTTTCATGAGCCCTTCCTATCCTCCTTCCCCCCCTAACTGGCCGCTCGTCATCCTGGAACCCCGGAACACAAACATATTAAGGTGCATTGGAATGAACCTGTCTCTACATTCCCCCACTTTGTCTTATAGTTCCCCCAGTTTCTATCCCTCTCTCTGGGTACTAGGTGTTGTTAAATTTAGGGGTGCAGCGAAATAACCCTGCCTTTATACTCCCTTGTGTCCACATGTTTTTCTGACGTTTTTTGGGCAGCAAGGTGGCTCAGTGGTTAGCACTTCTGCCTCACAGCACTGGGGTCATGAGTTCAATTCCTGTCCATGGCCTTATCTGTGTGGAGTTTGTATCTTCTCCCCGCGTTTGCGTGGGTTTCCTCTGGGTGCTCCGGTTTCCTCCCACACTCCAAAAACATACTGGTAGATTAATTGGCTGCTGTCAAAATTGACCCTAGTCTGTCTGTGTGTGTGTTAGGGAATTTAGACTGTAAGCTCCAATGGGGCAGGGACTGATGTGAATGAGTTCTCTGTACAGCGCTGTGGAATTAGTTGCGCTATATAAATAAATGGTGATGATGACTGGTGCACAATATATGCAATAATATTAAGCCTTTGACTCTCAAGTCCCCTGGGCGCTCTCTGTCCGGTGTATCGTTGTTTCATTTATTCCCTCCTTGTCTCTTAGGAGTCCTGGGCTCTGTCGTTGTATAAGTATTAGTCGCAGTGAAATAAACTTGACATTACATTCTTCCCTCTGATAACACAGACCCCTGGTCTCTATCTGGGGAACCCCCCGTATAATACTGCTCGTACATTCTCCACACAGGTCCCCCCGCCTCTCGCTGGAGAGAATATGGGGCGCTCGCTGTCATTCTAGCCGGCATAGCGTTTGGCTTCCACCAACTGTACAAGGTAAGTGCTCACGTTGTCACCTAGTGATGTGCTCATTATATCTATGGGTTTTGAGTAGTACAAGCACAAAATAACGAGTGTCTTGTGGTCCAGACCTGTAATCACGTCTCTCACTAGGCGGCTTCTGTGTTTTGTGTGGTAGGGAACATCCCTATACTGGGAACCTACATTGTTTTGTCCTAGTTCTAGTAAAAAAGTAGTTCGTCATAGCTTGCTTTGTTTACAGTGGTTGTTTTGTGAATGGAAACTACACCCAAAATATCTGATTAATCACCTTAATAATATGTTTTTTTCCTTGCAACCAGTCTTTCTGCTGTACATTGTCATGTTTTCTCACATAAAAAGCCAGTATAGTTAAAGAGGACCTGTCACCTTTACACAATGGAGGTGGCCATTTTGTGTGGTAAACCAGTGTCCATGAGCACGCAGCCTATCGCCTCACTAGAAACTTGTTTGATGGCTGAGACTTGAGGTACTTTGTGCCTTGTGCCTCAGTAATGTCCCAAATCACTTGTGAATTCATAGTATGGATATTGCACCCTCCCACAAAATGGCTGCCTCCACTGAGTGGAGTTGTCAGCATTTAAAAGACTAGGGTTGAAGTAGCTTATTGTAGTGGATATTGGTTGTGTTTCTGAGATTGTGTTTTACAGTAGTAGACGTCGGTGACCCCCCCTAATTTGTACCATAAGACTATGCCTGACATATACATTTCCCTGTGCTAGGGAGAAATTAGCAGACTCCATTTTGGAGGTGATATTCGGTAGCTGCTTTGCTTTTTTTTTTTAGAAATACTGACTGAGTATATTGCTGCATCTTACATATCCAAAGTGTGGTCAGATGTGTCTGTCGTTACCTCATACAGAGATACCTGCTCCCGCTAATCAATGGCAGCAAGGAGAGCCGCAAGCAGCTGCAGCGCATCGAGTCCAGCGTGTCTGAGATGAGCTGCACGATCACACAGACAGGTAACGATTAACAACTCCATCCCAGCCCCCCCCCCCCCCCCCCTCCCGGATACTTGGTGTCTTCATTTATCTGCTCACAAAATCTGTTCACATTTGCAAATGAAGACGCCGTCATTTCGGTTTAATTTGAAATTGCTTGTTTACTGTCGCTGTGGCCTCAATTAATTATGTTTTTACGGAAAGGATCCCAACCTCAGAATATTAATAAGGGGGCTAGAGTGACAGCCCTTTAGTGTAAAGGGAGGTTTAGCTTAATTCTCTGCTGCATGACAGCAAGGTGTTGTGCGTTTGTCACCGGAGCTGGGAGTAGCGCTCGTGTGTGTTACTCCAGCCTCTGCCATGTATTTCGGTGTGCTGCTAAACACTGTGACAGCTTACGGAGCGGCCCAGGATATACAATGCACATATTCCCAATGGGCTGTGTCTGAATACGTTGCAATACGTTAATAATTGCAGTAAGAGTAGCACAACTATCTCCATGTTCTGGATTCTAGAACTGCCAATCAGTTGTAGCTCCATATCTTTGTCATGATTACTAGACGTTAATATGTTTGTTATCTTTTATGATTAATTTATGGGGTTAAATATGCAAAACAAACTAAGGGGGGTATTCAATTGGCCACGTTACTGTTAAAAGTAACACTGCCTGTGCATTATTACAGTTATTACGGTAGTTCTAACGCTGACTCTTTCCTCGCAGCTCTCTGAGTTGCGAACTCAAAGCCGGGCTAAAACTACCATAATAACGGTAATAGTTTTAGCCCGGCGGTACTTCGGGGGGAATTGAATTCCCCCCTATGGGTCTATTTTGCAATTATTATCCTAATTGTATGTCTTACGGCTTGCTACTATGCCTAGCCTTACCACTGGTGTAGACTCTCTATCTTTGGGGGGGGGGGGGGGGGGCTGGGCGTATCCAGTCCTCTGCTAGCTCCCACCAACAAACGTGCAGTCATTGGGAATGAATGCAGAAGCGCCAATAGCTTCTCTACTTGTTTCAGATTGCTGGGGCATAGACAGAATGTTGCAAAGGTCAGAGCTAGGTACGCTCTACTATAGAGTGTATCTAGCAAATTATTATATATATATTATTTATTATAACCTCTAAGAGAACCAGCAGGATGTCAAAACACTTATGACACACTGAAATCTAAAAAAAAAAATAAGATCAAGAACAAAAACATTGTGTTCTGAGGAATCACCGAGACCCACCCTATTTTTTTTTTTTTTACTTTTCTTAAAATAAACATTTTTTTATTGCTACATATCTGCTTTTGCAGCTTTCTGTAATGATGTCACTCAGGTAACCAAACCTGGGAGTGTTAGCAAGAATGTCTGTTTTCATCCCAGCCCCTGTCAGACTCATCACTAGACTCAGACCCATCACTAGAAATGTTATTTTTAGTGACGGGCACGGCCAGCCTGTGACAGGGTGCGTGTTCTCCTGCGGGAATCTTCCTTTGTACATAGCTGCGGGTACCTAAGGTAGAGCCACAGACGGATCTTGGCCCTGTTGCCTCAGTCTGTCAGAGAGATGACAGCCAAGGATAGATTTATAAAACAGAGAGATAGAGCCGCAGATAAACCCCGTGATAAATGACTGTCTGTGATAAGGGACACACACAGCTATACTTCTCAATCCAGTCAACCCTCCGCCACAGTGATACATTGCAAATCCCACAGATGAGATGGGAGGGGAGAGATTAGCCGGGAAGAACATAAATCCCGGACACAGATACAAAGGAGCTGCACGATTGTGGCTGTGTATGTTAGACGGTGCTGGATAGTGGGACTGAGACCGCCGTTAGGACTGTGCTCTGCTGGTTGGGTTCTGAGCCTCATTCATTAAACTACAGCAGAATGTGTACAGATATAGCCTGCGTTCTAGCTTCACGTATGAGCTATTTATACCCCTCTCTATGGATTGTATATAAATCCCATCATATGAATAGAGCGATATATACAAATCAGATGTCCTGAAATACAGAAAGGAAGCAAAAAGTAAATTAAACCATTATTATATATATATATATATATATCTATTGATCTCTCTCTCTCTCTGTATACAGCTCTCTATCTCCTGTCTTGTTATCGCCTGTCTCACTTTCCCGTGCCTCTCGCATCTCTCTGTCTCTCGCTCGCGTCTCTCTGTCTCTCGCTCGCGTCTCTCTGTCTCTCGCTCGCGTCTCTCTGTCTCTCGCTCGCGTCTCTCTGTCTCTCGCTCGCGTCTCTCTGCCTCTCGCTCGCGTCTCTCTGCCTCTCGCTCGCGTCTCTCTGCCTCTCGCTCGCGTCTCTCTGCCTCTCGCTCGCATCTCTCTTTCGCATCTCTCTCTCTCGCTCGCATAGCTCTGCCTCTCGCTCGCGTCTCTCTGTCTCTCGCTCGCTTCTCTCTGCCTCTCGCTCGCGTCTCTCTGCCTCTCGCTCACATCTCTTTCGCATCTCTCTCTCTCTCGCTCGCATCTCTCTGCCTCTCGCTCGCGTCTCTCTGTCTCTCGCTCGCTTCTCTCTGCCTCTCGCTCGCGTCTCTCTGCCTCTCGCTCACATCTCTTTCGCATCTCTCTGCCTCTCGCTCGCATCTCTCTGCCTCTCGCTCGCATCTCTCTGCCTCTCGCTCGCATCTCTCTGCCTCTCGCTCGCATCTCTCTGCCTCTCGCTCGCAGCTCTCTGCCTCTCGCTCGCAGCTCTCTGCCTCTCGCTCGCAGCTCTCTGCCTCTCGCTCGCAGCTCTCTGCCTCTCGCTCGCAGCTCTCTGCCTCTCGCTCGCATCTCTCTGCCTCTCGCTCGCATCTCTCTGCCTCTCGCTCGCATCTCTCTGCCTCTCGCTCGCATCTCTCTGCCTCTCGCTCGCATCTCTCTGCCTCTCGCTCGCATCTCTCTGCCTCTCGCTCGCAGCTCTCTGCCTCTCGCTCGCATCTCTCTGCCTCTCGCTCGCATCTCTCTGCCTCTCGCTCGCATCTCTCTGCCTCTCGCTCTCATCTCTCTGCCTCTCGCTCGCATCTCTCTGCCTCTCGCTCTCATCTCTCTGCCTCTCGCTCTCATCTCTCTGCCTCTCGCTCGCATCTCTCTGCCTCTCGCTCGCATCTCTCTGCCTCTCGCTCGCATCTCTCTTTCGCATCTCTCTCTCTCGCTCGCATAGCTCTGCCTCTCGCTCGCATCTCTCTGCCTCTCGCTCGCATCAATCTGCCTCTCGCTCGCATCTCTCTGCCTCTCGCTCGCATCTCTCTGCCTCTCGCTCGCATCTCTCTGCCTCTCGCTCGCATCTCTCTGCCTCTCGCTCGCATCTCGCTCGCTCGCATCTCTCTTTCGCATATCTCTCTCGCATCTCTCTCTCTCGCTCGCATAGCTCTGCCTCTCGCTCGCGTCTCTCTGTCTCTCACTCGCTTCTCTCTGTCTCTCGCTCGCTTCTCTCTGCCTCTCGCTCGCATCTCTCTGCCTCTCGCTCGCATCTCTCTTTCGCATCTCTCTCTCTCGCTCGCATAGCTCTGCCTCTCGCTCGCATAGCTCTGCCTCTCGCTCGCATAGCTCTGCCTCTCGCTCGCATCTCTCTGCCTCTCGCTCGCATCTCTCTGCCTCTCGCTCGCATCTCTCTGCCTCTCGCTCGCATCTCTCTGCCTCTCGCTCGCATCTCTCTGCCTCTCGCTCGCATCTCTCTGCCTCTCGCTCGCATCTCTCTGCCTCTCGCTCGCATCTCTCTGCCTCTCGCTCGCAGCTCTCTGCCTCTCGCTCGCAGCTCTCTGCCTCTCGCTCGCAGCTCTCTGCCTCTCGCTCGCAGATCTCTGCCTCTCGCTCGCAGCTCTCTGCCTCTCGCTCGCAGCTCTCTGCCTCTCGCTCGCAGCTCTCTGCCTCTCGCTCGCAGCTCTCTGCCTCTCGCTCACATCTCTTTCGCATCTCTCTCTCTCTCGCTCGCAGCTCTCTGCCTCTCGCTCGCAGCTCTCTGCCTCTCGCTCGCAGCTCTCTGCCTCTCGCTCGCAGCTCTCTGCCTCTCGCTCGCAGCTCTCTGCCTCTCGCTCGCAGCTCTCTGCCTCTCGCTCGCAGCTCTCTGCCTCTCGCTCGCAGCTCTCTGCCTCTCGCTCGCAGCTCTCTGCCTCTCGCTCGCAGCTCTCTGCCTCTCGCTCGCATCTCTCTGCCTCTCGCTCGCATCTCTCTGCCTCTCGCTCTCATCTCTCTGCCTCTCGCTCGCATCTCTCTGCCTCTCGCTCGCATCTCTCTTTCGCATCTCTCTCTCTCGCTCGCATAGCTCTGCCTCTCGCTCGCATCTCTCTGCCTCTCGCTCGCATCTCTCTGCCTCTCGCTCGCATCTCTCTGCCTCTCGCTCGCATCTCTCTGCCTCTCGCTCGCATCTCTCTGCCTCTCGCTCGCATCTCGCTCGCTCGCATCTCTCTTTCGCATATCTCTCTCGCATCTCTCTCTCTTGCTCGCATAGCTCTCTCTCGCATCTCTCTCTATACATCTATATGGATTTTCAGTTTTGGGTGGAATTATCCTTTAATTGAGTTAAGACACTATATCAGTATAGCTGTAAAAAGTGCATTAAGTTCCAACTTTCAACATTAAAAAAAAATAGTCTGTAAAATGTACAGTGAGGGCAGGAATAGAGGACAAGAGGAGGACCAGAATAAATTGGTTATTGATTCACTACCCAAGAAGCTCTGCAGCATCTAAGGCCGTCTGATTTGTAAAATTGCCCTAAGCAGCTAAAGTCGGGAGGAGGTGTCTGGTCTGCGTTATAGATTTAGCGGACGTGTCATGTAAAATAAGCCAGAAACATACTCTCAAATTGACAACTTGTATTGTTTCTTAATAAAAGAAAACATCTGCCAAATTCTGATTGCAGAGAATTATATCGCTAAAATCATACATAATGTTTTAATGGCTTTTAAGTAAAGCAAGCATAACTGACATGATATGCTTTCACAGCTGAACTTTTTGTCCTAAACCAATACCATTTTAGCTGTTGCTTCTTTCTGTTTGTGATGGAGGAAGTACTCCAACACACTCTACCTGCAGTGGAATGTTGGAGATTGAGTTTTCATTCATTTGGGTCCTGATTGTAGTTCCAGTGTCGTCAGTGATCTCCTCTCTGTCATTTACATTACATTTACTGAGTAAGATAGTCTTACATTTGAATTGTTTAAGCAATGGGTAGCCATTTGAATGGATAATGCTGTATGAGAGACACGTTGGATACAAACAGTGATTTTAATCCAATAATGGGAGAGAAGACATTGGATGTGTGACGTTGGTTACAGGGTATATATTATACAAGTTAACCCGTGCATGATACTCATGCATTCTAGTCAAATCAAGCTACTTAAGGTGTTAAAAAGGTTCTTGTCATGCATTTGGGCCATAGCCCAGGCCTCAACCACCAACCACTCCCCACTGTCACCCCTGGCAACCACCAACCACTCCCCACTGTCACCCCCGGCAACCACCAACCACTCCCAACTGTCACTTCTCCTTCAAGAAATATATATATATTTTTTTAAAATCTTTATAAACACTTTTAACAATTAACAAATTAAATTAACAAATTAAAAACATCTTAGTATTCCAAATTTCAGCCCTTTCTGAATTTTTTTTTCCACACACACTAAGAATTTAGTAGGTCAGTGTATAACTCCGCCCAGCAGGTGGCGCTGCAGCTTGGTTTTATTTTTTCCACACACACACAGACAGACTAACACACGCCACTAGACATTTATATTATATATTATGGAAGCCTCCCTTTGATTGACGCTGATAAACCTCATAGTTGTTTGTAGTCATTCTGTGCCCATCCTGTGTGTCCTTGTAGTGACTCAGCTGCAGACAACCTTGGCTGCTGTGCAAGAACTGCTCCTGCAGCACCAGCAGAGGATCCAGGATCTGACCCAGGAACTGGCCGCTTGTAAGGTGAGATCCAAATCCCTTTACTACATTTTTTCACAAGCACGGACAGGGCAGTCTTTATTTCAGCAATGTTCCTGTCTCTGCGTTCTAGGCATCTAGTTCCACTAACACAATACTGGACTCTCAGAACATCCAGGAACTGAAGTCTGAAATTTACTCGCTGAAAGGGCTTCTCCTGAACAGGTACAGAGGGCTGTGCGTTCTGGGCGGAGGTGCTGGATAAAGGCAAGAGCTTGTACCATGCGGGTCTAACGCCCTGCTAAGCAAATGAAAATATTCCACCGTAATGAATGGGTCTATTTAAAGTGTTCATTACAAATCCAACACGTTGGAGTGGACTCTTCCCTCTCCTATTCCTGCAAGCTGAAGGTGGTGTGTGTAGGTTTTTTTTCCCCCATAGTGCTCTGCTTTCCCTTCCATTTTTCCCTTTTATTATGTGGGTGACATGGCGGCACAGTAGTTAGCAACGCTGGGGTCTTGGATTCAAATTCATCCGGAGCGCTATCTGCGTGGAGTTTGTATATTCTCCTCATGTTCATGTGGGATTCCTCTGGGTGCTCCAGTTTCCTTCCATACTCAAAAAATAGCCAGGTAGGTTAATTGGCTTTGTCTGTATTGAACCCTTGTAAGTTTTTGTGCCCATAATAGAGAAATTAGATTGTAAGCTCCACTGGGACAGGGACTAACTGAAAGACTAGACATTCTCTCAATGCACAGCGCTGTGGTATATGTTAGCGCTGTATATTGTTGTTGCTTTTGGAAGATGGGAAGAAGGCAGGCACGTAATAATCCTATAAAAAACGATTTATCATACTTCAGAACACTAAATCACTGAATGCTCCTTATGGCTTTCGTTCGCAGTTCAAACCAGTGTTGGTCCATCTGGCTGGCTTCAGGTTATTGTGAAGTTCTCCTGGGATCTTTCTTCCTATAGATCTCAGTAACACTCCTGTCCTAGATATCTTGTCACTGAGAACTAAATGCTCCGTATCAGCTAGTGGTATCTGGGGGCAACATTTAATTATTTTTACACATCTTAATTTCACCATCCCTATTTTACATCATGGTCCAATCTAGTTATAATTCACTGAAATGTTGTAATTGATATTACGTTATTAATTTTCTTTATGTTCGTCCCTGGCACTCTTTAATTCTAAACCGAGACTACGAACTTCAGACCTGTAGTTAATGTTGAAACACAACTCCCATAACCCTCCCAGAGCTACAAAGTGTAGACATTCGCGTTGCCTATCTCTATAATGCCCTCGCCGAAATTAGCCTAATTACTATTTGATATCACCAACACACACTGAAGGGTGGTACGTAAACATGGCAGCTATTATTAATCCAGTGCAAATCAATTATTGGTGTTGTAGGAGAACATCTTCTGTGCTTTATAGAATATTTATACAGTTGAGATATAGTAGAGGTTACTAGACCTAACCTACTGGTCTTCTCATTACTAGGAGACAATTCCCACCATCTCCTTCGGTGCCTTCCTGGCAAATCCCGGTGAAACCTCCCTCTTTACCCAGCCAGACGGTGTTAAACCACAACAGCAGCAGCGACATATCCCCTGTCAGTAACGAGTCCGGCTCCTCTTCTCCCGTCAAGGAGAATCACAGCCCCGAGGGATCCAAGGTCAACTCCCACCACATGCCTACCACCCGAGAAGAGGATCCTGAGATTGATGTGCAGAGTCAGGAGCGCATGGAAGTCCAGGGAGAGGAGGAGGGCGAAGAAGACGAAGAGGAGGAGGAGGAAGAGGATGTTGGACAAGCCGATGAAGAAGATCGCATCGGGGTCCAGACTGAAGATCGGAGAGGTGGAGACGGACAGATCAATGAACAAGTAGAAAAGTTGCGCCGGCCAGAGGGTGCCAGCAACGAGTTGGACTGATGGTACTGGATTGAGGTTCCAAATCTTCCCCTGAGCTGCCCCCCCCACACCTTATTGAAGTATTTTATTAGGGTCCTCCCCAGATTCCAATCACCAGGGAACTGTGTGATCTATCGTGGTACATTTCTATATGCAGTTGGAGGATCTCTGTCGCACACCAGGATTTTGAGTGCCCTGCGGTGTCTCTGTCCATCCAGCTGTCTTCTCATTGTGTCTGCAGAGTGATCTCTACATGTCTTGTAAATAACGAGAGTTCTATTCACTTCCACCACCCCTAATAGTCCTGGTTCTCTTTTAATCCTTTGGCAGTGGTCGGCCGGCCTGCAAGGAAATGTGACAATGGACGGCAGGATGCGTCCTATATCCTCAATTACCAGAAACACATCCCCTTTTCCAATAATAGAGATTAAAGAAAACTAATGTTCAACTGATTTACTTAATGAAAAATCACTTCTTGATCAGCACACAACCTGTAATCACCATTTGGCGCACTGTAAGCGTGCATGCGACACAGACCCTTGACAAACACTTCTCGTGTGAGTGCTGCATGTGTTGAAGTTTCCAGTCTAATTGGCAAATGACAGCAGACAAAATAGCAGAATTTTTATACAGTATCATTATTGTGGTTTTTATATCTTCTCACTCTGACTATGGTTGCAATCCTCACTCATTTTGTTAATTTAATCATTCACATCTTACTGTCTTAGTAATACGTTAGTGCCCTGCGTTGTTTGAAAATCATCTCTCCAACCAATGTGACTCGAGGCATGCAAAGACCCCAGTCTTCACTGCCAGGCCCTGAGTATATGCAGCTGAATGTGTCCCTATATAGCAACAGAACTGTCATTGAGAACACTTCTTCCCATCTAGTAATTTCATCCCTTGCTCCCCTCCTGGTTGCATCCTCTGCTCCCCTCCTGGTTGCATCCTCCGCTCCCCTCCTGGTTGCATCCTCCGCTCCCCTCCTGGTTGCATCCTCCGCTCCCCTCCTGGTTGCATCCTCCGCTCCCCTCCTGGTTGCATCCTCCGCTCCCCGCCTCGCCGCATCCTCCGCTCCCCGCCTCGCCGCATCCTCCGCTCCCCGCCTCGCCGCATCCTCCGCTCCCCGCCTCATCCTCCGCTCCCCGCCTCGCCGCATCCTCCGCTCCCCGCCTCGCCGCATCCTCCGCTCCCCGCCTCGCCGCATCCTCCGCTCCCCGCATCCTCCGCTCCCCGCCTCGCCGCATCCTCCGCTCCCCGCCTCGCGGCATCCTCCGCTCCCCGCCTCGCGGCATCCTCCGCTCCCCGCCTCGCGGCATCCTCCGCTCCCCTCCTGGTTGCATCCTCCGCTCCCCTCCTGGTTGCATCCTCCGCTCCCCTCCTGGTTGCATCCTCCGCTCCCCGCCTCGCGGCATCCTCCGCTCCCCTCCTGGTTGCATCCTCTGCTCCCCGCCTCGCGGCATCCTCCGCTCCCCGCCTCGCGGCATCCTCTGCTCCCCGCCTCGCGGCATCCTCTGCTCCCCGCCTCGCGGCATCCTCCGCTCCCCACCTCGCGGCATCCTCCGCTCCCCTCTTCGTTCTAGTTTTTTTCCCTTATCATACATAGTTATATATCTGCTCTCGCCTCATTGCATCCTCCGCTTCCCGCCTCGTTGCATCCTTCGCTCTCCACCTCGTAGCATCCTCCGCTTCCTTCCTCGTTGTAGTATTTTTTACCTTATCCTACATAATTATATCTCTGCTGCTCTCCTCGTTTCATCCTCCGCTCCTTACCTAGTAATGTCATCCTCCTCTCCCCTCCTTATTTCACCTATAAACTTCACTCTAGTTTCTCCCCCTCATTTCATCCTCTTCCTTACATGTCTCCCTTCGTCATTTCATCATCCTGTTGCCTCCTTATTTGATCCTGTAGTTATTTTATCCCTTTCTGTGATCATTGGTTCATTCTTTTCACTTTTTCTCTGTTCTGTGTTCATAAATTTTACTTTTTTTCTAAGCTTCTAATTCCATAATTCAAATCATCCTTATATCCCTTATTGCTAACGATTTCGTATTGCCCCACGGACAGTGAACGAGATCCCGGCCTGCTCATATATAGCAGATAATGTTGGACTGTGGATGATTTATAACCGGTGTTGGTAACCTGTCACTCCAGCTATTCACAAACTACAGTTTCCATCATCCTCAATAATAGCTGCAGTCGTGCCCAAAGGCAAAATTAAGCAATTATATAATCAGTGTATTGACTAGATGTATAAAAATAGCAATGATTTGTTTCTGCGGAGCTAAGATTTGCTCATGAAATTGCTTATTTGTGCTTTGATAAATGCTATCTGGATGTAGACAGAACAGGCCATATGTACAACAACCGAGTTGTAGCTGCTCAACTTTATTATGACTGGGACGAGAAGAAGCAAATCCTTATTCATTGCATGAGTGCAGCGCCACGCACCCTTAATTTCATCAACCAACTGTGCTCATTAGTGTGCTAATGTATAGATTTCCAGTAAAAAACAAACTATAATTGTACATAATTGTAATAAAGACGAGTTACACTATTTAACCTGGGGTCACGAGTGGTTCATTTCTTGAATGCAAATGTACTGCAAAATTATCTCCAGTGTTGTGTTTTGTGAGAAGCAATAATAGGTTCTATACTTCAAAATCCTCCCCCCACCCTTCCTTCACCAGATTCCTCCATCGGCTACATGACGCAAGTCACAGAAGTACAACAGTTTGGCGCTCACGACAAGGAGGTATGATGCATTAGATATACTGCATAACGTGTCTACAAATATCTCAGCTGTCATTTCATTCTCTTCCTTTCTCATTGTTGCATTATAAGCCTTATAATCATTGGATCCTTTTCCCTTCATTACTTCATCATATTTCTTCCTCAACATTTCAGCAGCCCTTCATCATTTCATTTTCTCCCTCGTCGTTTCATTCCCATTCCTCCACCTCGTCGTTTCATCCTCTGTCACTTCCTCCGCCTCGTCGTTTCATCCTCTGTCACTTCCCCCGCCTCGTTGTTTCATCCTCTGTCACTTCCTCCGCCTCGTTGTTTCATCCTCTGTCACTTCCCCCGCCTCGTTGTTTCATCCTCTGTCACCTCGCCCGCCTCGTCGTTTCATCCTCTGTCACCTCGCCCGCCTCGTCGTTTCATTCCCATTCCTTCACCTCATCGTTTCATCCTCTGTCACCTCGCCCGCCTCGTCATTTCATTCCCATTCCTTCACCTCATCGTTTCATCCTCTGTCACTTCCCCCGCCTCGTCGTTTCATCCTCTGTCACCTCGCCTGCCTCGTCGTTTCATCCTCGTCCGCCTCGTCGTTTCATCCTCTGTCACCTCGCCTGCCTCGTCGTTTCATCCTCGTCCGCCTCGTCGTTTCATCCTCTCACCTCGTCCGCCTCGTCGTGTCATCCTCTCACCTCGCCCGCCTCGTCGTGTCATCCTCTCTCGCCCGCCTCGTCGTGTCATCCTCTCTCGCCCGCCTCGTCGTGTTATCCTCTCTCGCCCGCCTCGTCGTGTCATCCTCTCTCGCCCGCCTCGTCGTTTCATCCTCTGTCATCTTGCCCGCCTCGTCGTTTCATCCTCTGTCACCTCGCCCGCCTCGTCGTTTCATCCTCTTCTGTTCATACTATAAATTCACAATAAAATTCATTTATTTATTCAAAGGAGTTATGTTTAACACTATAGGCCTGAGTCATTAAGGAGAGCAAAGCATAATAAAGGAGTAACTTTGCACCTGGGCAAAAAATGTTGCATTGGAGGGGGAGGTAAATTTTAAATGTGGGGACAGATTTATATTGGGGGTAGGGCATGTCCTAGATCAATTTTTATTTTCAGTGTAAAAATAAAGCTTTGAAGTATGTGTATGTTACATAAAAAACAGCCAGTATTTATCTTATGTTCAAAATAATAAACTAATATGCACCCCTTGCATTGTAACATGGTTTGAGCAGGAGCAAACTTACTCCTTTTTTTTTTTTTGCTTTCCTTAATGAATCAGGCCCTTTATGTATACTAAATATGTTATTATAGCAGCCATTATAGATTCATAAATACTCTTTGGTGTCCTTTCTTTGGATTGAAGGATACATGTAAACAGCACAATTCCTCTTTCTAACACTAATTTAACAGAACCGTAAAATCCGCACCCGTGTTCCAAACTAACATATTACCGTTTGTACATCCCCATCCCACTGTTGGCGATGCAGGGAGAGGATCCAATACATTACTGGCAGGGGTGACTTATCCTGACCTGCGGTGTCCCTATTTGGGGATGATAACTACAAAAATTACTTTTGACTGTATATATTATTTAATAGTGATAGTAATTATTTGCAGTAAAAAAAAAATCTTATCCTTTGTCTCACATATCACTAGTTCTGATAAACGCCTCAGTCATGTTCATATATATATTAATGTTAGCAATAAGTATTTTATATAATCATTTTCATGTTAATTAAGTGGTTACATCATGTCAGTGGAGATGCAAATTTAAATAGCACAATTATATATTTTTTCTCCCCTCCATAAATAGGCGGTATGAGAATCGTCCTTCCAGATAGAGAGCCAAGGACTGAGAGGTATAAATCCTTCTTTTCAAGGACAAGATCCTCGGAGAAAGCCAAAAAGGCTCTAATTTAAAAATAAAAATGAATAGATAAAAACTGTTGTTATTAGAACCTGTCAGTTCTGTGTGGAATGGACTTATAAGGCAGATAGATCACTGGAATGTTTTCTCTGCTGTGACTCAGGACAGATTTTCAGAACATCTTACTACAAATGTTCACGTTTATAAATCGCAAGACGAGGTGGAAAACACGTTCAGTGATGGTGTTAAAGGGAAAATGTACCCTATTTATAATTAGGCTTAAAGTACACTTTTTCATTTACAGTAATCAGCAGCAACATGTTCATAAATTTGTTCTGGGTATTTACAACTTTTATCTGTGCTAAAGCCACTCTTAAGAGGAGAATGAACATGGCAGCTCGTCGAGTCCGTCCATACACTGGCACAGGTTGTTTTTAATTATTTCATCCTGTAACCCAGGGGCAAACGCAGGATTTGTAGAGGGGGGGTTTCCACACCACGCCACCAGTGGGCGTGACCAGCATGCATGGGGGCGTGGCTATAATTTTAGACAGTGTTTGGCTGCTCTCCAACTCTCCCTATCCCCATAATATACATGGGCAATGCTACATGCACTACTGTTAGGTGCACGCAGCTCTCCCTTTTCAAGCAGAGCTGTGTGAAGCGGGACAGGGTTCAGCCACCTCAATTATACAGTGCCCCAGGCATGGAGGGGGGTTTCCAGGCACTAGGAAACCCCTCTTGGTTTGCCTATGTAACCCTTCACCATTTTGTCTTCTACCAATCTGTTATTTTATCTTCTTCACCTCTCATTTCATCCTGTATTATTAGTTGTAATGCTAAATATACTTAAAAATACACCGTAGGTGGCCAGGACTCTGCAAGGTCTCTGCTTGCTGTGTAAACATTTTCCTCTCATCATTTTATCCCCTACTTCCCTTAAATAGTCAGAAACTGTTCAGGATTCAGAAAGGATGCTAGGTAGCATCTCATTCTGTCACTGGCACCCTCGTAGCAACACACGTCACTCAAAGTGAACGGTTTACCCTGCGTTGAGGGCATTTCCAGGGTCTCTCCTGCCTGCTAGCATAACCACATCACGGTAAACTGGGTCTAATAGAAGCAACGCGCTATTTGATTCTATTTACACTGAATTCTTTAGCTCCAATCAAACAAGCCAGGGTCTTCCCTAATTTTGCCTATTTTTCCCTATAAAACGGTAAAGCCTAAGACAATATTTATTCCAATATGCTACCAGAAGAAAGCTTTAAGCTCGCTCCCAAGTAAAAGAAAACAAAACTAAACAAAGTTCACTTTGCATAAAAAAAATAATAATAATTTTTTCTTCCCCCAAAACAGACACAAAAGTCTTTTAACAATACAATCTAAATGCAAGAGTTATAACGAGGAAATTCCACAGGTGCACCCTGCCCTTCATAGCATACACTCAGTTTTCCCCAAAAATATACATTTAATAGCAGGAAAGTACTTGCACTTTTATGTCGCTACAGAAACTGCACGATTAGCTACACAGTCTCTCCAAACTATCTGACATCAAGAATCCACACAGTACTGTATTGATTTTAACCTGATGAAGAGACCAGACCAAGGGGAAAAAAGGCTCATGTTTAAAGAGATGCCTTTCTGTAAAAATATAATATATTTCCTCCTAATAAGGTAAAATATTTGCAGAGGGAAGAACACAGAGCAGAAGCTCCTAACTGTCTTCTCCGGCTTGTTTATTCATCAGAGGCTGCAGATTCTCCTATCAAAACATATTGGCTTTTTTAGTGCTTCTGCTTCGCGTGTTCAGCCCAGGACTAGATGCATGTGGTGGTGTCTATAACATAACTAATAGGAACTCGCGGTTAATATTCTGTAACTAATTAGCAAAACAAAACAAAAATTTTTTTTTGCCACGTCTGCAAAGATCATCTGTTTTGCAGTATCTTTCGCACTGCATGGAATAAGGGCACCCAACACCTCCACACATTGGAAGCAGCTGATCCAATATTCGTGAACGTGCAGCCTATCGACTCGCTTGGAATTGATGACATCACTGAGGCACCATGGGCGGTGGTAGTTGTGTTCTATTGCAGTCTTCCTTCAGTATTCAATAATCAACTTGGATAGATTTATCAAACCTAAAAATTAAAAGTGAAAGTGTTGCCCAATGTGCTTACATTACGTAATGGAATGCACTAGATACATGATAGCTGTAATGTGATTGGTTGCTGTGGGCACACTGCCATTTTTTCTTTTTAGAAGGGTTGATACATTTACCCCTGTGTGTATGTCTCCACGGGGATCAGCAATGCCTAATTCACATTATGTTGTGGCTGCTTTCAGCAGCAGATCAACCCAGATCAGCCTGAATGTACTATAGGGATCTATACGCTACACAAACTGATCCGGATCCTGTGTACAGGGGCAAACGCAGGATTTGTAGAGGGTGTTTCCACACCACGCCACCAGTGGGCGTGTCCAGCATGCATGGGGGAAGTGGCTATAATATTAGACAGTGCTTGGCTGCTCGCAACTCTTCCTATCCCCATAATATACATGGGCAATGCTGCGTGCACTACTGTTAGGTGCACACAACTCTCCCTTTTCAAGCAGAGCCGTGTGAAGCGGGGGCAGGGTCCAGCCACCTCAATTATACAGTGCCCAGGCTTGGAGGGGGGGTTTACAGGCACTAGGACCCCACCCCTCAGTTTGCCTATGGTGTATGGACAATATAACGTGCATCCAAACGGATGACAATAAAACAGGTATCAGCCACAGTAACAAAGCACAGACCTGCTAGCTCCCATGTGATATGGGTTGCATATCAAATGTGTGCACCAAAATAAACAAAAAACATCTGATGTAAGGACCGTAATGTTGATATGTGCAAACTGCTGTGTGGACCTTCAGTTTTTGATACAGGTTGCTTTATCCATTAAATCATTTTAAGTGGGGTATTTGGGGTGGTGGACCCTCCCCCAAATTTTGATATGGGGCCCTGCAATGGTGTTTTGCACCCCTACCTACCCACCCACCTCACAACTGGTTTTAGTAATTAGTTTTAATATAAGTTTATTCATTATATGCATGTAGGTCCAGTATAAATAATCTACACTAATATACAATGTTGAGCCTTGGGCTGTGTACACACTACAAGTTTATCAGCCGAATTATCAAGCTAATCACATGATAAATGGCTGATCGGCCTGATATCGCATTAGTGTGTACACTGCAATGAATTATTGTTCCAAAGCACATCGTATTGTTTCAGTTGATTTTTAAACCGGACTAAAAAAATCTTGTTCAGCGATGGAACGATGTCGTTCCCATTCTGCAGTGTGTATGCGCTCAGGGCCGGCAGTGTCCATAGATCTCTATGGAGTGTACAGAGTCACTATCTTATCAGCAGATGGTTATGACAGATGAAGAGCACAGATCTGATGGTAAAACATGTATAGTGTGTGCACAGGAATCCGCTGCTGATCAGGACTTTTTTCCTCTGTTATTGGTAAAATCGTTAAGGATGTCGCATCGGGAGATATTTTGTATGATGTGTACCCAGCCTTACATGGATTCAGTGAATGAGTTTCCCTACCTCTACTTAAATGTAAATAAAACTCTTTCTTGAAATTTCAGATATAATGAAAGATAAATGACACGTTCTAAATTACATATAAACACTACTTGAACCAAAGCTTTTAGCTGCAGATTAAAACAAACAGTTCATGGGGGAAAAATCACTTAACAAAAAATGTGTTTTATTACCGGAAAATTAAGAGTGTGTTTTATGACAGTCGTAAATATATATGGAAATGTTTCCATACATTGCATATGTGAAAGTTTGTCATTAATTTTTTATCTCCAGGGGACAATTTATATATATATATATATATATATATATATATATATATTGTAATCCAGGTATCCAGAGTATTTTCTACTTTTTTTGCATTTTTGGGATGAAATGCAAAAACACCACATGAGGTTCTACGTTTTGTCAAGGTATGGAAGTGTTTACATGTTAAGGATTGCAATGGAATGCAGTTGTGTAGTATACTGTAGATATTTGCAATGACATTCCACCAATAATTACAAATAATCATGCATTTTTTCAGTATACCTATAAAATATTTGAGAAAATGAATATTGGACTGTTTTAGCAACCAGCTTTGAGAACTTAGAGGGACAACCAAGTCACCCATGCCATTCTGTCGCCTTGCTCAAATCCAGGCCTGGTGATGTCATTGACTCCTTGTGAATTGATAGGCTGAGTGCTCCTGAATATTTGTTCAGCTTACACTGAACCTGCATCCACTGCATGTAGTTGCACGGAATGAAAATAGCTTTAGTGCAAACCAATATAGTGTGTTTTACAATGTCTTGTTCTGCCATTTATCCTTTAGTATAGTAGATTGTTTTATAAACTGCAGGTGGCGCTGTTGCTACTGCTGTCTAATGGGAGGGGGGGGTCTCATCTCCCCCCCCCCCCCCCCCCTTCCCCTCTACCCACATAGACAGCAGTAGCAACGGCACCACCTGTAGGTGTCTCCGGATCTCACCGACAGTTTGCGGCAGAGATTCCTATAAAATCCCTGCTTATTTTTCCTCGCACCCCATGCGAGGAAAAATGAGCAGAGACTTTTACCGATTTGGCCATGCACCACATCACCAGCAATTGGATTCCCCCCCTAGGCGTAGGTTTAGTCAGTGGCAGAAATCTTCACTGATGAGAAAACAAGTCAAAGACAAACACCAGTGGTGTAAACACATCTCACAAATATGAATATTATAATAGCATAAGCAAATACATAGTTTTGTAAAAAAAATAGTTGACAATAGTTTTCTTAGTGCTCATAAGCAAAGATCTCCATTAAATCTGGCTTGGGCTGTTATTCTACTTGTCCTTAGGATACCAGCTGAGAAATGGTACACTGGTCTCAGAATGGGGGGATCGCTTATGAATAAAATGTGATAGTTCCCCTTTAACGATCTTGAATTAAAGCCTGGGCTACAAGCGCATGTAAAGAAGTCCCACATTAATTACATTGGACACGTTTAATATGAACATTGGGATATGATTTAACTTGTGATCATTAATGTGGACAGGAGTGATAATGATTGAGTTGGAACGTTCTGCGCGATGGTGCTGCAGGGGGAAACAAGTCCCACTTCTGTACCTGACTTTACGCCTCTCCAGACTAACATTGTACCGGCCAGAAAAATGCTTGGAAGTGAAAACCTTTTCACATCAGGCAGACCTATGGGCAAGGTTTTGTCTTTGGGACCAAAAGACTCACCCTGGCCTCAATAAGCGCATTTACTGACATTGTGCAACCTTTGCAGTTTACCATAACAAGCAGTCAGACATTTGAATTAAGTGTCTAACTTGCACTAGATAGAATAAAGCTAATTGCTAACTGGTTGTTGTGGGTTTAGTGCATATTTTCCCATTAAATGCAATGTTCGTCTGTTTGGGTCTTACATAAAGACGTCAGGTTTAGCTACATGTGTGCATTTAAATCCTTTTCTTATGTATCCTAGCATGCCATCTTTTTAGGATTTTCCTGAGTGGCTCTGCACCCAACAGTTAGTTCTGTGTAGCATCCGGCTAAATAGCTGATCCTAATGGCAGATCCAGTAGTTTGGTCTTCAGAAAGGTTCATTACAGCTTTTGCAGAGCGCTGCCATCAAATCTGCAGGTGCCCCAAAGCTCTTATTTTGAACTATGGATTTATCTAACAAATAAAAATTTGGGGGGGGGGGGAATTTAATCAATTTATTAATTTTGGATTAAACTATTTACGAATCAAATCGAATATTTAAAGCTGCTCTACATAGTTAAGCTAAATATTTCCTTTTTGCTGTAATGGTATTGCTACTTTACAGTGTAGGTTGTGTATTCAGCCTGCCATACTAATAGGACTCCCACCTGTTCTTGTTTCCAACACAGCCTATACCTCCCAACTGTCCTGATTTGAGGTGACTGTGGATAAGGATTTTTCCAGGTCAGTTTAAGGTATTCTACATGTACCAGAGGCGAGTGTGTGCGATACGGAAGGAATGGTTTTAGGGGAGGCAAGACGAGATGGACCAGAAATTCAAAAGTGCTGGATACACCCATGGGCTATATGGCCCAGCCCCTTCTACTGCGCGCAATGGTACCAAACCGAAAGTTTGGGAGGTGCGACAGTTCCCCTTATTTCCACTTTAAAATATTTAGCTCACAATACAAATTTGCCATTGTTTACGTCTGATGAACCAAACCTAACATGCAAAGTTGCAATAGCCCCTGATTGTTTTATCTTGTTTGGGACCTAAATAGAAGTATGGGGTTGGTTATATGGTCTTCCCAATTAACAATGTATAATCAGTTTGCTTAGTAAGTGTTTCCTAGGATTCTGAAAAGGTAAACTGGGATAGCTGGGTGAAGTGCTAAGCAAACATTATACGGTGCATTGCCTGTAGCATATTTGATACAATGCTGTTGCTTTAATGGTTTGTTGATGAGTTAAAGCATTACTTTCTGCAGAACAAATAAGCATTTTGGCAGCAAGGTTTGCACGCTGTACTAATTTGACCCTTTAATTCTGCAATATTACAGAGTTGTCGCCTTTATCCGCCGCTCACTGACTCTGTGCAGACTGTTGGCGGATCCGCACTGGTAACAATAGTGTCAGGTGAGACCCGGCGAGGCAACCAATGAGCCGCGGTCTTACTCCCCCTCCGCGTGCTGTGGGTGTGTCATTACATGTGATTGGACGTTCTGTCAGACCCCCGCACGCGCTGATTGTTGTGGGCGGGAAAGCGTCTGAGGTGACTCCCGTGAGGGAGCCGTAATGGCGGCGGCGGTGGTTGGCGGGTCTAGCTGACGCTTTATGAGGTACATTTGTTACATTACTGTAAATATTTGTTAGGTAGTGTCCGCTCTCTGGCCCCTTCAGTTCCCATTCTCCCCACGTTTTCAAATCAATCAGCGATACATATGAAATCATTTATTTCATTGCAGTTATCCCTGTTTTTACTGCAGAGGAGCCCATTTTATTTTTTTGTGGTATTATGAGACGATTCCTGACACATTCCTTTTTTTTTTTTAACATGACACAGAAATGTGACAATATTACAAGTCAAACAAATATCAACATGGATGTGTTTGAAAAGTGCATTAAATCTGATTAGCCTCATTTGCAATGTAAATATAGGTTTTCCCTAAAAAAAATGTCACCCATCAATTAAAATCCATGTGTCACATCTAGATTGTGACACAGACATGTCCTGAAACTGGTTGGGAAACACTGTTTACTATGTATTATTATTATTATTATTTTTTAATTATTATCATGGTTGATTTGTAAGGTGCCTTAGTGCTCTGCAGTGTCGGAAAGTGGGGATAACCGGACATACATAAAACAGGGACAAGGTAGACAAAATAAAGGCAGATATGAAACCATAGGGTATTGACAGCCCTGATCATCAGAGCTCACAATCTAATTAATGAATCTATTATAAGGTGTGATGTCGGGTATCTGGCCATAGAGGGGCCAGTTACTAGCTACAGCAATTATTACTAGCTACAGTAATAATTGTATTATTACTCTGTGATATTCCACTTGCAATGGCTTAGGGAAGTTTGGGGACAGTATTTGGGAAGGGGGAATACCAGAATATAATGGAAGATGTATAACTATTACTGTAGTTAGCTGAAATCTGTTCAGTCTCTGAATTCATAAATATTTATTATAACAACAATTACATTGTTTACTTATAATAAATTAGCCTCAAAATGTAATGAATGAACACAATAGGGCACTTGTTAATTATATGGATGCTACTTGACCCCGCCCACCTAACATTTTAGTTATCCCTGTTCGAGTCATTTCTGTGCCCCCTGGTCCCACCCTTGTCCCCCACCCATACTGATTCGGTTGAACAGCGCGAGGTGGTCGTGCTCAAGATAACGGTAGAATGACAGGTGGGCGGAGTCACTTGGCACCTGTATAATTAACAAGTAGCCTAATAAATAAGATATAGTGCTGTTTTCTAGCCATACAAATACATGCAATATTTTATTAACCGGCAATAAGACTATAAGGTTGATAACTTGCTTAACACTAATACATTTTTTTTTGTTTTAATGCTGTTAATCCGCTTCCCTTAGTGGAGGGATACGTTCAGTTATCAGTTTGAGATCAAGTTGGGAAATGACTTTCAATGTTCAGTTTCTAAATTTATTTACACCTTTGTTTCCTAATTTCTACCTATCAGCTTTTGTCTGTAGATAATTGATGACACTCACCTGGCCAGTACTTGTGTATCTTTATCACAATTTTTGTGGGTGTAGTAAAGAGTCACTTAGTGGTACCATATATCTGTATTTGGTGGTGTCCAGAACTAGACATCCCCCTGGAATGGAGTAGGCTTGGTCCTGAATACGTCAGACATGTTCTTGGTTGTTGCCGAAGTCACCTGTTGTCCAAGGTTGTTGCTGCCTCTGGTCTCACTCCTTGATTTCCTTACTCTAATACCTCTCTTTGGCACTTTCCCTCTCTCTGCTGAAACCCTTAAATTCCTCCCCCTCACGTTACATAACTGTCTGTCTATCAGCTCACGATTTCTTCCTATGACGTCTCTTTGGTTGTCTCTTCTGTTTTCTTGGTCTGAGCCTGAACTTGCTAGAATCTTTCCTCTCTATGTTTCTCTACCTGTCGCATCTTTCTGACTAAAATCTCTCTCTTACTATAATCTGGGATATTACACTTCCTCTCATTTTTTTGGGTACTGTGAACATCACTGACCTTTACTTGTACTTCTATGTTGTACAAGGAAATGTCAACAATGTTTCAGTTACCGGACATACTTCAAGGCTCCAATGGGACTTTGCTACTAATTGAATTGCCCCAAAATTTTTTTGCTCCTGTTTTATTTATCCGTTTACTTTTTTCCCAACTACTTTTCTTTATGATTCTATCTAATCACTTTGCTGGTTCCCATTTTGAACGCTCTATCCTCTCTTTACAATCTGCATCTTTTCCACTAGTCAGTCTCTCTCTTCTGTCACCTATTCTATAACTTCTCCTGGTAGTGTCCCTCTCTTTAACTGCTCCTTTTCTGCTTTCACTCTCTCCTCTCTATCCGCTCATTTTACTTTTGCCCTCACTCTCTAATTGCTTCTCTTAATTCAGCTCTCACTTTCTCCCGCTGTCTAGTCGCTTCTGCTGACTCTCTCCTCTAACTGTTCATCCTCTGCTCTCGCTCACTCTCTCTAACTGCTGCTTTTACATTTGATCATACTCCTGCTCCCCTCTCTAACCGCCCCACTTCTGCTATCACTCTCGCAGTCTCCTTCTCTCTAACCGCTCCTGTTCTGCTCCTTCCCTCTTAACGGCTCCTCGGACTTCTGCTCCCTGCTCTGTGCAGGAAGTTCACTCCTTGCCCCTCCTGATTGCTCTGTTCAGGTAGGGCAAGTGCTTCACAGTTTGTGCACATGCAGGCTGTCCTCCTCGCTATTATTAATCTGCTAGTGGTCTGCTTGCTACACACTTCTATAGTGCACCGCTGACCAATGTTTGTCCTCTCTCTTCTCAGATAATGCAGTTACTCACTGCTATCATATTAAAAATATGTCTATTGGTGGTATTTTCTAGAACAGGTATGCTTAGGGCGTGGGAGCTGCTACTAATTCTATTTTTAAAATTCTGTAACATCTTTAATAATTTTATGTCTATTGTCAGGGTTTCTGGTGAGTTAGGCTCACAGTTTGTGGTTTTACTACACTGGGGGGTCTGCTTTGGGTCACGGAATAGGGTAGAATTATGGTCAGGTTTAGTTTTATAAATTTCCTACCCCTAATGAATAATAAAGATCACCAGCGCCACTTGTGTTATTGTTTCAAACCTCCCACTTAACTTGGACCTCTCTTTCTTGCTGCTGAAAAAAGGTGGATTTAGACATTAATTGCACATGATGGGGCATTGCAGCCCATCAGTTCACTAGGAGACAGCTCCTAGTCACAGTAGAGGTAGTGTCATTATTACCTAATGAATCAGTAGGCTGCATTCTCAAACTGGTTCAGCTCAAAAACATCTGTAGGTAACGGGTGCAATTTAAGATTTCTTGTAAAAAGAGTAACCTTTCCACATTTTCCTAACCAAGCGCATGCGGTACTTGGACTGTTGCAAATTATTTAAAACACAGTTTTCTATGAACGGCTACAAACACTCCAATGCATTAAACAGTTATAGTATAAAGAGTAAAAGCTATTCTAAACATAGAAGCCAAACTGGAAGCTGATGGTAGAGTTTATACACTTATTTCCATAAAAAGAACATTTCCCCCAAAAGTAGAGTGTAGGGGTTTATGTCCAAAAGAGACTGCATTTATTTTTGTAGAATAATAATGAATAAACTGCTACAGAGAATAATGATTTCTATTATACTGTATATTAACATAACCAATGTGTGATTTCCTTTCATATATAATGATACAACTCCGTTCAATGTATAGAACATGCCTTGTCCTTATTTCACTTCTAGTCTACCACAGATGTTATCTCTGGCCAGGCAATTCACAGTAATATCTTGACACATCTACCACATAGATAAGAAGTTTTCAATTAAAAGAACTTCCTACAGGCCTGTGCAAGGCTGTGGCTCCACAAGCTATGTGTCTACACTGCTGCGTGCGTTACTTGTAACCAGTATGTTTTGTGTTACATGTCTAACGTACAACAATCAAATAAAGCTGCGATTAAATGTGTACCTATAGCAACCTGCCCTTAGTACTCATCAATTTTCTGATAAGTGGAAATAGTATAATTTGTGGTATGCTCAGCCTGGTGTTTTAAAGCTGCCCGGCTTCCACAGCGGTGTAGTGCTGCTAGCTCGGAATAATAAACCACAAGCAGTTTTTTTTTATCATGTAATGTTGTGCAACCTTGTGCTGGCGACACATTAAGAGCCAACTAGATTTGGCCACACACACATTGAGGTCCATGGCACACAGATATGATTGCAATGTTTTGATTCCATTGGACTGTTATGGAAACTTGCAGTGCACACTGCCTTGCTGTTTAGGTGTTGGGTGATGACCCCACAGATGTGTCTGAGACCAAATCCGTAATTGTATAGTATGGTGCCACACACTGTGCAATAGTCATTCAACTTATTCAAAGATAGTCAAATTGGTTGACTAACTTGCACATATAACCAGTCTGTGACCTGGCGAAGACCCCCTTAAGTCACTGTTCACCCAACTGATTTATTCCTTAAATCCATCTGACAGGGGAACAGAGGAGAGACAGATACTTGCTTAGCAATTACTGATCTCTGTTGAGAGATGGACTGACAGCGTACATGGCCCTTTACAGAGGATTACAGAAAAGGGACAGTAAATAGTACATTCACTTGTCCCCACGCTGAAACCCTCTTTTGTAAAGCGTCCATGATCAGTAACTTCCCTCTTTCCATAGACCTCAATTCTTAACAACAGAGGGCAGATGGCAGTGATGGGCCACACCCTTACTTCTGGCCCCCAGTTGCTTCCTGGTTTATTGACAGATTTGTTAGTTATAGCTTGTAGCAGTTGTTTAAAGGGCTTGCTGATATGTGTGTCTTTCTTTGATTAAATGTATTGTTTTAAGTTATTACTGAGATTAAGGATAATGTAAGACCCTTTAGAAGGTCAGAGGGACACCTGTGCTCTCAAACCGTATCAGATATATGGCCTTACGTTTAGGTTTACTTTTGATACAGGAACTTACATTTCCATTGGGATAGTGGTACTCTCATCACATAGACAGATGTTTGTTTTGTTTTATTTAAAAATATAAGCTTCATCGCAGAAGATCAGGACTTAAACATATCTGTTTTTTTCATCCAACAGGAAGCGGAACCTGCGCCGATGTCACTCTGTAACTCCGGCTCCCACTGAATTTACACCCAAGCATCTTCTTGAAAAGTAAGTGACCTGTGTTACTGATACCTAACAATATCAGATGATAAGTACAATGCACTCTAATATACAGCATAATGTTTGAAAACTGTATACCTAGCTTTGTGTAGTAAGTAACATTCACAAATATATAAGCATGCAAAAGACTTGGGAACAGGAAAGAATGATATTTATTTTCAATTGGCCATGATGAATGCTGCACTAATTGTTTCTGCAAAACAGAGATCATAATGTACAAGAACCACATATGAAGTATGACAACATCACTGAAGTATATAATGTATAACTTGTGAATGCTACATGACACTTTTTAATGTATAGATATTGTGTAACCCCATGATCAAAACACTTGACACATATTTGCCATGTTAATTTGAGGTAACTTTTTTACTTTTGTAGTGAGTTTTCATGAATATTCGTTCAGCCCCATATGAATTCTTCCATTGTGTGGGCATCAGGGTTGTATATTAATCATGGTTGTTGCAGAAAAAGGTGTTATTTCTAATTTATTAATTTGCCTCTCCTCTCTCCCCATCCACAACATGTATTTAGTTTATTGTACATATATACAAAAAATAGCCAAATCTAAATAAATCTTGTGTTTCTCCGCTCTCTGGACACTGCCAGCAACTCGCAAACTGTTAGAGATGTGTATTATATCGCACATGATACAAAATAAAAATTTTTGCTGGGTGACATCAACTTTAAATTAACTTTTATAATGTTCTCACTTTGGTGTATTGTAAAGTAAATGGTGTATGTTTTTATGCTCTGTCTTTAGATAAATACATTTCTGTGTTAGGCAGTCTGGTTACTTACAGCCTGCAGCAATGAGTGGCCCTCTGAGGTGTATGTTTAATGTGTAGGATTGTGGAAGAAGAACGGTGTTTGAGGGTGTGATAAACAAGAGGAAAGAGACTAAGATATTAGTGGGGTGTGGATGACGACAGTCTTGTATATTAGTGTAGGGAGTGAGGAATTGTTTGGTATGTGGGGTTAATTGTAGGGAATATTAATGTATATAGCAGGAGGACATGGTGTAATGTGTGGGGTTTAGTAGAACATGTAGGAGTATTAATGTATATAGCAGGAGGACATGGTGTAATGTGTGGGGTTTAGTAGAACGTGTAGGAGTATTAATGTATATAGCAGGAGGACATGGTGTAATGTGTGGGGTTCAGTGGTGAGTAAGGGTAATCCTCCTTACATTGATCACATTGCTAGTCAGAAGAGAGGGTGAGGGCTTGGTGCAGCATTTGAAGGGGCACCCACAAGGAGGTAGGGCTTAGTTGGTAAGGATATTGCATTGAGTACTGTAAGGGTGAGGTAGCATACAGATAATGAAGTGGTGAATAGGGTGTCAACTGGAGAGCACATGGGTGAGTAATTGTCATGTATGTGTGTGTTACAGGGAGGGAGGTGTTACCAGATATGATGTAACTCCTGCACAGTAGGAGCTGTCTGCTTTAGTAAAGTGAGTGTAAAACCTGTATTCACCTGTCTCCTGATTGGTACTAGCTCCCTTTTGTTTGCATTTAGCAGTGTCTCATTTGCATCTCATTTATATTATTATAGATGTTCACTTTTCTGAAGCATAGATGGAATCAGTTGCAATGCTGTATAAGAGTATATATTTCTACTCAGAATGTTTCTTATGCTTCACATTCTAATTTCACTTAGATGGCAATAAAGGTTTCTTTCCTTTCAAATGATGGAATATACTCACTGTACGCAATGTTACTAAATATAGTATTTAATTGTGACTACTTGGAAGTGAAATTCAAATATCTATTTAGTATAAAATTGATTCTTCAGCAGTATGAAACTGTCAGTTTAGATTCCTGGTTTACTTTCAATATCTTCAGCAGCTGCAAAGGAGATTAGTAATGTCATTGGCAAGTCAGCTAGCATTAGATCACCATTACCAGTGATCTATTGTTAGAGCACTAGAGACACAATCTGCGTCTTTCTCACCCTAATGTGGCCGGCCACTTTAGGATAATTCCACAGCAGCCTCAATGCGGAACATATTGGGGAACAAACAGTTTAGATTGAGCGCTGTGTTTTAAATTTGTGTGACCAGGACCGTATCTAATGGTTCCAGGTCACAGTACTGGAACCAGAGTCTGTAAGTATCTGGTTCCAGGGACAACATGAATAAATAAACTGCGCTGAATTTTTCTAAGCTGTTTATACCATTCATGACAAGTGAATATGCAGCCTCACATGACCTATATACTAATTGGTTAAAGGCGTTTCATTTTTTTTTCTTTATTATTTTATTTGTTCTTTATGATGGCTGATTTCATGTCTACCTGCCTTTGACACCTGTATGTTTAAGTTTATATATCTGTAAAATATGGTGTATCTGAAACGTCCCAACTTATCACATGGCAATATCTCTCTTGACTGAGCCTGTAAATTAGATTTCAAAGACTCATTCACAGACTTTTTACTGGACATTGATCAATGCACCTGACCATTCACTTTACAAATGTACTGGAGGTTAATGTGTTTTAAAATTTGATTGGGGTAGAGAGGCTGCTATAGCCATCTTTTATCTTAAACGTACCACAGAGAAAAACATATATGTGACCAAATAGATTATTTCACTTGTGTATGATTAAACATTACTAAGTCTAGAATACAGGTTGCTTTATGTAGTGAACTATATTCAACAACATTGGATTTATAGTTGAAGTAAATGATTCTGGAGCTTATCAGTGCTTGGAATTTTGGAGATATGGGCGTGTTCGCAGTGTATTAATTTTTTACTATAAACATCAGAATTTCTGTCTGGAACATCATTCAGCCTCAGGTGGCTGAGGAGAGAGGACAATGGTATCTGCTGAGGTAGATAGCAAGGCTGTGTACAGTGTCAAATATCTTCCTGTTGTGGTATCTAAACTTGTACGCATGTATATATTTCTGACTGTTACATGATGTCTTCTCAAACTACATCACTGTGGCAATGTCTTCTATTCCGTCATGATGTGTGCTCTAAATCGATATATACTTTCTCTATCCCCTGATTAACAAAATGGCATATGGCCTTCCCTTCCCAACCAGGGCTAGCAGAATTTGTTTTACCATTTTATTGCTAAATAATGTACATTCTTTAAGAATGACACTATTTATTATCCCAATTCTTCCAGAACCATTGCCTCCAAATGTTAACATTTTTAGAGTATTCACAATTCCAACTGTATAAATTAAATAAAAAAAAAAAAGCCTGAACATTTTAGTTTATATGCTCAGCAAGTCCTGTTGTAGGTATGTACCACAGCTGTCTGTATAGTATTGTAATATTGAGATTTAGATCCAGCCTGAGCACAGGATGGGAAACAATTTTTTTTTTCTCCTCTAAAATGGAATGTTTGAAGCAATCTCTGCTGGCCTGCCTGACATTATACAGACCTTTTTTTATCTACAATAAACATTAAGGATCTTTTCCCTCTATACAGCCATGTATCGCTTCTCCATTCTCATAATATTTTGCTTAAGAGGTTTTTTGGTACCCAAATGCATTACCAAGCATTTGTCTACATTATATCTATGCTGCCATTTATCTGCTCATTTCTGTCTTGTGTCAGTATATTTTTGGACTCCACATGCCAATCCTTTTTAGCACTTATCTTAGAAAAGAAACTATAATGTCTGTAAAATACGTTTTATACTGTCACCAGCCTGAAAGGTGAATGCACAAATCAAGACTAAATGGCCTCACATTGTCTTCTATCAGATAGGTTGGGTCCTCTTCTCTAGAACCCGGATACCTGCTGCAGGGAGCTAGACTGAGCTCACTGTGTTTATGAATGTAGCTGTTGTTTAGTGGACACAATTTGTCCAGTCTTGTTCCATTGAGCTGTATAAGTGTTTTTTAAAGTGGACATGCTTTTAAGATCATGTAAGAATATAACCCCCCCCCCCCAAGTGGCCACACCAGACAGGCCTCAGTAATGTGCTTATTTGTGACACCTGGTTGGCTGGAGTGGTGTCACGCTGACGATTAGGAGCAACCAGGATGTGCTGCATTGCCAATACAGCTGTAATGTCTAAACAAAACAAAACCTCCTAGAGGTTTCAAACATTGTGCAGCAACAGGTCGGCAGTTTCTGTAGATACTTCTTGAACAAATGTAATAGTCAGTGTCCCTGTCATTCAAGGTCTATCGGGTTTAGAACTTGTCAAAGACTTCTCACCTAATCTACCAGATTGCACTTGTTATAAACGGATTGTTATAAATACCTTTGTCCAGCCTTTCCATACAGGATAACCCCACTTATATTATTTTAAAACAAACCATTACATGCTGTATAAATGTGCTAATCATTTCTCTTACCCCTGTATATTACTCAATTAAGTACTGATATGCCCCCTTTTTATTCAGGTCTGCCTTAATGCACTGGGGTTATGAGTTGATTCCCAAACATGGCCTTATCTGTGTGGTTCGTATGTTCTCCCCATGCTTATGTGGGTTTTCTCCCAGGTGTTCCAGTTTCCTCCCACACTCCAAATACATACAAGTAGGTTAATTGGCTGCTATTAAGTTGACCTCTCTCGGTCTGTGTATGTTAGGGAATTTAGACTGTAAGCTCAAGTGAGGCAGGGACTGATGTGAGATTTCTGTACAGAGCTGTTGAATTAGTGGCGCTATATAAATAGCTGATGATGAGGTAACATCCGGTTCCTCATTTTGCCCTTCTATGTCTGCACGTGCTTTCTGATAGTACATGGTCAGTTCAGGGTACCATATATAGTATAATTTATTTTGGGAATTCTGTATTGTTTTCAACCACCTACCTAATATGTCATGTTAGCACTAAACACCTTCTAAGAATTCTTACCTGGAGGTATTCAAAATCTGTAAAAAGGTATTGGACAGTATAGTGTAGATGAGATTAGCGGAATCCACTCTGAAATGATAGTTTGGATGAAAATACTGTTTAATGTAACAACTGATGATTTTAGGGTTTCTGTTGGTGCACAGGTGACTGCACAAATCAAACTGGAATGATCCAACCATCAGGGATGAAGTGGCTGGATCATTCTGTGTGTGAATCTACCAACTAGATTTATGGACATACCTGATAATGATCTGACCATTTTCTAGCATCACACTTGTTTAGGAGACACACACTTCAATATTGGGCTAATTTTCTGGTACATTATTGCATTTGTTGGCTAGTTTGGTCATTTTTTAAGTCAGTTTTTTTACTAAGTCACTCCTGATCAGTTATTGAACATATCTGGGAATTTGACTAGTTTATCTACTAGGTGATAGAGCATGACATCGACATGTACTGACAGAAATATCAACCTAGAGTTGGGTGCAAGGTGTTGCAGGCTGCAGTGAGCTAGTGGCTTCTGACCTATATTAGTTCTTTACTTTTTTTTTTTCCCATCATTTTTTTTTTTAATACTGCTTTAGGATGCTCATTGTCCTCCATTGTAACATGAAAAAGGACTTTTGTACTTGCTGTTAAATTCTTCTCCCATGTAGTTTACTGGGGGGTGCATTGTTCCCTCCACCTGTGCATATATTTTTGCGCTTGTTTGAGGTTTCCTTCTTTGGTAGCCTATAATGTTTTTTCCTAGGTACAAACTAACTTCCTGGTGTAGGATTTTGTCATTTTTCCTTTCATGTCCAACGTACTGGAGCCAGAGAAAGGAATTTATCGATAACTACAAAAATCCATTTTTTTAGAAATAGTATATATAGTGTAAACTACTCAAATGAATCTGCTTTGTACTTGTCAAAAGCCCACTTCATACATTTACAGCCATCAATGCACGTAATTGGCCTCTGAAGTTGTTTATCCTAAGCTGTGTATTCACAGCCTGGTAAATTATTGCACCGTGGTCTATTACTCTACTATTTTCCAATTGTCTTTGCTCAGTGTATGAAAATGTTTACCTATGTAATTGTGATTTTTATATTACATGAGTAGTTTGATTTTCTAGCTTTAATACCCCTTAAATCTCTTGAAACAATTATTCTTTGTATTATTTTGCAACTTAAATATGTAGATAATCAGCCATATTTTGTCCTTATGGCAATTCATATCTGCCTTCACCAGCTATTGATTGTACATTTTAGATTACAGTTTGGATCAACCAATGATTTAGCAATCACCTATAAAGTAATTGTTTTAATAAATTAATATTTAAAATTAAATTGTGTTTAGTGAGCGTTTGGGATAAGCTATGCAACTTTATTAGTGCAGTACAAGTTGTGTGCCATTTTAAAGCCTTGGAATAAACCAAATTGTGTATAAAAACTGTTACAATTAGGTTCATTCTCACATTATTTTTCTAGAAGTATATTGACGAGTTGTTCTTACTCCATAACCGGATATCGTACAGGGAGCATGAGAGACTCCCATGTAGAGCACATGGTATGCTAATGCACAACATGGCTCTTTCTACCACTCCAGCCCTCTCTCACTGTACATGCAGTAGTCAGTGCTTACACGGCTTCTAATGCTCATAAGTATCGGGAGCAGAGACACCCCTGGAGAGTGCAGCATAATAGGGAACTGTTGGCAAATCAGGTGTACTAACCACGCTACCCTTGAGAACATCTCACAGGTAAATGTGGAGCGAAGTCAAGTTATTTTATTACATGCATACCAAAAATGTTATACAAGGACAGATTTACATTTTCTCCAGATAAACATTTATTAATATGAGAGGGAGCGGATTGCTTCACAGAAAGCAAACATTGTCCACCACTGCCCAAATTATTATGAGAAATAGAAATTATGCATGATGCTTCCAATTAAGGAGGTCCTATAAACTATTTTTAATTTGAGTTGGACCACCTCCTGACTGAAAAAGCTGATCTCATGATCAAGCAGGATATTGTTTGTCGAAGAGAGTGGCACACGATTGGATGTGAGCATCATGTGATCTCCCCACATCCAGGCATATGTTGCCCTCTTATGCCAGTAAGTTTTTTAGTATTCCTAATCAGTCACGTTAACTAATGCAATCAGCATTTTTTGTGCAGGGGTTGTGTCATCCCCTTGAACTGTATATTTACATTGGGAAGAGAGTTAATATCATGGACCTATTAGTATTTTTTTAGTAACTTTTGAACAGAGCGTTTCATGGGGTTACCCTTATTTCCCCAGGAAGAACATAAAGATACAATCCACTTTCTTCAGTCATTAGAAACTGCAGTCATTTCACCTGTGTTAGAGAATAGAAACAGAACTAGGCCCATAACTGCAGAAAGACTGACACAGTGTCTATTTTTTTTTCCAGTTTTTATTGAGTGAAAATGTCAAACCTTGCATCAGTCATGCAAAAAAAAAAATCAAATAAAAAAAAAAAATCAAATAAATAAGCACATATATTAAATTTCTAACAGCACTAAATTCAAGTGGAAAAATATTCAGTTCTTAATGCGGGACAGTCCAATTCAAGTATTTAGAAGAACTCATTTTTACCTGGCTTCATAATAATGTTAAAAGTATATATTTGTATGTAATACATATATACATACTATATATATATATATATATATAACATACCCCATTATATACAAATGTACACATGCTTATACCTATATCAATATACAGACACAGTATTCAGATATAGATAGTAAACTGTAATTAGCCAGGATGACCTTAGTTTTGTTTCCACGGACATTTTTTAAAAAAATGACACATTAAATTTTGCAGATGAGTTGGAGATGGCTTACGTCCTACTGTGCAATATCAAGTCAAGATTAGAAAAACCTCCAACCTGATCGTTTCTTCATTTCTTTTTTTTTTTTTTTTCAATTTTCTTTTGTCATTTTTGCTACATTGAATATAATTATTTCTGTTTGCCATAAGGGTGCTATAAAGTGTATGGTTTAGAGTTTGTAGTGTCTTGAGTAACTCTCCTTTCAACTCCCATCCCTGATGCTTTTGTAGGTCCAATTACTGCTTACACGCGAAAGAGGAAACGTTTGCGATACACAAATAATAAATCAGTGCATCACTAAAGAGGATCTCTGAGACCTCTGTGGTGTTGTACATCATATAAACAAAGTAGAAAACATTACTATATTTTCCTGTGTTCATACCACGAACCTTTGGCGTCTGTGACGCTGCACTTTATTGTTCTAACAATATATTATTGGTCACCTCAGCTGCAAAAAGGTTTGAGAGGCATTTATTTCCCAGACTCATCTCACAGATTATAAAAAAAAAAAAAATTATAAAGGAAAAAAAGAGCACACATGTAACTGATTGAGGGAGAAACCCACAAAATTAAATATATAACTAAAAACGTATATTAACGATCTGAAGATTACAATCCTCCATATTATCTGAACATTGTTATTTTGTTTTCTATAAAATTCAAGTTAAAAGTCGGAATCACGCGTTTCAGTGCTAAAGTGAAGTCAAACTTCAGGACTTCCAGAAATCAGAAGCTAAAAACCAAAAAGTGGGGATTAGAGCAGGGACTAGGGCTGAGGTCCGTGTCTGCTGATGCTCAGATACTTACACAGCCCTATTTTGCAAGATTACTTTGATTTTTTTTTTCCTTTTTTGTTCTTTATATAACCTTTACAGAAAAAATACTGTACAACTTTTTTTTAAATCCGCATGAATTTGTTGCTCTGACACGTTAGTTGCAAACACTTGAGGTTTTCCTCCCCTAATCTTTTTGCTGTTTGCTTTGTTAAGGGTAATTAAATAGAATACATCTGAGTCAGTGAGGTGGGTAGGATCTGTGTGATGTTTATCTGTTGGTGGGAAAAGATGGAAGTTAGCCTGTAGTGTTTTGAATACATGTATTATAAATGATGCTACTGACAGCCCAATTCACATACAAATAACCCCGATCAGAGATCTTACCCATTGATTTAATAATCATACACTGCTGTCCTTTGGCAGAAAACTTGGCTAGACTGAGGTAATGCATCCCCCATCTAGTGACCAAAACAACTAAGAGAATAGAATCAGAATGCTCTACTTACATCTTTTCAAATGGGAAGAAAATGTAGAATTTTAATTAATCCATCTGAACATGCCTAAATAAAGGAGTTCTTCACTAAATAGTTTTCTACCTGAGAGAGAGGACATCCTGTGCTATAGTTGTTGGTCTGTGGTGTAGCCTCTATAACATTGCTTTCTAATGCATGGTCACCTGACTTAGTCACAGAGGTCACTACAGATGGGCTAGAGGTGAAACTCCTCTTGCAACGGAGCTGTGGCTTTACTGACCCCTGAGCAGTAATGGTTTTCTATAGGGAACTTTCTCCACAAGGTGCCACAAGAAGCCCACCTCTTATGACACACATCACCCCTCCAACCCCACCCCACTAATCTCTTCAGTATTTTAACAAGCAGTAACAGCATGTCCTATAGGACAGAAGGTAACCCCCTATAGTTGTGAGGTTCTTCTGGCTGCTTACATAAGCAAAGTCCTATTTTTATTTCGCCAGAACAATGCCAAAATAAATAAACCAGAGCAATTGGTGCAGAGGAAAGCTTTCTATATAAATATTTATAAAATAAAACAATAGCTTCCCGGGAACAGCCCAGAGAGAAACTGGAAGAACAAGAGAGAGCCTCATTGCAGGGCGCCCGATAATGCTAGTCAATAAATACCCAAACCCAACCAGTCTGACCTCCTCCCTTGCCACAACCACATAGGAGCTGCCTCTATTCTGTGATGAAAGAGGAGGAGTAACAAGTACACTATATTCTCACCCCCTATGAAAGGACCTATTGAAGGACTTCATGTCACAAGGAGTCATAAACAAATTTCCTTTATCCCATTGCTCTCAAGCACCAGTATGAATGAATTGTAATGGAGGAGGCCAGCAAACAGAAGCGTCCCCCTTGAGTTCTATCTACTGATGACTTGATTGAGTCCATTCTTGCAGAAAACATTTAGCTGCATTTCTTGTTTTTTTAAAGGTTCCTATTCCTTCACTTGTTCTTTGTGTTTTTGGGGTTTTTTATGGGTGGAGGGAGCAGGGCCCTCAAAGGGGGTGACTTAAAAAACATTCAAAGTTTTAAGTGTATTTAAAGGGATGTGTGGAGATTCAATGGAGTTTGGGAGGTATCACAGTGGTTTGTGGAATCCCCAGCACTTTCTTTGTTTCCTTTCCTAGGTAAACATTCACCATCAGGCAAAGAATCCTCAGAATCTGTGTTCAGATCTTCCTCCTCATCATCTTCCTCCTCATCATCTTCATCCTCCTCTTCTTCTTCCTCGTCGTCGTCATCTTCCTCATCCTGAGACAAGTCATCATCAGGATCGCCACAATTGGCCGTCTGAGTGTTTTCCCTGGGACCAGTGTCGGCGCCATCCTGCGGCTTCTTGCTAAGGTCCAGCGAGTCATTCAGACCCACTCCAGCAGCATTTTGTAGAAATAGGAGAGAGTTGTGAGTGTCTGTGCTCAAATTCAGGGAACTGTCCAAGTTCACTGGTGCATTGTGAAGGTCATACTCCACACCACACTGAGTGGACCCCTCTGGGCCAGGAGAAACAGAGGGTAGCTCCCCGCGTTCCTGCTTTTCATGCTTGCGTTTGTGTGAGTCCATTTGAGACATTCCCACTACAGTGTGCTTGCAGCTGGGATAAGTGCAATGAAAATGTGAGCACTTCAGCTTGTACTTGCATTCGGGCACCTCACAATCAGCGCTAGAGCTAAACTGACAGAAACCAGCGGCACTGATTACGTCTTGCTTGCCATGGTGTTTGCGATGAGCGGTCACTTTAGTACTGTCAGTGCAGCGGAAGCCACAGCGCAAACAGTGAAAATGGGTGCTATTGCCAGAAAACTGGCAGTCAGGAAAGTTGCAGCTAAGAGAGGACTTAAAACGCTTAAAGTCATCAAGAACAAGATTGTCCACTCTGTCATGGTGCTGGGCATGCTTGTACATATGGGTTCGCCCACAAAACTTGTAGCCGCAGTTCTCTCTAGTACAGTGGTAGTGAGTGACCTTCAGGGAGAACTGGCAAGCCGAATCCTTACAATCTTCATACAGGTCGTAACGTCTGAATCCTTCCAACATCATCCCTTCGTCCAGCATTTTGCGAGAAGAAGCCGTCTTGCGCCGTTTGCCAAAAGGTGACATATCCTCAATGATCCAGAATCGCTTTTTGGCTCCCAAAGCTGTTGGCATGGTAATGGTGTTTCCTGCAATGATACAAGATTGGGCATGAGGGATTGTCTCTATACAGGGATATGTGCTATGCCAACAGACAATTCCTGTACAAAATATAGTAAAAGTTGTCTTTGTAGAATCCCACATTAAGCGGCATATTCAATTGTCCCAAAGTTCCGCGGCGTTAAAACTATTATAGTTAATACGGTAAAATCTAGCTGGATTTCCGCTCGCGGCTCAGGGAGCTGCCAGCTGACATCCAGCGAGTATTTTACCGTAGTAACTGATTTTCCGCGTACAATTACAGCGGGATTTTCGGCAATCCCGCCAACAATTGAATTTGCCACTAAATATTAAATGATAGGTTAATGAAATGACAAAACAGCAGCTTAGGTTTCTCTCACTATACGCATGTAACATAAAACAGCTACAGGATTCAGAAAAAAATCTGGTAATTATTTTTATACACAACTTTTTTCTCTGTTTTGCAGAACACTTCCGTGTACAATGGAAGACGCCCCTTTGCTTCCTAGTATTTCTGCTTGAAGATTATACGTGCTAATAATGGACTAATTAGTCTGCTGTGTTAAGTAATTTGTAGATTAACTATTTATCCCAATAATTATTGAATTGTATAAATAGAACCTTAAATCCAATAACATTATGATCTTTTTTTAAAGAAGCCCCCAGTTCCCCAGTGCATAGTAAAATTGCAGAGTGCTTCCACCAGCACCATGCTGCGGTATTCAGATGTTGTTTATTAGAGGTACTGTAGTGAATTTGTCAGGGAATTATCTACTCCAACACAAGAACTGAAAACTTTTTTGGAACAACATATTAGTTAGGGGAAGCTGGGTGTTGGTCAGGGTAAGTCACTTGCAAATGAAGGAGATCCTGGAAGAGGGATAAGCACAAGTTTATAAGAAGGCTTTTATGTATTCCATGAATTCTTTAACATCTACAGTCTTTTACAGACTACACTTTAATAGTTTATTGAGAATGATGTTTTGTGAGTTCTTTTATATATCTTTCTGCATCTCAATACACATGTGAGAAAACACTCATCATTTATGCCAATGTGTGTTTGTTCTTCACACATGTTACAATGTAAAACACATATTGCATCAAAACCCCAGCAAGCGTTCTACATCAGTAATCAGCAGGGCCATCAATGATTCCATGATTGTGCCTGCAGCAGTTTCTGATCAGAACACCATACGTGAATATTTGTCAAAGCTTTCACTGAATCAGCCCTAAATATCTTTTTGCACATCCCAAACAACTGCAAACCCATTGCAGTGCTTCTTACAATCACACTGTTAATTGTATTTTAACATGTACAGTTATCTAATTATTCTGTGGTTGTTACTCTGGAGTCAAATATTTGACCATCGTTTTAACCCTTCATCACCACCATTTTATTTATATAGCGCCACTAATTCCGCAGCGCTGTACAGAGAACTCACTCACATCAGTCCCTGCCCCATTGGAGCTTACAGTCTAAATTCACACACACACACACACACTTAAATCAATCTTCATTGCTTCAATACCGTGAATATCAGACATTTAACCAGATTAAGGGCTTGTATATATGGGTGTTCATATAACTTGTTCAGTGCCTGTTCTTAAAGCCTGGTAAAGTCACCTTAACAATCAATAACAGTCCAAAAAATTATGTGTATTGCCCTCTATATACGCACTTTGTAACAAGCGGTCGCTTTGCTTTAATGTCAAAGTTGCCTGCAGCTTTCAGAAGTAGTAACGCACTTTACAATACAATAGAGTTGTATGGTGGCACTGAAAAGTACTTAGTACATTATGCTGCAGGGAGGCTTTGAGAACAGTATTCTAATGCTCTGTTAAAAGTGAGGACAAAGCACAAGGCTTTGCCCTAAAAGCGACAGTGATGTGATTCCAAGCCACAAGACTGAACCTTGTCATTTATAGCCTCCTTCCATGTGTGGGGCTTATTAATTATATACAATATCAGAGCCTATTGGGTGGGAGTCCGTGTTAAACAGTCCTTCAGCAGCACTAGAACACAGGAAGGTTATGGGACTATTAGAGCCCATCTTTTTATGCTAGAACCCTGGTTCCTCTTACCATAAACTGGGTATGCACAAAAAAACACCAAAATAATTATTACAGGGATGTGACCGTTTTTAATTTAACATATGCGTAAATGTACAAATGGTGAAATGGATTGTGCAATCTAGTGAAACAGTAGGGTAATTATTTGTTGGACGATACAAATATTGTGCTTGACACATACCCTAGGATAAATGTGTGGTGTGTAAGAAGCTGAAAGGTACCTGCTGCATCTTGTACTAGTGGGACATCACTTTTGACTGGAGCTGGAGTGGCTATAACTGGTGTGAAAGTTGGAGTGCTGCTTGTTGGCACCACAATGCCCCTGCTGACCCCCAGGCTGGCAGTGATCAGGGAGTATGAGACACAGGATGGAGAGAGCAGGTAAGGGAGGGAAGAGAGGGGAGGCCTGATCAGGGCAGGAGGAAAGGAAGAAGCATGAGGCATAGCCGCTGCTGGAGGTGCATTGTGGGTGAGAGCGTCGTCAGAAGCAGAAGGGACCAGGCAGCCTGGAGAATGTGGAGAGAAGCAGGAAAACAGAACAGAAAGGGGGAAAAAAGAAACAGAACAAAATGAACCAAATGAGAAGCTGAAGAGAAAATGATGAGATGAAATGAAACACTAAATTGAAGAGGGGCTCAGAAAACTGTACCATACAGATGGGGTTTAATGTTTGTTAATACACACTGATGAGACTGAATGTTTGAATCATGTTAAAGTGAAACAATTCACATCACGTGCCCTGGCTATAGGTAAGGAAGATGTTATCTATCCTTAATATGAGATCAGACCTATCGCTTATAGCTTTCTCTCTACACAATTACCTGCATCAGTACTTTCATTGCCCACCGGAGTGCTGGAGCAGCTGCGGTCAAGGTTGGAGGACTCGGATGACATCCCACCAGGGCTGCCCATTCCAGTATAGTCCATGTACTCGTCTGTCTCTGTGTCCATCATGGTTTGGGATGTGGCTTGGAACGATGAGGGGTTCTCCGTAGAGGAAGGGCTGGGGGCTGTGCTGCTGCTAATGGAAGTGTGTGACACCACCTGAAAAACAGCAGCATGTTAGAAGTGCTTTGGTCTTGTGATACCTTATATCACGGTTGGAGTTCTTACACTATCAGTCTTGTAAATGTCTGTCTAAAACACGTTTCACTATCTTAATTTACCTGGCCAGGTACCCGATCAAAGTTCTTTCCCAGCATCCTTCTCATGTGCTTGCGAGCATGTGATGTCATCTGGTGTTTGAGCAGGAAGGAGAACTGACAGCCATCACGAATGCAGTGAAAGTGACTGTTTACCTGATTGTATTTGCAGCCTGTAAGTTGAAACACAAAGGGAGAAAGCTCTTAATGTTTGTATTCAAGAACTAGTAGAGTCTTTGGTGAAGACAGTAACAGTCCATTCTGTTGATAAACTCAGGAGAGCATACTGACTGCAAGCTATTTGGTCAGGAACAGCCTGATGTATCTTGCTTTGCAAATCACTGTAAACCATTCACTGTGTTTAGGGCAAAACTTAAGAAGATGAGATCCTGTGTTTAGCATGAACTGTTTCTTGCTGCTGTGCAGGATCCCATCTGTTGACTTTAACTTAAAGATTAATAGGTTTTTGTAATTTGAGGATACATTTTATAATGGCACCTGTTGTGGACCTGTTGATTTGGTACTTCTCAGACACCACTGGACAAATTCACAAGAATGGAGTTAAACTTTTACTGTTGGGTGAAATTTGTTTTAATTGTAACCTGGGTACAAAGCGTTAAAATAAAAAATAAAAAAAGTGCTTATTTACATATTCTGGTTTATTTGCTGGATCTCATAGGTCTTGACTGCCTCAGTCACACTACACTCTCCACTTCCCACTTGCTCTGTTTAAAACAAGTTGAACAGTTGTCTATAATCCCTCCACCTGGTTGTCTAATAGATGGGTAAGAAGAGAGTGGAGGGCAGCAGGGGACCATTAGACCATCAGGGATTCTGGTGGATCCAGTGAATGAATTGAAGCAGGTAAATGAGCGTATTTTACCTCTCTTTGTACTCCACCCAGATTGTTGTTGTTTTAGTTTTGGGTGGAGTTCTTCTTGAAAAACATCTAAAGTCATTTTTAAAACTGCTACAGTAAAAATGATATAAATGCTTATAAGATGGGATTAACTCATGCTGCCTCCACATGTAACTCCAAAAGTTGTGTATAAGGTTCAAAATAGATCAGTTTTTTAAATGTTAACTTCGTATAAACAATACTGAAATAATTCACTCTAAATCTGAGGTTACAAACTCCAAATTCACAAAACTAGTCTGTAACAATTGTGCATTAGATATAATAGTTATCTTTATGAAAATATTAAAAGCCCTATTTAATAGTTTTTTTGGCTGAACTTTACCCCATGAACACAATTTTTAATTCAAAAACTATATGTTCGGATATGATGGTTTGTTAAATAATGATGAGTGGTAAATGTGTAGTATTCTTACATGGGACATTTTATCTTCTGCATCATATATCTATCAATTTGCAATTGAAGAGGCAGATATCAGATGTAGTGCTACACCTCGAATTCAGGGCGTCTCAACCTTCTTTAACATGTTCATTTTTCTATCATCTAATGTACACCTTGGAGTACATGAACCACAGATTGCGGCTCTACTAGGAAATATTTCTTTCTTATCCACCCCTCCCGCCCTGATTCACAGATTCTAGCAGATAAAAATAAGTTCTATCTTCCAGTTTTTTGACCGTTGCTTCTCTAGCAACCAGAACAAACAGGTGGAGTATATGGCAGGTGAGGACTTGCAGTCTCCATGACAGCACTGCCTGGCTTTGTTAGCTGGCCCCGGCACCTGTAACTCCGAAAGGTGAACAAATAAGAGCCGTCTCCTGACATCTGTAAGAGGACACGGGACTGGCTCGTGTATGTTGATACTGATCACCGTGGTTACTGCAAGCCACTATTAACCTGGGACATGAATTCTTTATGAGTTAACAGGGTGAGGCCCTTCTGTTTTGTTTGCAAACGTTTCAGTTATACAAGAAATCCTGAGGAGGGGGACACTTGCTACACCATGACTAATGTTTCTGAGCCTTTTTTCCTGTTAGTTTAAAACAAATTAGTTTCACTGTCAAATGACTGTTGCAGTAATTACAGGCTCCATCTTTATAGTAGCAGCTGAAAGCACAGGACAACTGGTGTTTTAGCAAAGGTGACATACAATGGAATTAACACACTTTTGTTGTAAGAAAATACATAGTGGTATAATGGGAAGCAGTGTCATGGTCAAGCACTATTAGTATTGCACTACAAAAGGAAAAAAAAAAACCTTAATCTACTTAAATAGTCCTCTCTCTGTCCACAACTAGGATTACCACTTGGAAAATGGTGAAAAGATCAGTGGTCCTGAGCGTTTGTACATACCCATTCTGCCACATTCTTCTCGCTTGGTGAAGTACTTGAAGCCATTTGCTGCTCGCCGTTCAGCCTTCTCATGCTTTTTCACATGCCAGGGAAGCTTAGTAGTGATATTGGTGACAAAGTAACAGCTGGGCCGCAGACAGTGGTAGTGCCCACGCATCCTGAACTCGCAGTGCTGAAGATACATGGAAAAAAACATGAGATGAAAGTGGTAACTTTACTAGACCTATGCAGCATTTGTAATAAAACACTTTTTTTTTTTTTTACAGTCTTGATCCTATGTCATTGGTTTATTTCAATTGACAGATGCTGTCGAGCAAGTGTAAACGTTTCTATTCTGGCCTATATGCTAGGTATGGTGACTACAAGCCTGATACACAAACCTGGTTAGGGCACAGGCACTGCAAGGAGTAGTATGCAAACTGGTCCCGTACATTCACCAGGCTGTTATTGGGGTTGATGTGGTCAAGGCAGTGGGACTCCGCTTTACCCGAAGTTTTACACACATATTTGCAGTTTCCAAACAGACAATGGAAATGGAATTTGTTTGCATATTTGCAGTCAGTCGCCAGGCAGGGGTCACTACAAGAAAACACAAAGACAATAAAATCAACTCCAAACTGAAATCTCTAGTTTTGCACTGTACATATAACTCTTTGATTGAAACATAACAGTACATTTATCACCAGGTTGTATGTTTATATAAGCATTGAACATAGCTAGAATATAGCTGCAGCATAGGCAGTAAAAGGAAGAGCTTCTGAAGCCCAGCATTACTAAGTCCAACACTCTCTCAGCTGAAGTCTGTACTGGAGCACTCACTTCTCATGGAACTGCAGGAATCCTGGCTTGACTTGAGGTTTAGCATTCTCAAGAGAAGTAGTTGCTATTGGAGACAAAGCTAAATTGGGCATGGAGGCTTGTATTTGGGGGATTTGTGGTATGGATGATGTCAGCTGCTTCCATGCCAGAAGAGTAGGGTTAGATGGGACAACGGCAGGGCAGGGAGCAGGAACCTCACAGCCAGGTGTCATTGTTGTGGGTGATGTTGGCATAGGGGGAAATTTGGATTCTCCTGAAAAAGGTGTTTCCGAGCTGCCTTTAGTCCCTACATCAGTCCGGAAGTGAAAGCTGCAATTAGAGAATTGAATACATCAGAAAGGGCAAACAGTGTTGTTTAAGAAGAGAATCAGCATTACAGACAAGGTCCACTAGAAGTATGTGGGTATTTCCTATATGACAGTTTGCATTACCTTACTTTAGTCACTTACTTGGCATGTTTTATGGCTCCATCCTGGGTGCTGAAGAGGGCTCCACATTCCTCCACAACACAGTGAAAATGCAGTTTGTGCAGAAAATCACACTGATGGTCACAGACATCTGCTGGATCAAACCTGGTAATACAGAAATATTTACACAAGTCAGACTGTTATCATCATAGTTATGTGTCCTCTAGTAACGATTTCCCCTTTGTATGACAGCTGCATGGTACCTGCGCAGGTATGCCTTCCAGGGCTCTGTGTGCTTTTCCCTATCAAGTGCCTTCATCACTTTGCCAAGATAATGAGTGGACTCCCCAGCCCCAGAGTCACTGCTGTCAGGGTCTGCTTTCAGGCTCAACAAGCATCCTGTGTTGGAGTTGGAGTGCTGGATCTGCCAAAAGGAAAACGGGTCAGACAGTAGTTTCAGAAACCCAACCTATATCAAACATTCTGTGCATTGTTCTGCATTCAGCCATGGAGTAAAGTTGTGTCACATTGGACTGGAATGGAATTTATTTTTATCACATCAATCATCACTGATCTCACCTTATTCATAAGAGAGGGATGGAGCAGTGGATCAGATATTGTGTCTTGACTGTTGGGCTCATTACTGAATAACAGAAACACATGTTTTAATACAGAAAGTTACCTAGTAAATACATCCTAAAAAGGTACGTAAGGCCGGCTGCTCAAGTAATCACACTGCTGTAAAGAGGTCTATCATAATTACAAGAGTGGACAGACTGCCCATGTATGCCTATTAATATACAGCATCATATAATAGCATTTCAGAGTATACTAACACTATATAAATAAATGCTAATAGTAATCATATAATATGTGGATGTTGAAGCTCCCTTGGTTGTGAAGGCTGCTACCTGAAGGTGACACGTGTCACGGAAGCCATTCTCACCTGTTCAAGCTCAGGTCCAGGCTGTGCTCCTGAGAGCTGTTCTGGAGCAGTGATCCTTCTGTGTCTGGAGCTTCTGATTTGAAGCTAAGGCGCCCTGGTACTTGACCACCACCTGTGGCAAAATATAATTTGAGGAAATCAGAGTAAAAACAACTTGTAAAAAGTGTTTGCTGTTAATTCAGATGCGATTATTGGTTCGGACTTTTCCACTAACTATTTAGAAAGAGCATGGAAACCAACTAATAAGCAATCCATGGATTATCTTGTTAAACCACACACCCCTTTATTGCAACTTAAAGCAAGCCTGGGTATGTAGCAGACTGCTACGCAATAACACCAATCAGTGCTCAAGATTTATTGCATTCTTCAGCAAAGTTTCCAATAGAAATACAGAGCATAGTGTGGCATAGTTAGATCTACTAGACAAGCTCACCTGCTTCAGGTGTCAGAGACTGCTTGAGTGCTGCTGCTGCTAACCGTGCCATCATAGGAGAGATTACCCCTTTACTTGCAGAAATCCTTTCCATAATGGATATAGCAGCTGGAGAAGTGCTGTTTTGATCGCTGGCCCCAGAAGCAGACAGTGGAGAAGAGTCTGGGGCAACTACAGTCATTATATTACTGGCACTGATTGGCAACGAGGTGCCTCCACGACCACTCATGATAGGAATATATGGGCCAGTTCCAGCAGGGAGTGTTGAATTAGACAAGGCTAAAGCCAAGGGCATATTAGTGGGCAATGTCTGGGACAGGAGGGTGGAGATCTTTGTTGTAGGTGGAATGGTGCTGGTGGATTTGAGCGTCTGTGGAGAAGGTGTCTCAGAAACCGTGGGGACCAGGGATACAGAAGACTGCTGACTCGTAGGGGAGGCGCTCAGACTAGAGTTCTTGCTACTCAAAGCAGAGAAGTCAATGAGATCATCGTTGCTGGACTCTTCTAAGTCATTGTCCTTTCCCCCAATAAGGGAAGATGAGAGCCCGAGTACCCCCGAGCTGCGAATGTGCCGCCTCTCATGTTTGCGTTTGTGTGAGGTCATCTGGCTGGTGGAGGTGAATGTGAAGCCGCAGCCACTGCGGATACAGTGAAAGTGGTTTGTGGCCTTGCTGTACACACATCCCTCATATTTACATTCCTCGTATTTGTAGAACTTCTTGAATCCATCCTTTGCATAAGCATCATCTTTTATGTGGTAGCTCTTGTGCTTCTCTATGTCACACTTGTTCTTGAAAGTGAAGCTGCATCCTGGACGCCTGCAAAAAGCAGAGAGAGATGAGAATAGTGTAGTTTCTGGTGTCAAACCTCCTACAAATGAAGAGTTTAAATCTGTTATGTGAATAACTGGAAATAGTCTCATCCAACACGGCTAATAGACCTTTTCCTGCTGATTAATACCTTTTACCTCTTGCCTGATAAGCTGTAACCTCACAGCATGTGTACAATCCGTATTGAGAATGTATAAAGAATTAGGAGTAATGGGTATTATGCTCAGTTTCCGTTCCACTACCTGACCTACTTTATAAACTCAAATTCTCAAGTGGTGGCATGATTACCTGCAATGAAAGTGAGTAGTTTTCTGGCCATAGAACTGACAATCTACTGTGCCACAGTCCTCAGTGGCTCGGAAACGCTGAAAACCATCATTAATCAGCTGAGTATTCTTCTTATGGAAGTTTTCATGTGTCATCACATCTGAGGTGCTGGTGTAGACTTTGTTACATCCAACCTGGGGAACAGAGAAAGTCACCTTAACACAATATGATTGCGGTTCTGTTTACCTGAACAAGAAAAAACTGCTTAGAACATTCTAGTATAGTTCTTAATCCTTATCTATACCTTATTTTCATGTGTACTTTATATACCTTATGTAGAGGTGAGCCCGCTATGATTTTTATGCTGCCAATTACTGCATGCTGTACATCACTTTTAGGGAAAAGGAGATGGAAAAAACAAGATTATGCTGAGGGGGTGGTCTGCAAAAAGCAGCTGAACATGTACAAGATCTAGTGAGTCCAAGCTCAAAGTCATCACGTCACTAATGGAATGTTCAACTTGTCTTCCCTCTGGCATCTGTCTCCAGGCAAACCGGGCAACTTTGCCATATTGAGTCAAAAAAAAAGTGCGGAATCTGCAAATGCGGCAGCTGAGGGGGAAAAACAGGAGCCAAGTGCCAGGGTCTGCACCATCTCACAAGTGAAAAGGGGGAGGGAAGGGGAGGGAACAAGCAGTACCTCCCATGCCGCCTTCTGCTCGCTCCTGTCCTGCTAGCAGGTTGATGAGAACAGACAATAACAAAACCCTCTGACAAATACCCAAAACGAAAAAAAAAAAATCTCCAGCTGTTTGCTGTACAAAGGCATACTCGCTCGTGACACCTTGAAAAAAAGCAGAACCCCGCCACGGGATCAGGAAAAAAATAAAAAGATTAAACAAAAAGCTGCAGAGGAATAATTTGCAATATGGCACTTGATTCTAAAGCTTGAAAAATGTGGGCTTTGTATAAACAAGGAACTGAAATTTATCCACACCAATTATGGACATAACCAAAGTGTGTCCTACACAAATCTCATTGCTCCAGCTCATCACACCTTTAATTGTAGTATGGAAAAGTGTTAAGCGACCAATAGCACTGACTAGATCCTCCATAACTTAGACAGGGATACAGGTCAGCTATTCTATAGCCAGTCACAGGACAACATTGTAAGCAATAGCACAGAGAAGGTGTTACATATAAATATGACATTTATAGATTTCATAGTTTCTAGTGTATTCCAGTGTAAAATACAACTATAAGTTACAGTGTAAATCATAGGATGCCAGATTTAGTTCTCATCTTAAACAGCCCGTAAAAAATATTGTAGGCAGATATGACACACTTCTTAATCGGCTATCCTCACTCTTACTTTACTATGAGCCCATACAAATTTACCCCTACTTATATAATTTACCTTTATGTATGATGATTAAAACTTGCCTGTTATTACTTTTAGTGCCCTTAAACATGGGCATAGATAAATAACGCCTGTTAAAAGAGCAAACAAAGCCTTATACTTTGTCCTCGCTTTTAACTGAGCGCCAGAAGAGCATTCTCAAACCCTCTCTGTACCAGTCTACCATGTACCTAATCAGTGCTTCCACGGGTAGCAGATTATACTACTGAAAATAGCAACATATCTTGTACTATCGAACATGTAATCATTCCTCTTTTGTATGGTATTGCATTTATTTTCATCATTTAATATTCAGAACATCAATAATACAAACCTCTTTAAGGATCTGCAAAGCACTTTCCTCTGTAAACCTACTCATTGATAGTTATGTTCAGCAGGACATATATTTAGAAACCAAAAAAACTCCCAATTTCCCCATGTATGGATCTCTTAGAGTAACTCTACTCCTGTATATAATTGTTTACAGGAAAACGGACCCTGTCCTATGCCATTGTTTTTCCCAAGATGCAATAACATGATCCTCCCCAATCACTTTTACCTGGCTTTATGGCTCTTCTTCAGTTGCAGAGCAATTAACATGTTGCAATACAAATTTATATATAAAATACACCAATCTACATAGGTTGTGACTGAACATTAATCTTCTGACAGCAGCTGAACACAATATAGCACTAGATTGGTCACATTTTATGAGGATAGGGGGCATAGAGTGATGTCACTTTTATGTTGAATAGAAGAGGGTGTTGCCTGAGTATTTGGGCTAGATAGGACCTGCATGCAGCATCAAGGAGAAGGGTGTTACCAGAGCAGTGTGATGGGTCAGGGTGGGGTGTATGTTGTATAATAAAGCAGGGTGCTGGCTTTGTATGTATCAACCAAATCCACTTTATATGTAAAGCTAAGAGGTGAGAGTCACATGTTTACAGTATAGTGTGAGACCAGGGTCTGGATTTATCAGTTAATATATTTGTAGAATGCTGGATATTGATTTACCTTAAATGATATAAGGGGCAACTTTTATTTTCCTAAATCAACCCCTTTGTGACAAAAGCTGTTTTTATACTTATAATGTCCAAAGCAGTTTTCACAATCTTGCAATTGTGTCAGCTGGACCAGGAATAACTTGTTTCTATCTCTTTGCCTAGTTTAAATTTATATCTTTATTTACATATTATTCTCTAGGTCAAGAAAGACTTTCTTCTGGTAGCATATTGTAATAGATCACGTTATGTTTATAGGAGAATATACATTTATATTCATTCCATTTTTACCTGTACCTAATAAGTGCAATTCCCACAATGTTGGGGTTTTCCCTTTTGTCAGCATTGATGGGATCAGTGTAACCTGGATCCAGTAGTAGCCGTCATCAAGTTTGCACGGTATCTTTTAGTGCTGGGATGTAGGCAGAGATCTCGTTCACATTTCTCCTATATCTATGTAATTTTCTCTCCCCCTAGTAGTATTCTGAGTGACTTGATAATTGTGATGTCACTAGGTTTTCCCGGCATTAATAGAGAGTTGCGTGCTTCCTTATTTATTTCCCCTATACCAGTGCAGTAGTGGACACTTCCACATTTGGTGTACAAGAGACTGTGTTCATGGAAAAATGTCCTTAAGAGGAGCACTCATGTAGTAAACAAACTAAGCAGCATTGAGGAACAGTATCCCTGATCCTAAATCTGAAGGGAATTGGCTTTGTCTCTGGAAGTCTAATGGCACTTTTAGCATAGCTACCAAAATACTCACCTGCATGCAGTGGTAGTGTGTGCTTTTCCCATTTAGATGGCAGCCATGATAATAAACACTGCAATCGTCTAATGGACTGAACCGCATGAAGCCATGCTGCAGAGAGTTGTCACGTTTCTTGTGCATATTGTAATGGCGGATCACATCCTGTTTACTGGTGAATCTCTGAGCAAAGAACACAAGAAGGCAGGGGACAGTTACACTACTGCACTGCTAGTGTCTGCAATGTTTAACATTTCCATAACGTTTGTGACTTGTACTTCGTAATGTAGCAAGAGGGAGGAGGGTGATGGAAGCATCATCTGTTTAGGGTTAAAGCGCCCTTACCTGGTAGTTACACTCAGGGTCCAGGCAGTGGTAGTGCTCTCGGTATTGATATGCACAGTGAATGTGACCACAGTGTTGGCTGCCTGAAAATCTACAAGCAAAATAATACAGTGAGGGAAAAGTAGATAGAAAGTGAGGTATGTGATAAAAAGGAGAATGAAGTGACTGAGATATCATAATTGGCAAAGAGAGATATATCATGAACACGTTAGTCACCCAGTCATTAAATTAGCTTCTTTGACAGGGTGGACTGCATTGGTAATGGATAATGTACTTTATTGTATGGAAACAGCCACACAGATAATGCAAAGCATGCATAGAAGCCACACACAGTCCATATACAGACAGAACAGGCATTCGGTGTGTGATGTCTCTCCCTGAACCCATCAGGGTGAAGGGTTAGTGTAGATGTTAGAGAGAAATGGCATATGGGTGTATGTCATCTGGGCCTACAGATGAAAACAATCTCCCACCTCCATACAAACCACTCCTACCTGGCAATATATTTCTGGTAAATATTTACATCTTCTGGGGGCTTGTCTGGGGGCAGTCCATTCCTGGTGAGAAAGACAGGGCAGAGCTGGTTAGAGTCCATTCAGCTCCCTATCCAGCTCCGTCTCATGCCACACTCCCGGATCTGGCTGTTAGTTAACCACACTCACATTACTTTAATCCTCTCTGAACCATTTACTTATAGACAACCCCCGCGTCTTATACCTTGCCTACAATGTTCTCATTGCCTCCACGCATACATAGACAGAAATCCCTATTAAACACAGATTAACAAGCTATTTTACTTCATACAAGCCCCCAAATTGTTCCCACACACTGAACCTAACCCTCTAATTCCTCAGACACATTGCCTTCATTGTTCAGTTCAGCTCATTGTGCTGCCCCCATAAGGGGACGTACTGTGCCTTCCTTTTCTTACTAACACTGTCCTTGTGTTTACAAATCTGAACTATTAATAAAATTATTAGATAAGCTATCTATAGGTGTAGCCTATAAAGGGAGACAGAATGCCCATACTAAATGCAGGTACTTACTTAACAGTGGAGACTGTCCCTGTAGTGATGGAGTCCGTCTTGGAGAAGGTTGATTTTAGATATTCTGGAGTGTTGAAAGGCAATGTTACTGGTTGCTCGGAGGCGGGCACAGGAGTGGTGGGAGTACTTGTGAGAGGAGCGGGGGATATACTGGGGACAACTGCTGCTGCTTTCAATGGAGTGAGCTTTTGAATATTGCGTACATCGTACTTGGAAGGGCGCCCAACTTTCCCTGTTTTAAAAGCAATAGAACCACCCATGTCCTGGTTCCCCTCACCAGGCTTAAAAAGGTGAAGGTATTTGACATTCTCCAGGTCATATTTGGAGGGTTTTTTGTAGGTGTTTCCATTTTGTGGCCTCAACGACTCTCCGGTTTTTAGCTTCTGGATAAAAAAGTCATATTTGGAAGCTCGAGACATAAGGCCTTGCATATGAGAGCTGCTGGCTGTCGAAAGAGGCAAGACGGTGGTTTTCGGTTCTTGCGCAATGACTGGCTCATGTCCTGGGGCTCTAATAGATAGGGGCTGCTGTGCTGGCTGCAGCGGTGGTGCGCTCTCTTTGACCTGTACAGGTTTGGAGTTGAGTTCTTCAGTCTTTACTACATGTGCAGGCCAGGACAGGTTCTCCCCAGCTTTAAGTTTACGGATATACTCCTCATATTTGGAGAACCTGGCTCGCTTGCTTAGGGGGTCTTCAGCAGAAGTGGGCTCTGAGGTAGCAGCATTAATTTTCTCAAAGCTTATTTTCTTTACAAGCTCATCTCTCACATTGGGTTGCGTGTACCCAAACATCCCGAGGAATTCATTCATAGTGTTGGCTGCATAATCTCGCAGCGAGGACGCTTCTCCTGTATGTGCAGAAGAGTGAAATGTTCAGAATCACAGAGCACACAGCCTGTTCCATCCTTTTCCAATACACACATCTGGCTCACTCCCTAGGTTTTATGACTTTTAAATTAATTTGTAAAAAAAAAAAAAAAAAAAAAGTAATTAATACTGTGGTAAAATAAAAAGGAGTTCATCAATGGCAAGAAAATCAATTCCCTAAATGTTCTCAGCGATGGCTTTTCAGTACATTAAACAAAGTTTTCATAAATGTCTCTGCTCTCCCGCTTTGGCCTAATACGAACGAAAGTCATTTTACTGGAAGTAGAGCCAAGTCGTGTCTATCAAGATGCATGGACTAAATGTACCTGAGTAAATGTCTAAAATATAAATGCTGTGGAATGTATGTAAGAATTTTGGCCATTATAAAGGAAACTACTTTGTCAGGAGCAGTGACAACATGCTCAGAATATGCAGCATGGAAAAAAAACAAAACCCACAGTATATAGTAGCTGCTGTATACATTATGTTGATATATGCTGTAAATTTTGCTGGTGTAACTGGAAAATATATGTTCATTATTTTAAATATAAATAAAATAGACAGCACATGGCCATGGCCTTTTGGCAATTCTGCCTAGAAATAACCATTCCCTACAGCCTGATAATGACAGGTTCAGATAATATTAATAGCCATACAGTATTTTTTTCCCAGTGAGCCCGTTAGACTAACATTGATCTATTCGGAGCTGCTCTCTTATGCTGAAAAACGACAGCTTGTAGTATCACAGGACTTCCCTGGGTCCATACACCTACACCTTTCCTCCTTATACACAGCCAGAGCAGGTGCAATAACCCTGCAGGAGATCTGGCTGCCATCAGTTAACACAGGCAAGAAAAGATTTTCAGGCACATCTATCAACCTGCTTCCTGACTATGTTGTAAGGCTGTCTTTTAAGGAGATAAGGATAAGTAAGCAATTGACAAGTAGGGGGGTACAGTTTAAAAGAGACGTTTATAATACTGAGCTAAAGCACGTTACAGGTTTTAAATAGCTGATGAAATATAAATAATCATGGCTTTTTGGGGGGATTAATTTGATTTTCTAATAGTAATATAAATTAAAGAAGGAGAAGAGTCTTGCTATTTCAATAGACATTTTAAATATTATGAACATAATCCAAGTAACATAACTCCAATTTCCAAGAGTGTATACCTTGAACTATATCTGTCACTCAGTCATATTTGTTCATAGTCTGTTCATTATTTGTTTTGTCGACATTTTGTCCTAGACAAAATAAGTGGCAACTGCATAAAAGCTACTGAAGAAACTGAAAAACTGTCAGAAACTAAACAAAGTTTAGTGTAAATTAGTAGTGCTACATATAGTAGAGATGCTAAACTGCAGTTTGAGCAAAGCCAATAGTAGCTTTAAAAGAAAATAAATAAAAACTAAATACTGTGCAGCGGTTTAATGTTTATTACAGTGAGGGCTTCATGCATGAAGTGTACCACAAATCACATTGATCTTGGCCTGGGAGACCTAGATGGCCTATTCAGCCCACTTTAATGTACACACCTATTTCTCTGCAAACTAAGTGTGTCTAGGGAGGTGGGAAACTCTGTGCAATACTGTGTGTCATATCAAAGTCCAACCCCTACTTCTCTAGAAACACCCCTTTCATTAAATTCAGTTTTTTATAGCAATGATAATTATGACCTCATTTAAGGCATTGATTCTCATGAGAGTGAGTGGACGCCAGGATCTGGCACTTTTGTGTTTTTATTACACTGGATAAAGTGCACCTAAGAAATTGCCTTTTCCACTGAAGTGCGACCCGTGCTTCTTCAGCTCATAGCTGGTGCAAAAATAAAGTCCTTTTTTTCAGAACGGTCATGCACCCTTCTGCATACCATAGAAATACCTTAAAATGTGCCCTCTTCACCCCTTTATTATCCTATTTCAATAGACTACAAAATTAAATCTGCTTGCTAGGTGCAACTTTTCCGCTCCGTGTATAAGCTCATTAACCGCTGCTACTACTGAGCTGAAAGCCGTACTCTTCTCCTTCACAAAAGCCGTACTTCTGTAGAAATTTAGGTGCACATTGAAGCACAAAGTGCCACCAAAGAGGATTTTGCACTTTGTAAATGACCTTCAGGGTCTTGTACACTAGACAAGCAGTCAGGGAGTGACCGAACATGATACTTTGGTCTAACATTTGCAAGCACAGTTTAAGTGAGTGTGAGATTTTCCGTCACTTAACGGTTCACGTAGCTGTATTGTATAGTGCACATCCAGTTCATGACCATTAGCGAATGTAGTGGTAGACTGATGAGCAAGATCATTAATAACACCGATTAGCTTTGTATGCTGACAGCAAGACAAACTGAGCTCAGTATGCAGTTCTTTTGGACTGGACATGTTATGTTAAATGTCTGTGGTTTGAAAGCAATTAAGAGTGATAGACTTCTATATACACACAGTGCAAAGAAGGCTTCCCCCAGTGTCCCTTGGTTATATGTCATGGGACACAGGACTCAGGCAGATATATATAAATAGCAAGAGCTGGCTATATTTGGAAGGAAAACACTAAAGAAGGAGGAATCTTGGTCTGAGTGATCAGAGATCCCACAAGAAGCAGCCGTGTGTACTCCCTCAGTCATTTGTGTGTTTATGCGTGTTTGTCTGTATCAGTGCACACGACGAACAGAGTCACCTTGTCCCATAGAGGGAAATGCTTTCCTATGGGCGTCTGTTGAAGGTCACACATCTTCCCATTGATCTCACAATGTTTGTTAATTACTTTGTCACTGATGTGGTGAAGGATAATTAAACAGCTCTGTTTATATCTTCATGCATAATTATGAGCCTAGCCCTGCCACTCGCAGCCAGCCAAGCTAACAGTCTGACCGTCTAAATGCTCACACAAACATATATAGACAGGATTGCAGGCTATTTGCTGTCCATCTGACTGTCATATTGAAAATGTATTACATGGTTTAAAAAGATAGGAGACGAACTGATGACAGCCCCTATGTGATGTCTTAATGACAGATTGACAGGCAGGTGAAGTGAGTGGGAGGTGAATTTTAACCTGAGATTATTAATTATGAGACAGTGTGTAATGTGTATTAGGAAAACCAGTGTCCTCACCAGGATAATTGAGTATACTAATCCTATTTTATAATTTCCATCTGACCAATGTAAATATTAAGAGATGAATATACAAAAAAAATAATGCAACAGGACTTGCATAGCCTCTATACAAGGTATTATGAACCCTGCTGCGAGAGCCTACCATTCACTAGACTGCAGTTGTTGCTGCCTTTTTCCCATAATCCTCCTGTTAGCAAGTCATCTGTAATAATCCTCTCACAATACATAGGTTTAGACGTGGTACTGGGGCCACGTGGCAGGTCTGTTGTCACTGGCTGCATGGCAATATCAGAGAACAGTCAAAGGGGACATACACAACTTCCTAAGGCTTGTTCATAGTTTGTACTGTCTAGAATTACTAGGCACAATCAAGCAAATTAAATGTTTGAGGTTAGAGTGCCTATAAGTTTTGGCAACCACAATGCCACTCACCTGTGGGTGCCCCTGAGGTTGGTTTTGCAGGCGTTTCTATTTCCTTGGACACTGTCCTCTCTGAATCTCTCTCCTCCAAGTATCTCTTGCCTTGGGAGGCCCTAGTTGTCTCAGTGTTGTCTTCATCATCGCTGCACCCCTTAGGCTGTACCATGTAGACACCTTCAGGGGGAAGCTCAGCCATCCCTATTTTCTTACAAATTTTGTTCGTCCTTTCAGGGGGTTCATCTGTGTATTCCCCATTGACCCATTTCTCTATAACCTCCCTACGTCGCTTATCTTCCTCAGCAGTCCTTTGATCAGAACTGAGGCTGTCCGTGGGATCCGCTTCTCGTTTTTGTTCCCCCTCCCTTTCACTGTTTTCCACTAGTCCAGTTTCAGCATCTCCTAGATCTGACCCTTGTTCTGATCCAACTTGCCGACTCAGTTTGGCACAGATAGCGTTTAGTTTCAGGCCGCCTTTCCGTTTGGCAGCCATCTTCGGCTTTCCTGAGGTTCCGTCAGTGCAAACACTTCTTTCAGCTGCAGGTGGGCAACAAAGAAAAAGAGAGAATGTGTAAATAATATTCTAAGCACCCAGAAGCTGACATCATAATCCCCAATATAATTTAAGCATAATTTAAATCAACTAATGCTCAGATAGATGATTCTGTACAACAGCTGGAGTGCAACACATGTAACCTATATGCACACACTATAGCCAGTGTATTGTATGTTGGTTCTATGGAGTAATGGAGGGGTTAATGTACTACATTGCCACTGATGGTGTATACACTCCTATACGAGAAGCATATCTGTTTTTGTCAGTGTTCTACCAGCAAAGCATTGATACAAGTCAGACCCCCTACATTGTTCCCAACACTATAATCCTCTAGCCTGACAGCTCAGAACAAACAGTCAGGAGGTTGGATGAGCTGACAATGAGCCAGCACAACTACTGCACAACTTAAACTACAGACAGCTTCTGTAACACTAGTGGGGTCTAAGCTAAGGGGGATAAGTATCACATCAGGACAGGAAGACAGATTTTGTCATAAATAAAGCAGCACTAATATGAGCAATTGAATTCCAGGCCGAGCACTGTGGAATGAATGTAGGTATTGCAGTGAATAGGTGCCGCTGCGTGCGATTGTACTGTGGACCCTCAGCTACACTTATCAGAATCCAGAAACACTTGGGGGATGAGAAACGAAAAGTGGAAGAAGTTCATCTTACTTTCTCTAGTAACTGTATTATTCAACAAGAAAAGAAAAGTTGGCGCCAACATTTTTCCCAACTACAACAGGCAATAAATGGTTAACTGGCTCCTGCTGTGCACTGGTGGAACGAGCCTAGCTTGTTATTACACCCTTACAATAAACATCCCGCTTTATTTCATTTAGTCCAAACAAAAATTCTTTTATTTTACATCAATATAAGGAAGACATTCATAAAGCTGGCCTGTCAAACTTACTTTTTTCATCTTTTTTCCCAGCACAAACTAACCAACTACTCTATTTACGCACACAACTTCCTCTTAAAACAATGCCAGCGTAATGTAATTGCCTCACGGCCGGCCTTCCAAGAGCTGTGGAGATCAACACAAAGGAAAGAACTGTAATGAGAAGCTCCTGTGGATTTCTGTTTCACAGCTGTTCTCTATATTCTTCTCATCACCCAGAGCCGCCAGTACACCTGAAAATAGTCCACTCTCTAATTCTAGGAGAGTATGAGGTCAGCTGGGCATTGTAGAACACTGTGGTTCCACGGTCAGAAACCACATTTAAAACATGGGAGAACAATCACTCCACATACAGACACATAATAATGAATGAATTTTCAGCTGTGTATGTTACTGTGTGCAAAATGCACAATGTCTGCGTTGTACAAAAAACCCCTCCAAAATAAAAAACTGAACCAATATATTCACCAACCTATCATAACAAAAGTGGAAGCAGCTTGTAGTGTAATGGTAATATTGTGCCATGTGTCAGAATGTTGGTATTCAATAGTTTTAGGATATCGCTATGTTCTCAAATAAGTTAGCAAGTGACCTACTGTCAGGGTTAGGGTTAGTGACATATTGCTGAGTACTCTAATGTACTAAACAGATCCTTTTTTGTGACACTAAATTTGTGTGTATTGCCATACAGTACATTGCCATACAGTACATTGTCATACAGTGCATTGCCATACAGTACATTGCCATATAGTTTATCAATAAAACACATTATTGCTTTTAGTTCAGGAAACGACCTTGCATGCGTACTATCCCTTGCTTGCGACCTTGGGAATTTCTAGCTCACAGTATATCTCTAGTTTTCAATTCTAGTGAATTTGCTGCAATGAAACTTCCATTTTACAGTGTTTTTTTCTTGTATTGTTGGATTATTTTTCTGATGGTAGCCTAGTCAGGTTTGTAGACTGCTGACATGAAGTAAAATGACCCACACAGTTGCTTTGCAATAATGGAATCAGTCAGTGTCTTTAAGTGATGCACTCCAATAGTGTCCACAACTTGCCCATATGTGTAGCTCAGGAGAACCGTTATTATACGGTTACTTTATATCAGCAACCCATGCTGAAATAATACATGAACATTGTTTTCCCAAATCTGACACATACATGGATATTTATCTACCTTGAATCATTTAGGCCTCTAAAAACCCCCAAAACAAACGCTATTGCAATTTTCTCGTGTTCAGGAGGATACTGGACACCGCCTAGGCCTTCCCAATGCATTCCTTTGGAGTAGATTTAGAAGAAAGCGTTCTGAAAAATGTAATGCTGGCAGAATCCTGAACAACATGAAGTGGGGGTATGGGGTTTTCGTTTTCAGCGCCATTTACATGCGTTGTACTAGCATTAAAAACAATAGTACAAGAAAAACATCAATGGGTATATGGCGTTTACCCACATTTTATGTTGTGTTCTGAAATTATCTTGACCGTTTCTTTAATTAAAAAGATACACTTCATATAGTAAAAATATTTTTTTCTCATTAATTCTTCTTTCATATTTAGCTCATATAGGGACTGATGCAGAGTTGGCACGAAGGTTGAGCTATATTTGTTTTTACACCCAATTCGCTTTCGAGTCGGACTCTGCATATGCTCCAGGTTTATGGCAGGCACACTTACACCAACATACACAGAACCAGGTTGTAAGCGCAATAAAACGTAAAAAAACACTTGTTTTCATAGGAAAAACACATTTGCAGTTAGGCTTCATGTAATACCGCAGGTATAACCTTCCTTCTCCCTTACAAATGAAAGTAATGTTTTTTTTTAATATATACACACAATCCTATAATATAGGCATGATCAACGAGGAAAGCACACAACAGCTTCAGAGGTGAAACAGCAATCGGCCAATAATAAGCATTTAGCTAGTGCTGACGATCATAGGCTGGTACAAATAATAGCTGCAAAAAGCGTATCTGCATTGGCTTGCAATTCCGTGCACACACCCTTATTGCAATCGGCTTATCTTAGATTGCTTATTTCCTCTCCCACCATACCTCTTCAGGCGAAAGTGTGGATGCGTGCAACTCTGCACAGGCACTTGTGGGTTTTTGTGGGCATGCGCGGAGTGGAAACACGCATTTTGCGCTATGCAAACAGGTAACGTTCAATTCTGCATCAGGCCCATAGAGTACAGCTTGCTAATATCAGTACTTGCCATTATACAATGAACTATTGTCAAGTAATTGCACATTTTTTTCCTTTGATTCATAGCAAATAGTCAAAATACGCCACTGTCCAAAATTCATGTAGTGTGAAAGTATGGGCATAACCCTAATCTACATCCGCTGATCAAGCATATCTGCCTTTATCCCCAACCTCTAAACTCTGTGTAATCTGTGCTGTTCCTCAAAAAAGTGGGAAGGTCTCAGTGCGTGGCTTATCCTTTAAGTGGTGGGGCATCTGTTTCTAACTCTGCTATTTACGTAGCTTGTTAGTACCAAAACCCCCAAATAGCCAGATGAAATATTAATCCTGTGTATTTTCATTAGATAAACTTAATTACTCGCATCTGATAAACTGATTGTCTCTGCAGTACAGACAATTCACCCATAAACATCAACACTTGTATCCCTGGCACAAACTGGAACCTGTCACCTCTATCAAACCATGCCAGGATGACCCCAGGGAATGGAGTATGCCATTCTAAGGATCCTTCTGAGCAAGCAGCTATTCAAATATACGTTAGCACTGCTACAATACCCAGTGTGATACACACATGTTCAAATGCAAACCGATGTTATACAGGCATGTCATATAATATAATGGGAACTACAGTATGTATTGGGTGGAATATTATAAACTGATTATATAGATTAGCCATGAAAACAATCACATATGCATACAGCTATATCTGAATAAAAAGCTGCACCTTCCAACAATAGTATTACAGTACTAACATATCAAAAATGTTGTCTAATATAATGTATAAGATGCTATTAATATTTGTACAAATATGCCTACAGAGATGCTCTCAATTACACATACAGTTGTAGTAAGCAAAGTGTTAACTGCAATTGTTAAATGGTACAGCAGATTGCCCCAATAAATAATTTACTGATATTTATAAATATTCAAATCAGCAGGCATCAGAAATTGAAAGGGAGGTGACATTAATTCCAGAGCTCTCCAAATTCATTTGAGAATCGTTTCTCATTTCAAACAAATATTAAATCTTTGGCGGTAGCCCTGAAAAATCCTCCGTGCTCTGCGGTAACTCCCACAATGCATCATGGCGCATCTTGGCCTGTCACTGAGTAACACAGATGTAACATTCACTATATCTACATAAATCCAAGGGGCTAAACCTAAAATGTACATTCACTTTATTATGTATATGCAAAAAAAAATGTATGTTATATATACTTTTTTTTTTAGTTTTTAATAGAAAGGTTCACTTTGCATCTTTACCTTGGATGAGCAGGACACGGTATATGCAAATAAATACACCACAATCGGAGGTAGTAAAATAAAGGTACAATGTGTAATACAATGGAGGTAAACCTCCTGTAATCAAGACATTTCTCCTGAAAATAAAATCAAACTAGTCGGGCCCTTGGCTGAGTAATGGGTAGATAGAAAAATATATAGTATTAAACACTAGAGAGTGGTGTAGCAGACGCTGGCAGCAGCATGTGCTGGGATTAGTGGAACCCTACTACAGCTATATTTAAAAGTTGTGCTCCTAGTAGATCGTTATCCATCGGTCTACGGATTTCATCTACTATCTCCATTATTCTACACTGATGAGAACCTGGGGTCTTCCCACTAATGGTATTTGCGCTGCACAAAACTTGCTCATATCCAAGATCTAACCAGCTTTCTTTTTCTAAATGGATGGTATTTTGGTGTACACATCCAAGCACCCCATTCCCGCTATCTGCCTTGTTACTGATGGCAGCTCTGCAATAGCTGAGTAATTCAAGTAATTGTTAGATTATATTATCATTTTCTGATCTTATTCAAGTTCCGTTTGGCATGTAGTATTTTCTTACTCTTTGACTGTGCGGTGTATGGACCTCTAAAAGCCACATGTTGCAGTATGTACGCAGGCAATTCTATCATATTTTAATCATAATTTGACCCTCCTGCAGTGCAGTCTCTAAAATGGTATTTTGTCTCCTTGTTATATATTTCCAGAAGGTTTTCTTGTCTTGTTTTTTTTATTCCTGCCCTCTTCAGGCCTGCTGATTGTCCAAGCCCTTCTCTCCTGGTGCAGAGAAATAAGCGCCCCCCCCCCCCCCCCCTTGTTATAACAGTAAATCATTGCGTGCAAGGAAAGGGGGGCAGAACCTGGCATCCCTGCTGAATTATAGGTTTTCTAATGCAGGGTCGGCTGTCAGCTCCCTGCACTCTGCTTTATAGCTCTGTCTGTGTGTCTCTGAACTCCCTGGTAGGAAATAAAGTTACCCCTTGGCGAGACTTCTAAACATTTCATTTGATGTGAATGCTGCTTAAGAAAAATGAGCACATATTTCTTCCTAAAGATGTATGCTCTTCTCCGGATGAAGCTAGCACAATGTAGGTGCACAGGGTTCATGTAGCTTACATTGCAGTGGAAAGGAGCCACAAGCAAGTTTAGGGCCATACACATTGGCACATGACCATCTCAGTAGCTGCACTGTCTGTTTATATAGTAAGTATCACACTTGAAATAAAGATAAATTGTGTGAAAACTTTCAATTTAACCTTTTCTGATTGGGCCACAATTTTAAGAACGGGTTATGACCTATAACAGCTCAAGCTGGCATAATATCAGGCATGACATGCTATTTTTGGCTACAGGTCTGGCAAAAGCCATTCAAGAACATCCAGAAACTGATATCACAACATCTGGAGCTATCACAGCCCCCTTGAATGACATCAAACATTTTAAGGGGGGTATTCAATTGTTGCCGTTAACGCGCTAAAACAAAAAAAAACGAGCGCTCTAAAAATATTAGTGTTAATACAGTAATTACTCGTTAAATTTCATCTTGCAGCAATTCAGCGAGTAAACTACCGTATTAACGCTAATATTTTTAGATCGCTCGGTTTTTTTTAGCGCGTTAAAAGCAACAATTGAATACCCCCCTAAACATTTTATTGCCTGTGTCGTAAGCTTCCACTCCTAGTAAACAAAAAAATGCGTATACCACCATTTTGTATTTTAATAGGCTGGGAATGTTAGATTTACTCGTGTATTTTGGCCAGTAAGGACACATAACAAATGATGTTATAAAGTTTTATTTAAAGTTTTTTTTTGGTTTTTTTTTTATCAGCCTTCAAGCACCATATTTTTGAATTGTTATTCTACAAACATATAAGGGGTTCATCCAGGGTGGAGTACTGAATGAAATCAGTGGGTGATTTCTGAAAGATATTTGGGTCCAGTAAGCGAAGACAGTCTATAATAAAATGGAGGATACCAAAAAAATGTATTTTTATTCTACACAAAAATATGAAACAGGCGACACAAAATATAGTTGGGGCTAAATGCAGAGTGCTCATAGTAGGCCCTTTTTGTTACCCACAACATATTATGCTGCATCTCTTATCTGAGTGTACGGTTTTTTTTTTATCCACTGAATACACACATGGAGAGAAGCACCTTCAAGCAGAACATAACAAACCTGGCACATGGGTATTCTTTGTACTACACAATGTCTATTATCTGTTTAGTAATTGTGTAATGCTGTATAAAAACTTTTTGGGATTATAAAGAATACATAATTATTATTACTTTTATATCAATAACTATAAAAAAAATGCCACTTCTGGAGAACTGTACATCTTCTGTTTTATCAGTACATTTAACTGATTCACAATTTTACACAGTGCTCCAACACTGTCATATAAAAAGCCTGTTTTAGCACAGATATTTAAAAAAAAAATAAATAAAAAAAATAGTATCCTATAGTGCTATAAAAAATACTGCTCTGTAGGTCCAGCACGTTTACTGATACGTGCTGGGTAAAAGTGATGATCATGTTATTTGTACAAAATTGTTGGCTTCTAACTTTGGCTCTTAACTTGGCTCTCAACTTTCAGAAATGTACCCAGTCCTGCCCTCTTTGTAGCATATAGGGATAATATAACAACTGGCATAACCCATTTACCTCAATGAAGCCCCGCAACTGTCATTACTTGCCAGCTTTTCAGGATTCATTGTTACCAATGTTTCGACCATTCAAAGGAACTGGTGTAATTCTTCACCACCCTAACTTTGAAGCCAGCGTCCGCCACCCGCCAACTATTAAAATGATCTACTCTCTGCTCTCACTAGTCCATCACAGCAGGCAGCATGATTTACTTGCCAGTCCATTACAAAATTCAGTGCCATCCACACACCAACTCCTCAAAGAATCTGGAATCATCCCTCAACAGCCCATTATAAGAGACCTTGTTCCCTCACTTACCAGCCCCTCTGAAGACTTACCTCACAGTCCCTTGGAGAAGCTAGTTTTATTCCTTGCCAACCCACCAGAAGAGCCAATGTTACCAATTACCCATTCCTCAGAACAGACCGCATCACCCTTCTGAAACCCTCACAATGCCCCCCTAGCTTTCCCCACAATGGAAAGGAGAGAGAATAATCAATCCAATGCATGCATTTTTTTTTCTCTCCATAAACTCAATTTCTCTCTCCTTCTGAAAACAAGTGAGCTGTAAATACTGTTTAACCTCTCCCCCTCCCCTCAGCTCTATAAAAACACAAATATGCCATAACTCAGCCCTTCCAGCCCTGGCGTCTCCGCCATGCCCTGCTGCAGGCCTCACTGGAAGGTCAAAACAAACGACTTTCCGATTCACTGCTCCTGAAATAATTTTGTGTATTAAAACCTGAATCTGCACTTTCTGGACCGAAAGGCCCTCTTAATTATTGCAGCCGTCCTTGGGACGGACAGTGATCCTTCACGAAGACACAGTAACCAACTCCCCCCCCCCCCCCCTTCGCCAATCTGTTTGCAAAGTGTGTCTGTCCTTTATTAAATTGTTTTCTTTTCCACATTATCAGTTGCCATGGAGACCTCATCTCTCGGATTATTTGAATTTCATTATATCTATTGATTTGGGAGCATTTCATCTTTTTTATTGTTTTTCTGTCAATTTTCAAAACGAATAACCATCTAATTTGCGTCAGTGCTGATTATGTTTGTTCCTCAATAGAGGTCGGCAGCTGCACCATGCACACAAATCAATGTAGAGCCAGCTCAGCGCTGCCTGCTAGGGCATCTCACTAACACAACAGCTACACAACTGCTGCTCACATTTCTCTGCTTGACATAAAAAGACATCACAATTTACACATGGTACTTATTAAAAACAGCTAAATATTTTTGTTATAATTTAAAGTGCATTTTTAAAATTGGGAACCAGACTTATATATTAGCTTAGCAAGTCCGACTGTTTATTATCACCCAAAGTACAGCTTTTCTTTTGCAGTTTTCAGAAAACTGATCATTTAAACTTATTGTGGTGCACACAAAGGAAAGGACTTTGGTTCAAACTTTAACGTACTGGAAACATGGCAGGAAGGTACCAAAACACCGTCCAAATGATACTGATGGGTTCACATGGCAAGAGGCCACACAAGTAAAATCCCTGGAGTATAACCACCCCTATTACCACTTCACACCGCATTTGTAAATATCATACTGCACGTAATAAGTCATTTTACATATACCTAGACCAGCATGTTGTTGCATATTAAACCACGCCCATTGCTGATGGCTAAAAAAAAGTGACAAACTACTTTTTTTGCTACACTTTAAAGACATTGTCCATGACCAGTTCATGTAATAAATGTCTAAAATCTGATGGGGTAATCAATCTAACTGCATAAATCTGGTATGAACTATCAATTCTAAAAATCACATTTTCATCCTGTGATCAGAAGAGCTTGCTGTTTATTTCTGCCGCACATTTCAGTATTTTAATTAGTAAAAAAAAAACATTAGTATACACACACAGCTTAAGGTAAGTAAAGTATGTTTAGTACTGTAACATTGTAGACAATATGCACTTTGTAATTTAAGCACACCATTCACCCAGAATAGCAGAATTTGAACAGGGTCCCCAGTGCGAGGTCTAACCCAACTTCTGAAAAACTTCTATACATGTACAAAGATGTCACAACACAAAGTATACACAACTGTAGCCGATGGCATAAAGTTAGCACAAGTCTCTCAAACACAAGCCAGCAATAAGCAGACTACATACTACACACAGTCTGCCACACTACAGTTTATTTTCTTCATTGTCATTTTGTGTGGGCAACAAAGGAAGGGGGGTAAGAATGATTAAAGTGCTTACTTGGTTCCTTTTTTTTTTTTTTTTTTAAATAATTTATGCAATTTTAAGCATTTGTGTATAAATTTTTTAATAAGCCACCCTGGAGCAAAATGGCCATTAGCAGCCTGTGCGCTGCTGTCCAATCATCTCAGACCAGGATCACTCGCACAGCACTCTTGCTTTTTATGACAAGATAAAATGCTTTTAAAGCAATTTACACGAATATGGAAATATCCTTGCATTTTTTTTTATAGATGCTTTTTTTAGCCACGGGGGACAGGTTTAAGCGTTCATGTGTACATATAGATTGATAAATTCAAGTGTGTGTGTGTGCGCGCTGTACAGTTTAACTAGTATATTTATAGAATGTATTGTGGTTTAAGAATTGAATTTACATACAGTTGTGTATATACATTCTTGTATATCTTATGTTGATTTCTGTCAGAGATAAGCAGCTTACACGTTTCCAACTCATGCTGAACTATATCACCAGCCAACCACTGAGCACTGTAGTGCATGTGGCACTACACATTCGTGGTTTACACCATGTATTAGGCGTGCTTACATTATAGGTCTGCTCCCATGTGAACACTACATAACTCTTTGGGTTTGTCCAGCACTGTTCCATACCATTATCAGGAAATTACATGTCAGCTTTTTGGATGTGTATGCATTGTTTTCTGGAGGGGTGCACTGTGCCCGAGAATGGCTGTCAGGCTATAAGTACGTCTCTATGATATTGCGCCTAGCACTGTATGTTCCCGTGTGTCTTAGCAGCTTCACATCGACTGGGCTCCCTGCAGCCGTCTGCTTCACAGCCCTGATAATTTAACTGTCGCAATTCTTGTTTTCTGTAACTATCCCTAAAATAACAGGTTTTCTTCCTAAACAAACATTCCCACATTGGAGAAAAGACTGCGATTTAAGCGGGTCCCTCTGAGTGCTCTGTTTGCACAGATCTCTTCACTAGAGGTCCCCTCCTGATGAAGTGACTTATTAAAGTTTAAACAGTAATTAACAGAACAATAAAAATAAAGGGATGTTTGGGGAGCTGTAGCACACACTGGGTTTTTGGCAGCGCCAGCATTTTCCAGTGCCCTGTGCTGGCAGGGAAAGTCTATAGCAGAGCCAGGGAAACAAATCCTAGAATGAGGGGATGGATGAGAGGCAGAGGGTGAGGGTGATGTGTTGGGAACCAGGGCCACAGGGGTCATGAGACACTGCGCAACCCAACAAGCAGGATTTTGGTGACAAATGAGTGTGGCAAGCGGTCCTAAAAAACGCTGCACGTTCATTGTGGCACTGATGCGTTTAAAGTAATGTAGGAAAAGTTGACTGCTGGAACAGTTAAGTTATTCTAAATTATGAGGATAAGGACTTGTACACAGGGGGGTTCATTTTAACGTATTTAATGCATGGTCTGGTAAACAAGCTCTGACTAATAATGTCAGTGAATAAACCTGTACACATGCACTTTCTGACAAGTGTTCAGTTTGCGCCAATGTTGGCATTGGCTGCAGCATTGAGAAGCGTTAACGCTCGTAAAAGAGTATGGAGCTTTATAGGAGCAATCATTAAATACACCATACACTATGCTGCTGGGAGGCTTTAAAGATCATGTCTCTAACAATCTGTTAAAGTGAGGACAAATTTTTCTCTATGAATTAACTAGCATTGTTTTTGGATGCTAGTGTGTATGAGCCCTAAGGTGTGAAATCATACATAGTACATAAGAATCAGCATATGTACAAATATTTGCAGGTGGGATGTTAAAGATCTACACAGAAGCCACGGGAGACAGAATTTAAAACAAGAGAAGACTCATTAAGTTGTATAGAAAGAAGGTAGAATGTAACCTTGGAAAGAAGCTGTGCAGGAAGACCACATCTCTGTTTAATAGTAACTTGCTAAGACATTATAGTGTAGGGAAAAGCAAACTCTTTATGGAGCGGATATATTATTTCTACATTATCCTATATAGAAGAATCTGATATAATCATTATGAGTACACATTATCTACAATAGCTCCACTTGCCTGCATTGGCTTAGGCTGTTGTCAACCATCTGGGGAGAGGAATTACAGTCACCTTTTTAATCCTATATATACTAAACCCTAAAGCTGGTTAGAGAGGATGGAATAGGCAGGTGGAGAATAGTGGAAATTCTACGATTCAGCAAAGTTGCGAGCGTGCATCTGACCAGTCGCTGACACAAATCACACAGTAATAAACATCTCAGGCTCAAATAAACAGAAGCAAAGCAGCCAGACAAAATTAAATACAGACACACCATCATTAAAACGCTGTTACACACAATTACACAGGTAACACACAAGCACACATTGTACAGCTTACCCAGACTCCTACACAATCACACAGAGACACAAAGTGCCCTCTCCAGCACGAGGCTGTCAGGTAAATTAGATCTGAAAGCTGACAATTTCTGACCATATTTCCTTGATTATTTCAAACAAATGCACACCAGCCGCTGTAAGGAGATTAAAGTGACATAAACGTCCCGGGTGGGAGGAGGGAGGGCAGAGAATTCAGGTCACCCCCATCCGTCCCCCATCTGACAGCCGCTATATCGCTATCCAATCCAATAAAATCCCCCCCCCCCTTTTGCTTTAATTAATTTTACAGCTAGCTTGCTTAATTACTTTCAATCAAAATCCTCCTGCCATCACAAAATTAGAAATGGTTGAGCTCCATTAGCCTAAATTCTTCATTTCCATACAGATCTCGTCCATGCAGTTCACTTGTACATGCTCCCTCACTTTGGGGGGCCTAAGCTAGTGAAGTGCTGGAAACTCAGACTCCCAGGAGGCCTGAATAAAACAGGTTGGAGGATTACACTCCTGTAAGGCTAGAGTGAGTTGATCTCTTGAGGATCACACTCCTGGGAGGCCTGAAAAAATCCAGCAGCAGGGAATCAGTTTCAGGAAGCTATAGTGAGTGGGGATCACATTCCTGGGAGGCCTGTGTCTGTTGAGTGCTGGAGGATATCACCCCTGGGAGGTAAGCAGCCTACTCCTCTGCTGCAAGGTCATTCTCTCCAGGGAAGCCTGAGTGAACCACACCAAGAGATATCACTGAGTGTAGTGCTGTGAGATCACACTCCCATTGAAGGGGAGGTGGACTGCTAGGGGGTCGCACTCACTGGAAGCCTGAGTTAGCTGGCACAACCACAAAAATCTTAAACAACACAGGAGTGGAGGGAAACTTATCTTTTTGGAGCCCTGAGTCAGTTGATTATGGCAAGATCACACTCAGAATGAGCTGTGATGGGCTTGGGAATCACTTGAGGCTTGAATTAGAGAACAGTGGCTGGATTACACCACTTGGATACATGTATGAGGCATAAAGTGAGTAAAATTATATTCCATGGAGGCCTAACTTAGTGCTGTGAGAACAAGGGCATGAAAACCACACTCCTGGGAGACTTAAATGAGTCCAGGCTCTGGGATATTAGCCCTATGTGGAGGCTGTACGAGTTGATGACAGGGATCACACTCCTGGGGGCTCCGAGTGACCAAAAGCTTGTGACTGACTGTTTGATAACATTTATAAATACTTCAAGTTAGACATATATATTTTCAGCCAACATTTTATTTTTTTTACAGTGATTTTTAAAAGACCTTAATTCACAGAGCAAAGAATATAATCAGTCGACAAACATTTTGCATATTTTAATTTGATTAATAAAGCTGCTTTCTAAACTCTCTTGCTGACAGCTGAGAAGATGCATGGTAGAGGAGGTCCAAACCCCTGCAAAATTCGCCCTACAGAGCACAGGCCGGTAATGTGGCTTGACACATAGGAGCCTGTTATTTTTTCCCTCATCGCTTGAATGAAGCTGTTCAAAACTATCAGTGTTAAATTCCATCTAACCAAAAACAGAATTGCTAGTGTATTTTTGTACTACTACACTGCATGTGTTGGCGATAAAGATGTAGAATACCATACATGTCAATTGCTAGATTTGCCTTTGCTACATAGTTGCCTATGCTAAAAGTCATCCATTGTCTTGCTGACGTTTTTGGAATTAAGAGATAAATTGCTGTGAAAATTCTGTTAAAGAATTAAGTAAATCCACTGTTGACCATTAAAAGCTAGCAAAGCCTGTGTATTACTGAACTAAATAATATATCTGAAATGACTGGACTATATTTATATTGTCCAGCAAAATACCTTGTTCATCCCTTTGTTGAAATTATCCATTATAAAAATGTTCAGGAGGATCTTGCATCACTCTGAGGAAGTGCAGAGCTAGAGTGATTGACTTGCAGACTACTAGGTAACACACTGTCTAATATTTGAAAATTACAATATGTTTTTTTTTTTTAGCCATTTGTTTTACAAAATCTGAAATTGTTTCATAAAGTGTTAGGGGCATATATATATATATATATATATTTATTTTCAATTAGGTCCGACGATTACGCGTGGCCCGCGCTTGCAAACTGACAATATGGGACAGTAACATTGTGGATTACCCTTCGCAACCGTGTAGGATGCGCATGGAACATGTCAGTGGGAATGCATATCCGCCATCTTTAAACCTAATTGAATATGCCCCTTAATGTTTTATTACAAGTCATTTTTACCGTTATTCATCACCACTTATTTTTTTTTTTTTTTTTAATAAAATAGAACAAAGCGCATACCTCTTTAGTAAAAATTGGACTTGGGTGGAGATGCAGAGAGTAACCAGACTGACTGCCTCATTGTCTCACAGTTGCTACATTTACTTCCATGCATAATCTGTACATTTATTATATAACAATAAACAAGGACAAATGGCACATGTGAATTATATTTAGATTTGTTGAAACACTTTGCTTTATTAATGTCAGGGTGGGAGCTGCAGGCCGTGTCATACACTAGTAACTGCTCATCTGATACTCATATTAATTAGATTCCAGGATCCCACCACCAGATTCCCATACTGTTTAAGGAGACCCAGGGCTAGATTTACTAAGCTGCGGGTTTGAGAAAGGGGGGATGTTGCCTATGGCAACCAATCAGATTCTAGCTGTCATTTTGTAGAAGGTACTAAATAAATGAAAGCTAGAATCTGATTGGTTGCTATAGGCAACATCCCCACTTTTTCAAACCCGCAGCTAAGTAAATCTAGCCCCCAGTCTCCTAAAAAAAATTGTATATAAATGTGTCTATAATCCAATAGAGGAAAGACAAATGCCGCAGGACAACTAGGATCTGATAAAAACCATATTTAGTAAGTAGTACCCTGCTCTTCTATATATTTCTTTATCTCGGCTCATCACATATTAACTACATAAACATAGTGTGAAAACAGTTATAATATATATATGAATAAGAATTAAGCTGCAGTATGATCAGTTCTATTGTTTTACAAATACTAGTTTGTTTGCTTCTTTGTATAAATCTAAATAAGCTCACTTTACTACTCAGTCATTCCTTTGTGACAAGAGTTTGGTCTCCTGCTTTATAGGATACAATCATGTAAACTCTTTTCTCCATTCAGTCATTACTTTCTCTTTAAGACTGAGTATATCATTCTTACTACCATTCTAAGTCAAAAATGGAGATGTGTCCTATACCCTCCAAATGTCCTCCCTGAGTCAGTGCACTCATATCCACACAATCCACAGTTGTCCCAACATTTCTCACTTTGCAGAACAACTGTTGCTGTTTCGCATAGAGCAACCAAGCAACTGTTTTAAAAACTGCTACTCCCCTCACCCCAACAGAGCTGTACAATCCCAAAACAAGGGCTCGTCTGCCGAAAAATGTTATTAACAAAAAGCTCCGTCAAAGCCAAAAGGACAAACGGTGACACCTGTTCATTGGGGAACAACTGGCTGACTCTCCGGGTGTTAATAAGTGACATTGTAGGACATATAGGGTGGGGGAAATAATATACAAGATTGTAACACTTCTGTCTGTGGTAGTGCAATACATATATTTTATTTCACAGGAGAATGCAGATCAGTTATATTCCACAGAAGTGTAGACACTGGACATGGACGGGTGGCTCAGGAGCTGCATAGTGTGATCCTCAAATGTAGCTTGTAAACGGGGGAGTGTATGCTGACCTCGTATAGACATAGCACTGAACCCCAAATCCATAACTCCCAGCATTACCTACAATACCCAGGCTGTCAGAACATGGTGGGAGTTGTAGCTCAAAAGAAGCCTGGCTGCAACAAGTTGCCTAATCCTGATCTGAATCAGACCTACAATAATGTGGTTAGTTTTTCTATTGGATTATTGTACCAGTTCATGTTGTACATTGTATAAAGCCAGAAAATAAGATAAATGTCATCATGATCTAAAGCATGAAGGGATCAAGCACAGTACAGAAGGAAGTATATACCCTCCAGAAGAAGGTGGAGGGAAAGAGCATCATTTTATGACCCATTGGGTCCCATCTGAGTTTGTCTTAGAACATTGTCCCACTCTGTGCCTCGCCACGACTCTGTCTCTGTCCTTTCCAAGACCAAAATGGCCTTAATTTTTTTATTACCTGCTTGACTCCGCTGCCTTATTGCTCACTTCTAGTTAATGGCCCCGTAACCATGGAAACCAAACGAATACACAGCCGCTAGAGAATGGAATGATTAAACAGGTTGCCCTTGCAAAACAAATTTACTTCAAGTAGAAGTGTGTGTGTAGGAAAGAGTGCTGACATCACTGAGGCTCAGATCACCCAGGAGGGCAGCCCTTTACACCTATGGGCAATAAACCTGCATCTTCCTGGTTGGTGGAGAGGATTAGCACATACTGCAAGGCCTTATCACCCACTCATAGACATGTATAGTGCAGCTCCGTTACTCTGACTGCTCCTCTCATAATGTCACTCAGCGTTATCATTTTTCTCAAGTACAGCGGTGTTCTCTGCAGTACATATAGATTTATCGCAATGCAGACCTAAATTACTAGTACTAATTGTAACACCGCCTTCCCTTATGAACTATTAGACTCATACAGTGCTGAGATTTCACACGTCCCTCACAAAAAAAAACAAAAAAAACTTCAGAATTTTTTTCTGTATATGAAGGGGTTAATATAGATATTATTGCTCAGATTGTTTGTCCACATATGTTCACAAATCCACAGAGGACTCAACAACATGATCTGAAGATTATTGGTTATATTTAATGCAGGGTATGTATTAAATATTTCCAGTAATGCAACATCAACCAGGCAGGGATGCTGAACCCCTGTATCCCCGTTATTTCATGTAAGTTGTCTAGAAATATGGAGTTAATGGGAACATATATTTTAGAAGAATTAAAATGCATTAAGATTATTATCTTACCAAAATCACACACATTGTAATAGATCTCTCTATGGCAGGATCAATTTATTTTGGCCTAAATTTACTATAGTGCTCATCTGCCACCTCAAAACATGGATAAAAAAACTAGCAGTATAAGGAGGATGGAATTATAAAGAGGGTGACCTGTAAAGGAACCAGTGGTGAAATAGAGGGCTGTTATAAAAGTGGGGTACTTTAGCCATTTTGGGTCACATGAAAAATCTCCATTTCTGTAATCCTGTAGAATGAAGACATTATAGACGATGCTGGAGTTGTGATTGTTCAGCATTGTAGCATCTCTCTGGTTTGTGAGGGCTTCACGTTGGGGTTTAGCACTCAATATTCCTGGTGACCTCCAGCTAGTTAGGAGCTCAAAGCAGATACTGAGCTGGTCCTTCATGATCTAACAAGCACCATACTCACTTAGCTCAGCTAACAGGTGTCCCCCAGCTCTCCAGAACTGATCAAGTGTCTTTTTTTTTTTTTTTTATTCAAGGCGCAGAACAAAGTCAGCCTGTGCCCCACCCCCCGGGAGATCACACTGACAGCTGGTTCCCTGCAATAATTATTCCACTGCCCGCCTCAAACTAATGTACTCTGCTCTTACTCCTGTTTATCCACATTTACACCTTTAACATGAAAAAAGAAAAGTTGCCTTTTTAGAAATCATATTTTCTTTTTCATCTTATTTATATTGTTTACTTTTGGTTGCAATGCATGTTAGCTGAAAACAAGCAGATATTATTACAGTTATGTCCATCTAGTATCATATGCAAAATACAGTCCAGAACCAACTGGGCTATTAAAATGTGCTCATTACCCATTTCTTTAATATTGGATTTTTGCATGGATACTAAACTTACTAATTGATATACATTTGTTACTTTTATACTTTGTATTTCATAAACACTGTTTATATAAACCAAACATTTATGCCACTTATGTTAATGTTAATAATTGGTAAACCCAGCATTTCCTGGAACTGAGAGGTGGACTAAATAAAAATAGATTTTTTTTCAATGCAGTTTATGTAGCCTCATTTTTGAAGAGTTCACCATCTACACAGAAAGTTCTTTAGCCATTTGGTTTGTTTTCTTTTTTTAATAACTGTCCTATTTTATGCAGTGTTTTAACTAACAAACAACACACAAAAAGTAAACTATTGCAAACAGAAGATGCCAAATGATACGTTCAGTCAGCTCAGGATCCACGAAAGACCTAAATTACCACCAACAGGTTCATGCAAAATTTAGGGTCCAACCATATACAGTTCCTGTAAACTGTGTGCAATTCTATGCTGCCCTGTGAGAACTACATACACTGCCTGGAACACCATATGGGCGCCATATCTCTAGTATAGAGAGCAAGCTGACCTGTGCCAACACTTTTGCAATTACTTTCCTTGTCAAGTTTTTATTTTCTACTTCCTAAAAGCTTTAAAATGAAGAGCTTCCGGCAGTGCGGAAAATAACAGATTAAACATGAAAGTGTTTTATGAGAACTGGACTCTTCTGTAGAAATGATAAGTGTGTGAAAAAGGCATTTTACAAGTCAGCAGATGAGAATATGGCTTATGTGAGACTACACGTAAATGTGACCTGAAAACTGAAAGTGTACCCAGTGCTGTACAAGGTGATGTGATAACACTGCACAGCTTCCTGTAGGGAGAGATTTATAATCTAATCTCTCCATAGAGAAAAATGCCACCTATCCCACATTACTCTTTTATGCTCAGGACCCATAGTCTGGGAGTTTCAGGAACTAGGCTTCAGTTTTGGATTTATAATGTACTTGCTGCTATTTACTTTACTGCTGGCTACTTTTTATTGCTGTAAAGAAGATGAGGTTCTTTTTCAAATAACTTTAAAAACGTGGTAAATAATGAATGTATTACTAGTACATACATTAAAAAATGAGCATTATGGAGCCCAAATTATTCTGTTGAAAATTAGTTTAATTATCCTTGACCTATCATACTGTTACATTTAGTATCAGAAAGTCTGACATAGAATATGTCAGTGGTTTAACAGGACAAATAAGTACATTTCCTATATATAGGTTTTTCTCTGGGTGTGGTATTTAGAAAACTGTTAGAAAAATGTAAACAAAACTTGTACCTAAGGTAACCTAAAATTCTCCACACAATGACCTGGAACACATCTCCCTTGTCCCACCTGTACTAGAGCCAGGAACCCGCCAATTCCTTGTGTGCTTTTACTACCAGCCTCAGGCCGTGACAACCTGTAAACAGGAGGCAGAAGTTGAGCCGGCACTGATTTGGACATATTATAATTTCAGTTTACATCACAAGCCAGTTCGCCTACTGAGGAAAACACATTCTCTGATGTATATTCTACAGTATATGCCAATATCGTGGGACATCTAGAGGCCTAACCACTACACTCACTTTTATTTAACAGTAAACGGTATCAGACACCTCGGTAATGACACAGCATATTGTGCCATACCAAACTCATTATGCAAGACTGTCATGTTTCTAAGCAGACAGAAGCACATATTGATATAGGAGCTATAAAGATCAGCCCCCTTACTGTCTATAGACACGCCCATTAGTGCAAAGTGACACACACAAGACTGGATATTACACATTCATCACTATCATTTTGAAAGCCAATGCGTTGACATTGAACCCACAAATACCAGCATTATAAATATGAAGAGGTTGTCTTAAGTGCTATGCTGACAATCAAGGATACCAACATAGTGTATTGCAAATGCAGTGAAATAGTTGCTATGTCCTTGTTCCCAGCCCAGGCCATACACACAGACTTAAGTGCAAGTAAAGGTTTCTTTTCCTCTGTTTGGTACATTTAAAGAAGAGGCTTTTGAGGTCTCAATTGGTATTGTATAAGAGAGGCAGGGGGTATGTTAGTGTATGAACGGTCTGTGACAAGTTGTAAAATGTTTACACAAGGAGGCAGCACTCAGACATGTTACCAGCACACTGTCACTTGTCCTTGATGAAATAAATGCACCAAAACGCTGAGAACAGTAGCGCTTGGTACAGAGAATTACTGCTGTGCTAATGATACGGACCACATTCATAGAGCTTGCTGGTGACATAGCAAAAACTGGCTTGCATGTCATTGTATATTGCACTGGGACAGAGAAAAGTGGAAAAAACACACAGAAAGAAACTGCTTAGTGCAGTGACATTAGACCCCATCATTCATTGCAAAACTGGATTATATTAATAATATTGTGCTTAATGTGGCAATAAAATGGAAAACACATTTTATTTGTATAGATGTCAAGCGCTATTAACACTTGTGTGATATCACAAGCATGCAAGTGAGTTATATTCACACCAGAACACACATTTCTACTCCAGGCTCCTCCCAGCCTCTTGGGAAATCAGACTAAAAGAAGGCAATGCAAAGCAGTCACTTTTTTCTGTTACATGACAGTGTTAGCAAAATTTATTTTCTAACTATTCTAATCTTTGGTACACAACCATTTAATTTGCATAACCCAGCCCTCTCATAAAGCACCAGAAAAAAAAAAACCTCAGCACTCGTTTAATTAAAAAATGTAAATTTGCTGTCATCTTGGGGCCTGGAGAGTTAGGGACGACAGTGGCATCTTTTACTGCTGACAGCAATGCACTGAATGTGTTTTGTGAACTACAGGAAAATGAGGCGATAAGGGACCTGCGTGGACTAAGGCCTATAACACCTAAACCTTTATCTGTGAAGGGTCTACAGAGGAAGGCTGATAAAGCCAACATCTCCTGCTCATAATTCCTTTGTTTATCTCAGGATAGTGGGACTTTATGGCCACATAACAATTATAATAAACCAGGGACAAGAGGTTGAGATTCTCTCCTGACATATTTCTGTGCATCAAAAAAAAAAAAAAAAAATCAACACCACCATAAATTAATATTCTGATGACTTTAATAAAACAGATATATAATAACAAAAAGGTGGCGATATATCAGAGTATATTTATAGAATTGATACCAGTAAAAATAAAGTTTAGGATAAAGCAAAACCATGTTGAGTTGCTGACTCCAACCTGTTGCAATATAGTTTCACCATATAGCATTTTGTGAATTTGATTAATTAAGGACAAGCTGTTATATTATAGCTGTTTGCACACAACTCCTATAACAAACAGCTGAGGTAGTATGATGAGAGATGTAGTCCAACAACAGCTGGGCAGATGTATGTTACACAGATAACACTGTAATCCTCTTCCAGCACCAGTACACACTCCCAGAAACACTTTAAATAGCAATGCTATTTAGTCAAATTACAGCCTAAACGAGTCCACAATTAAAATGTAAAAGTTTGCTTTTATTTGAAAGATAAACAAATCTCAATTTCCTTAACACTCAGCTACTCAAAGTGTAAAAGTCCTGGTAAAGTAGCGGGGAGTGAAGCGGGACATGCAGGGCAGGTTGCACGGAGCCATACAGACCATTTTTTTTTTTTTCTTTTAATGCTGAAACATAATAATCTCCTGGGTGTGATCTCAGTCACCACGGAAACACCTCAGCACATGTGCTGTAACCGTCTCCAGACAATGCCTGTAGGTACAACTGCCACCGACAGCCCTGGATCCCGATTCCTCCCTATTGCCACCTCTAATCTATAAATCTGCAGCACACTAAGTAGGAAACGAAAGTGGTTCCTCCCAAAAAAATCATTAAATTGTAATGATTGCCTCCGCACAGCAGCCACTGCCTTGTCCCAAATTAATGAAATTCCTTTTGGGTTACACAGACACTTGGAAATAAAACCAGAAGTACCAGAAGCTGGGATAGAATAACATGAAATCAGCCTTCCCTACACCAGCGCTCTCTCCCCGCCGCAGTCACTCGGAGCTCGGGGAAGCTTAAAGAGCTACAACTGCGCTGAAAGAAAGTGGAACGGGATGATGACAATTCTAAAGTGCTCAAACGCTTTCACATATATGAATGAGAAGGGAACGTGCTCTTTAAATCAAGGAACATTTTATAGTAGTTGTAGCATCTCTCGGCTGCAAAACTGGACGGAAGTACAACACAAACATAAGACGTACAAATAAAAAGACAGCCTGTCATCACCTCCTACTATTCTAGTCTTTACCCAAACAGAAGACTGGGACCAGCTTCTACAGCCCCCAGAGTGGTAACTCCATAATGCCACCACTTCTGTGACGGGCATGAAACTTTTGCAGAGCAGCAGTGCCCATCTATTAGGGGAAGGTTGGCAGTGTGCTCATTACTATATAAAGCTAAACAGAAACTACAACAATAGCTATAGTCAAACTGAAACCAGACACAAACTGACTGAAAAAGGGTCCTTACACTTTACAGAGACTTTAGAATAAAACGAGATGGGCAAGTGCCGGGTACTCACCATAGTCAGAGAATCCAAAGCTGAATTCACTTAAATAATCAACTTTCATAATACTTAATTAATATCTAATTGAGGCTGATTTGCTTCCCGGATCACAAGTTGTTTGACTGATGTCACTGTATGTGTCTGTGGGAGCTCTGTCAGTGGAGCAGGCGGGCAAGCTAGGATTGGCACAGTACAGATGGCAACGCCTCCTCCTGGCCTTACCAACTGGCTAGAGGGCAGGTGAAAGATCAGGCAGTGTGTCCCAGCCCCTCTCCCTGTGTGTGTATGTTTGCCTATCTCTGAACAGCGCTGCCTCAGAGGTAGATGCGAAGTGAATGAGCTCCCAGCATGGAGTTTGCGAGGAGAAAAAAAAAAATAAAAAAAACACACACAACCCCAGTCACAGAGAGTCAGGCTGTCCTATCAGTGTGTCGCTCTCTCAGGGGCTGTCCTTCCTGCTCTACAGGCTTGTTCCCAGAGCAATGAGTCCCTGACAGAGAAGGCGGGACACAGGGCTGCACCAGGCACAAGAAATTCCCAAACACACAGGACACACTCTGACAGTGCCCAGGTGCCCTGCGCTGACCTCCCACACTCTGCCCAGAGTGTTCTTCGTTCACCCTGGAGAGAACTAAATGCAGGTATATGTCCTATCTGTTGCATTAACTCCCTCACAAACTACAGAAACACATGAAAAAGCAGCTAAATATTAAATATTACTAATGTCTTTTCTATAATGTAAAACAAGCATGATAAAATGCAACAATTAAAAAAAGATGGGGAAATTGAAGTCATTTCAACATCTACTGCACTACTGAGACATTAATAAATTCCAAATGTCTGTAATACGCATAAAATCCAGGTGCAGATACTGTGGTGTAAAATCTTACTAAGTAACAGATTACATTATAATAATCTATCCCCAGAGCGCTTTGTCAGATAAATACATTGGGATAAACTGTGCTTAATCTTTGCTGTCCACAGAAATTTAAGGAGAGATGGAAAATATTATGCAAATGGAAATATTTGTATTTAAACCAATATATTCATTTTTAACAAAAACACTAGAATGTTGCACCCAAGAGTATCGGGAATGTAGTTACATATTTGTGTGTTATTACCTTTAGATATATAGAAAAATCAAGAGTACACTCCTTTAGGCTTTGTATACTATTCATTTTAAGCATTTAGCATGTGCTCTTAAGCCTATTAAGCACACTTTGACGTATCCCCCCAAAAAACCCAAATGCAAATATACCTGTACACACACACACACTTTCTGACAAGCGTTCATCTGGCATCAGGTTTCCGCCTTCAGAAGTGTTGATACACTGTAAAATACTATGGAATTCTATGGGAACGCTCAGTAGGTACATGGTACACTATGCTGCACAGAGGCTTTGAGAGATGTTAATTGATGCACAAGGATAAAGTACAATGTTTCTTTTACATTGTAACCAGTGTTGTTGTAGCAGCCCTTACAAATTCTGTATTTTACCTCCAGGTTTTGTTTCCGTTTTCACACAAGGTTATAACAAAGACCACAACATCCTGTATTATTACATTAGAGGATGATAATTATTTATAAGTCATTGAGGAGTTTGTGGAGATGTGATAGAGCCAATAAAGACTCAGTCACAGAAATCCTCAACATTTAAACCAGGGGTGTCCAACCTTTTAGCTTCCCTGGGCCACATTGGAAGACGACGAGTTGGTTTGGGCCGCACATAAAATACACTAACACTAACGATGGCTGATCATCGAAAAAACCATAGAAAACATAGTTAACATATTAAACTTACTTGGAAATGAAGTTAGTAAGAGTAAGGAAACCTGTTGCAGAATCATGATTAAAGCAGTAGTCCCATTAGCAGCTACAATTTAACTTACCTGCATCTGCCCCTTAGAGGGGTTCGGGGAATTAAATGGCAAAAACTTTTTTTTCCCTCTCTTTCTGCACCTATTAATCATTTTTTTTATTGACCAGTTTGAAATGGTCACCGATATAGGTAGCATCAGGAGGACTAATAGAAATCTACAGAGATTTAAAGAAAGGGTGGCGGTAAAAATGGCTCATGGAGCAGCCTCCGATGAGGGTAACAGTGGGTGATATTTTCACCCTACTCAGCACTGCACATTTAAAATGGTTTAAAATATAAAAAAAATGCAATAATCTCTTAATATTTATATTAGATACATACAGAGAACACAGCTAGTTCATAATTGCATGGTGCAGAAAGTCCAAATTCAGAGTAACAACAATAAGATACTGGATAATCTTTCACTGCTGCTGATAGTTCGCGCGGGTGACTCCTTTGTGCTGCGCTATGCAATGGATGTCGGGAGTGATGACATCACCCCCGACATTCACTGCGAGCGCCACACGGAGGAGGAGACCAGGGAGGGAGCCGGAGCGACAGCTGGCGTGACCGCAAGGTAAGTATTTTATTTTGCAGGATTTTTTTTTCAGCGCTGCCCCCTTGCCACAACCAAAACTCCTGCTGGGCCACATTTACAGGCATGCTGGGCCGCATGCAGCTCGCGGGCCGCGGGTTGGACAACCATGATTTAAACTGACCAGGATCCACACATTCAGCTGATCTTTCATTTTATATAGTGATACATTTGTAATTGTTCTGTAACAATACTTATAGGTAATAGCCACCTGTAATATTCACACATACGTAATGTTTTCTGTGTGTTCTCAGGATTCAGAGTACTAAAAAATGCATTTGTTCAATAGGATAAGTATTTTTTTCTATCTAGTATTTATTTATTGTGCACAACGGTTTCTAAGTATAGTTTTATACAATTATGTTTACATTACATTAGCGTGATTTAATTCAAGTTTAGCCAACCTGTGGCTCTCTACAGGTCCCAGCATACATATAACTACAGCTGGAGAGACACAGGTTACATGGTTTACAGAAGACCTATGACCTACATACAATGGATGCGGCCTATCAATTCACTACAAACATCACTGAGCCATGAGGCACAATCTACTTTAATTCCTGTCTTTTATTACTGTACAACACAACATTAACCTCTTATTTCTGTACTCGCCAATACAAATGGAGCACTGGGACATCCTGGTTTTGGAATATGAGAACTACAACTGGAAAGTGAGATATGACAGAGGAATTAAGCTGTCCGTGGTTACACTTTCTTTCCTGCAGTAACATAGGGGTCAGAACGGTCATTTCACCTGTATCAGGATATCACATAAAAGGCTGTTTTAATGCAGTGTCACCTGTAGGACCAGCTACAGCGTTGTGCGGTACAGAGACGCTGACTGCATGCTGTATTTTCACAGAGCTTTAAAGCAAAGTGGTAGACACATTAAACTAATAAACTTGTGCCTTTCTAAATCTTAGCAACTAATCAGTTATTAGCTTTCATTAATCTGGCATTAATGACCCAATGTGAGCTTAAATCTGATTGGATACTATAGGTTGACCAATAGACCTGATATAAAACAAGTGGAATGCATGCACTTCATTTGTTAGAGGACTGCACAGAACAGTCTTTCAGTGTGACAGGAGCCTCACATCACTACACTGTGCTGTCTGAGAACTCTGCAACTCTCAGGCTGTGGCTTCCTGCCCCCCTTCATTCCTAGCCTCACACTATGTCTAATGCAGCCCGGTTCTCATTACATAGCCATGACTGGACTAGCCACTGCCAACCACAAGATCAGCTCTGTTGCTGTTCAGATAATCTGATTGGCTATACGTGGGTTTCCTCCCATCCTTTTCAAAAGTGGGGAGATAACTATTGATATGCTATTGCCATAATCAAACACACATTAAAAAGAGGTATCTCACAACTGTTCATAGTTGTTAAATATATATGCTATCGCCAAATGCTGATTTTGCATGTGGGTGCACAATCGAAGCTCAGCAAAGGGCTCCTAGTCTGCTCAACACCTCCCAACAGTCACCTCCACCATGGCCATTAAACCACTGACTGCATAGTGTGTGAGTTACATGTCTGACAGCAATTCACAATCATACATCCCACCAGAATTTGCAGTTGCAAAGGAAGGAAACATTAAAGAGGTGACAGTATAAAAATATATTCAGATTAGTTAGGACTTCAACATCTTTCTCTTTCTTCATTTTCAGAAGTGTTTCAAAATACAGTGAAATGGTAAAAAGGCAGAGTGTGATAATCTGACGTGTTCTCAGTAATGTTACTCTCCCTGTAATCACCAGGAACATACAACCACTGCACCAGTCTAGTGTCATTTCTGTGTATGTTTCAGCAGTATGTACCAGTTTGTGCATGTATGTTAGCCTGTCTTTGTGTACTAAGGCGTGGCAGCGTGTTTACATAAGCGCAGTTGGCACACTGGCCTCTCCGTCTCTATAATCCTGTTAGCTGGCAGCCTCCTTTCTCTAGGCTTCTTAGTGAGTATTTGTAAACTAGATATCTAATGGAAAATTATAGGAAAATTATAGTGAAAGCCATGATGAGAAAATCAGATTACCCCCAATTCAATTCTGCCATCCCAGCCCACACAGTGCGTTCTCCATTTTTTTTCCCATAAATGCCAATGCCAGGGGTCCCTATAATCAAATAAAATTGAAAATCATCTTCCCATTAAATTCAATTAGCTGCAATTTCTAAAGCCTATCAGAGATTTTAATTACTAAATTATAAAATTCTCCAATGCTAAATTGAAGACCCGAAAAAAAAGTCTTGCATCTTTATATTTCAGTGAAAATACAGCATGAGACCTTGTTTGGCTGTGTTCCCGTACCTGCTTATCTAAACGTGACAGTGTGTAGCAGTCCTCATGCTCTCACTGCAGTATAACCTGCACTGTGCCCTTCATCCACCCAAATTCCTCTGTGTCCTCATTCTAAGCTCAACATCAACATTATCCAATCACTTTTGGCTACTGTTTAGTAATGGTATATTGCATTTTCAGGTTCATTTTTTAAATACATTTGAATGGGCTCTTTGGGGGCTAATTTAATAAGATCTGTTTGACTTTTATCCTCCACTGTTAGATTGTTAGCTCTTGTGAGCAGGACATTCTCTCTATTCCTCTTATGTCAGATTCCTGTTCTGCAAACGTGGTTTGTTTTATCTATCACTGCTCAGTGCTACTGTATGTGTTGTTGGATTTAGAATTAAATTTGATTTATTATCATTTATTTAGCACCAATCATATTATGCAGAGCGGTACAGTGGGTATGTAATCATTCATCTTAGTCCCTACCCATCGGATCCTAAATTCCCTACCCCCCCCTCCCCCTCTCTAGGGTCCAGTTAGTTAGAAGGCAATTAACTTACCGGCAGTTTTTGCACTATGGGAGGAAACCCAAACAAACACAGGGAGAAGATATGAACCACACAGACAAGGCCCCGATTGGAAGGTATCGATGCTAACCACTGTGCAACCCATTATAGTAGAATAACGTACAATTATTAGTTCAGACAATATTTGTAATTGTCCGTGTCACCCCAGATACATACGGATAGCCCAAAAAAACACCCTCAGAATAGAAATTTCACTTTATCCGTATGCAGACTAGTAGACCAGAATTATCAGGAAAAACTTGACCTTATCCAAAGTTCTGACACTGGCCTCAGTATATGTAGATCACACCAGCATTAGCTATAATTATTAATCTTTTTTTCTTTTTGCTACAGTCTAAATTTTAAAGTGCGTTTTATTTTGGTTGCAGCAGTTGGTTTGGCAGCAAGGTGTATCTAGAATTAGCCGGATATGGGATTTCCTAAACGTCTCTCCTCTTAGTGGAAGGGGGTTAGATAGAGCCATCAACGTTAGTATCCGATGTCACAGTGACATCACCAGAGTCCCTATCTAAACAGCACACAATGCTCTCCATGCTAAAACTATGGTAGAAAATGAGAAACAAGATAAGACCCAAGGATACATACAGAGTGTACACAATGTGAACACACCTCAGAACTGGCTGCAATGTGCAGTCCAAAGTGTTTATTTTCCGCATAAAAGTGGCGAGCCAGTTACATTATAGGCAAAAGTGTCACAAAGGTATTATATTTCTCTATATTTTGTATTCTACTAAATACAAAATGTAGAGAAATGTATAATCTTTTTAGCTTTCAATCACATAGAACATGGAAAGGTTTTGCATAGTTATTGATACTGCAGAGAGGGCAATGAGTGATGTAATAATGACACTGCACCGATATAAATATATAACCTATAACAACATCCAGGGACAATATACTGCCGGGCCATTATAATTCATCTGATACAGCATAGATTAATAACAGGCTGAAAAGTAGTACTATGCAGTTACCCACACATGCCTAATAAGAACAGATACTGAGAATTGCATACATAATTGACATGGAACTGAGCAGTCAGCCATTTAGACTTTGAACAGATTGGAACTGCTTTTTTCATGCATACCAAATAAGACCATATACAGATGAGGAGTTCCCCATAACTCGCCCACCTCCTGTGAGCGAGATCCACATAGCATGTAGTATTGGTAGAAACATAGAATTTGATGGCAGATAAGAACCGCTTGGCCCATCTAGTCTGCCCATTATTTTATTAACTTATGGTAACCTTAAACCTAATTTGATCCCTTATTCTTTATAAGGATATTCTTATGTGTATACCAAGCATGTTTACACCGCTCTACTGTACAAGCCTCTACCACCTCTGATAGGAGGATATTCCACTTATCCACTACCCTTTCTGTGAAGTAGTTTTTCTTCAATTTTCCTCTGAAACTACCTCCCCCCCCCCCAGTGTCAGTGCATGTCCTCGTGTTCTGGTACTTTTCTTCCTTTGAAGAATGTTTCCCTCATGTACCTTGTTATACCCCTGATATATTTGAACATTTCTATCATGTCCCCCCTTTCCCTTCTCTGATCCAAACTATACATATTAAGTTATTTTAGTCTTTCCGGGTAAGTTTTGTGCTGTAGGCCATGCACCATTTTAGTTGTCCTTCTTTGTACAGTTTCTAATGTATTTATATCCTTCTGGAGATATGGCGTCCAGAATTGAACACCGTATTCTAGATGAGGCCGTACCAATGACCTATACAGTGGTATTATTACTTCTTTCTTTCTGCTACTGATTCCTCTCCCTATGTAACCAAGCATCTGACTTGCCTTCCTCGTTATTTTGTTGCATTGCTTACCTGCCTTTATGTCACCTGAAATAGTGACTCCTAGATCCCTTTTCTCCTCAGTAGTTTCCATTATAGAGCCATTAATACTATATTTAGCATTTGGGTTTTTGAGACCCAAGTGCATTATTTTTGGCATTAAACTGTAGTTTCCACTCTCTTGACCATTCCTCTAGTCTACCTAGATCATCAATCATTTGTTTTATCGCTCCTGGTATACCCTGTTGCATATCTTTGTGTCATCTGCAAAAATGCATACTTTCCCTTCAATACCATTTGCAATGTCTCCAATAAAGATATTAAAAAGCACTGGTCCAAGTACAGATCCTTGGGGTACTCCACTGGTAACCTATCCATCCTGTGAATGTACTCCATTTACTATAACGCTCAGTTAGATCTTATCCATTCCACCATATTTGAATCCAATCCCAAGCTTTCAAGTGTATTTAACAGTCTGGGATGTGGGACAGTGTCAAAAGCCTTACTAAAATCTAGATAAGCTATATCTACAGCTCCTCATTGATCTATTACTTTAGTCACCCACTCAAAATAGTCAATAAGATTTGTTTGACATGATCTCCCCCCAGTAAATCCACGCTGTTTGGGATTCTATAAGTTACTGGATTTGAGATATTCTACAACTCTTTCTTTTAAGAGTTCCATTTTCCTATTGGCTCACTGGTCTGTAGTTGTTTGCCTCTTCATTGCTTCCACTTTTGTGTAGTGGGACTACATTGGTGTAAGGCATGATCACCACTAGTGTGATTGACCAACATCAGTCACTGAGGAAATCAGCTGACAAATTAGAACCCAGCTACGTAATGAGACATTAATGAGTCCAGCCAATGAATGTTATTGATAACATGCACCATGTCCAATTTGTTTCTGCCTAAATACTATACCAGATTATTATTATTATCGTAGATTTGTATGGTGCCACAGTGCCATACTGTAGGGAAAACAGGACATACAAGGTAGGCAAAATAAACGCAGACCTAAAAACAAAGATTATGTAAGACCATGCTCATTACAGCGCTTGCATTCTAAGTGGAAGAGGGCACAGCTGGAACAAGAGGAGCAAATGTGGTTTATTTAGAGTGGAGATTTGGACACTTGTGAGGGTTCATTAGTGTGAATAGTGTTGTCGAGGATAAGGTCACGTCTAAAAAAGAGATGGGTTTTCAAAGAGCATCTAAAGATTTGAAGGCTGTGGGAGTCTGAGCGTGGTAGGAAATTCCATAAGTGGGGAGCAGCACGGGAGAAGTCTTGTAGGCGGGAGTGAGAGGTGGTTATTAGAGACAAGACAAGGCGCAGGTCAGAGGTAGATGTAGGAGGACGGGAGGGAGAGTATTTTGATATGAGATTTGATATGAATGCAGGGGTAGTGTTGTTGAGGGCTTTGTAGGTAAGGGTGAGTAATCTGAATTTGATTCCAGAAGACACAATAAGCCAGTGTAGGGATCTGAAAAGTGGTGCAACAGATGTGGAGCGGTGAGAGAGGAAGATTCGCCTTGCAACAGGATGGATTGAAGAGTGGATATATGGGTGTCAGGAATGCCAGATAGCAGGAGGTTGCAATAAAAAACCAAACCGAGAGTCATTAGCTGATGACTATACATCTCCAAATGTAGGAACAATCCAGTTCCATTGGCCAACAGGTTCTTTTGTGGCATTAAATGTAGGATTTAAAGTAATCTATTGCAGTCTCAGACAACGTATGTCTTGTCAGCTGCTGTTAAACTACAAATCCCAGCAAACCCACCTGTAGGTTAAATTTTTTTTTACAGACTGCCTACTTTTAATCTTTAACAACTTGCGTGGATTGGAAAGAGACTCCACATACGTGTAGTGCTCCCAAGATGACGTCCTCTCTATCACATAAACATTATCCAGTAATGTACCAAATATCAACACCTGCCACAATGTACTTTATGCTATAAGATGCTCCTGGTGAGTCAATTAACAAGCATGTAAATATAGACTCTGGTAAATATATGGTGCAGTGTTTACCTTTGTCACTGTGTCTTAGCTTCAACAGCAAACTGTAAAATAAATATACATATGAAAAACCCCATACTCACCTTCCTTTATATAGTCTGCCATTTGTACCTCCTAAATAAGGTCACATTTCCCATCTGCTGCTCCCTATGTGGCTCCTTGTTCTACCTGGAGCTTCACCTCACAGAGATTTGGCAGTTGCATTCAGCAACAATCATATAAACACACATTAATTATACTGGTGTTTTTTTTTTTCCTTCTTCAAATAAAAATAAAACTGGTCAGACTTGATTCTCCTGTTTAAATCTTTGTCTTTCTTTTAGAATTAGTAATCAGTTTCAGTTGAAAGCTCCCAAACTTATTCTGTTTTGCAATAGAAGAGTTGCAAAACAGACTGAGCATGGCACACAGCAGGTATGTTTGTGGTGCCCTACAGAACAGCTGCCACATTGTACACACCTATGTCAGATAAGGCAGGGTGCTACGAAAATACACAAGTATGTCTGAATATAGGAGAGTCACGGACATTGATCAACTGCGAAGTAGTTATACTAAGACGATGAAGTGGTTACTTTATAATTTATGGAAATATTAAAAGATTTGAAAACAACAAGTTTGATGAGATATTTAGCTTTTTTCCCCCTCAATAAAAAACTGTCAGTTGTGGGGGAGAAGTGAACATTATCCTCTGGGGGTTGTGAAATTAAAAGATGGGATTACGGTAGATGGGTTCATCTGGTCGCATGACCCCAGCAGCCTGATCTATATTGTTAGTAGCTTGTAACACTTGTTTACAATGCCTGCTAATAGGTTGTTACTGATATGTGTCTCTTTCTTTCATTAAATGTATTGTTTTCACTTATTACTAAAGATAAGGGTAATGTGCGGCCGTTTTGAAGTTTAGAGATCCACCATATGTGGCCCCTGAGGTGTATCACATTGCCCATTACTGATATACATAGATTGTAAGCTTGTGGGCCTTCTTCCCTCTCTGTCTGCTGTATTACCCAGTAATTTTTTTATTACTGTGTTCGTTCCAAATTGTAAAGCTCTACAGAATTTGCTGCCGCTATATAAATAAATGATGATATGGTGATGATATACACCATTATCTGACAGCTGGGAGAGGACAGACTGAACCCAACCTAACCCTACTAGAGATGTGGGCATCCTATTTAATAAATAAATATTTAAATAATTAGTATATAATCTAGAGAGGATGCCATACTATAAAATTAACTTTAACAGTATGTTTTGTACACTGTAATAAATATAATACACTTTTTAATTTAGAATGAATGTATACGTGATGGTGTATCTAAGCACCATTTAACTGCTGATAATATACAGGATTTGATATGTATATTAATGGCTCTTGTGTGTTATACCTAAGAGAAGGTCAAACTATGGTGTCTTCACATCCTCTTCTGGTGTATTTATGCCATGGAGGATCCACTTATTGCTAAATATGTCTAAATGTCTATAATTGTTTACAAAGCAAGAGAGCAGCTCTACTGTCTCATTGCAGTGAACAAACACGGAGCAGAGACAGCGTGGTAGGACTGTCACTGTGTGTATGTGCGAGACTGTGCGGTGTTTGTTACGGCACAGCAGCCGCTGGCTTTGAATTAGCTTGTATATTCCCCCTCCCTTTCCCTCCATACTTTTTCTGTCTGACAAACCTATCATATTTTCTGTGTTTAGTAGACCATGAATTAACCTTCATACCAGTTACAGGGCTATTTAGCTCCTGCCGCTAGTAATCACCAAACTTCCATTGTCTGTTGTCCTTTTCTCCAGCAACAAATCTCAGCACATCACCGCAGATCAGTTTACAACGTCACCACACTAAGGCAGAAGGCAGGTACATCACATATAACCTTCCATTTTTCAGGCGCTCTAACAGGGGAGGGGCTCAGGAAATATGAAATTAGCAGTACACTACAGTACACTACAAAGTTCTAACTAGAGATTGTAGTTTCATAACAGAATATCCACCATCTGTGAAAGATCAATTTGAAGCTACTGGGAACTGGGTATCACTCCCCTTCGGGGCTTATTCTGTAGTCTTCCTTTTATACAGCTGCAGAGTATGCTAAAGGTTTATAAAAAAATATATAACATTCAATGCTTCAAAAATACACAATACATGAAAACTGGATACACCACAAACAAAATATATGCACAAAGTTACACACCTCTATGTAAGAGTATTAGTCTGCGAGTAGAGCTTTTCTGTATTGTTGTACTCTTACTGTCTTGGTTGTACAGTGTATATACAGATATACTGCACTTAGGACATAAATTCATTTTATAAGTTTATACCAATGATAATGGTCTCTCTGAACACATCTGAAATGGTAGTGACATCAGACGTACAATGACACAGCACAGAAACATAGAATGTGACGGCAGATAATCACATGTACTATATAGTCTGCCCATTTTATTCATAAAAACCTCAACTCTATTTGATCCTTACTTTTATTCAGATGTAGCCTAGCCTTTTGTCTACCCCAGGCATGTTTAAATTCCCCTACCACCTTTGTTGAAAAGCTATTCCACTTACCTACTACTTTTTGGTTAAGTAAATATTCCTCAATTTTCTTCTAAACACGCCACCTCTGGTTTTAATACATGTTCTTTTGTTTTAATATTTCTCTACCTCTATAGAATGCTTTTGTCCCGTACTTTAAAAATCCTGTTATATATTCGGAATCTTCTATTATATCCCCCCCCCCCCTCTTCTCTGCTTCAAGCCATAAATATCCATGTTCTTCACACTTTCCTGGTAAGTTTTGTGGGCTAGACCATGCTACATTTTCCTGGTAAGTTTTGTGGGCTAGACCATGCTACATTTTAGTTGCCCTTCTCTATTTACGTCCTTCTATAGATACGGCCTCCAGAATGAACACAGGTGTGGCATCACCAACCTCTCTCTTTTGGCTACTAGTTCCTCTACCTCTGCTACCTAGCAACCTGGCTGGCCTTTCCCATTGCTTTCCTACATTGTCTGCACTTGAGTCACCTGAAATAGTGACTCCTAGATCCATTTTCTTCTCAGTAGTTGACTTTGTTTTGTGCCATACTATATTCAAACCCAAGGGAATGATTTTGTATTTCTTGGCGTTGAACTGTAGTCACCATACTATTAACTATTCCTCTAATCCACATAGCTCATCAATCATTTTGGTCACCCCAGTAGTAATGTCACCAATACAAACACTAAAGATACTAATGTAAGTACATATCCTTGGGTCCTCTTCTTCCGAATAGATTATGTTTATTACAACTGTCGTCTATCCTGCATCCAATATTCTGTCCACTCAACTACTTATAAATCCAACACCCAGCATTCAAATTGGCCAAAGGCCTTACTAAAATCTAGATGAGCTTCGTCTTCTACAGCTCCACTTTTATCCATTACCAGTCAAAAATACAGTTTTCAATGGGTGTGTCAGTGATGAGGCTAGAAAATAGGAAAACGTCACACGAAATATAGTTTGAAACAAAGATATAACATATAATGCATTGTCTAGTCCATCTCTAAGATTGTGCTAGGACCTCCAAATTGTGTAAGCAAGTTTCCCATGGTTATTGTGTCAGACAATCTGATAGTTTAAAAGTGTACAAAAATATGAAGAAACTAAAGCCGGTTACACATGGGATAAAGGGCTGATATGGCCACACTCATAACTTGGCCCGAGTGGCTGAATCACTTCCGGAACACACAGAGGCCCGTTGGTGATAATAATCCAGTATTCCACTCTGAATATTATAGAGCATCCCTCCATTCTTGAAGGCAAACATGCTGCAGTATTAGGCTAATGTCCTACAGCATCACTTGTCAGTGTAACATCTAGGGCCAGCTGGGCTTTATAAGGTGTCAGGCAAGAAGTGCACTGAGAGAGATCTACAAATTAGTGGAGGGACATTAACTACAGCGATCCAGATAATGAGGGGCAACATTAACAGTTGTGGAGCTATTTATAATATTCACTAAACACGTTGTATTATCAGTCTGGCTTCCTTTTATGCTTCACAGCTATGTATTTATATAGTCAGGAATCAGAACAGAGGAGAAGCAAAAACAAACCACCCTGCCTGATTATACAAATGAAAGACTGAAGAGCATAGAAGGAAACCACAAAGATAAAGCAATGTGATTAGTAAACGTGTTGGAGGGCATGCATTACCTTTAAAAATAAAGTAATCCGAAGGTGGAAACCCCATTTAATTATATCCGAGAGGTGGAAGAAGAGGAGAACAGATTCACAGGACAATGATGGTGGATGGAAGAGACAGGCAGACATGTGAAAGGGCTGAAAGGAAACACTTCAAAGAACAATGAGCTAAAGGCCTAACAAAGAATTCAATAGCCCAGTAACACACAGATAACAACTCTGTTACCTTGTGTCTCATTAACAGTATATTACCCAGCTTCCTGAAAGTGCCTTATATTTATTTTTAGGAAGCTGTACTTTTCTGACCCCACTGGAGGAGAGTGCTTAGGAAAAGGGTCACCATATATTACCAGGGCAAATACAGCACACAGCTTTTATGAGGCTGTTTTGTTTGTTCAAAGACACACACACAGCATGAAGCTGTCTCATTAAAACAACTTACTGTTTCTCCCACTCTACTGTAATGCACTTAATACAAGTCCTATTCCAGCTGCTCCTTGCTTTACCCCATACCACACAATGTGGATGTGATGTTATCCACTCTGTCATGTACTAGCACCTAGATTCCCCTGGACACCACAGTGGTGCTGGGAACAGGCACCTGTAGGAGTACAGCTGGTGAGTGAGGATGATGATCTGCTCATGTTAGTCATTGTACATCAGATTCCTATCATCTAGGACTTCACAGGTGTCATTGATTGCAATGTTTTGGTCAATATTTTGTAAAGACTGAAAAATAAACTTGTACAATAACAAAACAAAGTTGAAATATAGCCACAAGTGCCAAAATAATAACATTTTTATGAGGACTGTATCAAATTCCATGCTGCCTTAGAAGAAATCAGCCCAATTAACCCAGTGTATCTAACTTAGATTTTAAGTATGTCCCTGTTTTATATAGTCCTGTGTTTCCCGCTGTCTGGCACTGCAGAGCACAGTGACGCATTACAAATCGATAGTAATATTAAATAAATAATCTGCTTAACACGGTTCACTCTTTTGTTTTGTCACCAGTTATGTAACTCTGCTCTAAGTGGACCTAACTAGATCCATGGCATACAGATAAAATGTGACTTGTATCACTTCTCTATCTGGACTTGAAACCACAATAAAGGCCAACCAAGTAATTGTGCATAGCAGGCGGAGGGGGGCTATTAGTGTCTGAATGGAGTTAAAGGGAGATAAGCAGCTGCAATTATCAGGAATTTGCTATATTATTTTGAATCTCCATTATGTAATAATCTTTAATTCTGTGTTTTCCAACCTCTTCTCCACAGGACATCACTGAAGAGCAAAGAGATGAAGTTCCGTATGTATAAATCAGTGGAATTTCCATACTAATGTATAGAATGAACTCTAGCAGGAGAAGCTGGTAGAAATGTATATTTTACTGCAGCACTTTGCACAATTTTTATAATGTTTGTCTATAAAGTAACCTATGATGACAGCGGTGTTATACAGAACTGCTTTATGCTACATCCTGAAATACAAAGTTCTGATCTTGAAGGAATCCTGGCTTGGAAACCTATACCAGATTTTACCAAGTTTCAAGCAATTCCTGGTGGCTCTAATTTCACAGAAGCTTGTGGACGACCTTTATACGATCTACAGATAACAACATAAAATTCATACCTTTTAAGGAAAAAATTAACATTGTGCTAACAGAACACTGTATATACTATTTCCAATAAATTCTGTAAGGTGTACCTCAGTAATCCCCCTCCCCCCATTTTTCAATTTCCATAACAAGAATATACCTGTGAGTACCTCAGTATGGCTTCTCATTGGTTGTTAGGCTTTTATAACGCACCATTCATCAGACATCACTGACGGCAAACTGAAATAGCTATTATACTTGTGTAGTATGAACGCTAAAAGGGGTGCGGGGGGGTCTATTGGGATAATGCTGGGTTAGCCTCACAGAATCACTTGGTAGTTTGCAGTGGAAATCTGCGATTACACTATTCATTCTTTCACTGCCAGATTGCTTAGTTTAGAAGGAACACTGAAAGCTACTTTATGTATGTTCGTATAAGAATCTGTTGATTCATGTTCTCATTAATCTAACCCGTTGTCACAGGTAAAAAACATTGTATTAATCCAAGGCTGGCAGTAATCACCCGGTATGTAAAGATATCTCTGTTGAACGCAGAGACAGGTATTTATTTTGGCACTAATAGGGCATATTGGTAGGTATGGCTCTCATCCCTCCTCATGCCCTGGCATAGTAAACGCCAAAAAAGCAGAGAATGGCTGCAGCCCCACAGCGGATGTCAGGGTGGGAAACCCTGTAAGTAATGGAGGGGCAGGACACACATTGCCAGCAGAGAGCGGTAACCAGGCTTCAGAAGCATGAATAGAAAGAATCCCGGGGCAGCCATTCACACTGGCAGGCATGATGCCCTAATGTGACCTGCAGTGTGCTCTATCCCAAGGCCACTGCCTGCAGCTCACAGACAATGACTGGGGAGGGCTTTGAAGTCAGAATAGAAGCCAAAAGCTAAACAAGCAGGAGGAGTGATTTAGGGAGGGGTTTAGATGGGAGGGGAGTAGAGGGAGGGGGCGTATTAGAAAAAAAAAAGTTGAAGGGACAAAAGAAAAAAGTGCTTCACAGTTGGGCTACAAAACTTACAAAGAAACAAAAGGAAAAGCAAACCTCTGCAGAGCAGGGCACATGCTGCTAGTGTCTGGAATCCCCCTGTGTGCAGGGGGGATGATGGATGTCATGGGATGGCCTGTGAGACCCCAGCATGTTACATCACAACTATTTACATAAACTACTGATCCACCCATAACCTCTGACACCAGCCGGACCAAACCAAACAAGGGATGGGACCACAGCGGCTCATCTGCCTGATCAACATCAGTCATATATACGTTCCACTTGGGTAAATACACCTGTACTCTATGATGAGAGGATAGCTGCGCCAGTGTTGGCACAAGCCTGGAAAAGCAGGATGTAAAACTAAATGTTACATGCACCTTGCCCAATATCATTAGTACACTGTCCACCAAGAAGCAGGGTGGTGCATCCCATTAGAAAGTATGTTTGTGTTCAGCAACTGGGAATGACTTCAGTCTATCCGGCAACAGGTGTAGAGACAAAGACAAGTTGCACAGCTCAAACGGCATTGGGCACCAGAAGTAACGGGTCTTACCTTGTGTGGAGACGCCCCAAATCCAGTCACCCCTCCAACCTTCACTTCATCCTAACTGAAAAGGCAAAAAAAACAAAACTTTTATTAGCATTTTTGTTATAGAAAATGTAACCTGAGGTGTGCCCAGGTAGGGATAAAGGTGATAGGAATGTATATACAGTAGCATGTGGTAAGCTGATCTGAACATATATAGTGTATCTGGCAGCTGTACTCAGACATAACAGGTGTCCACTGGTAGAAAGAGCACAGGTGACAGGTACACGTCCTGTGTATTACCACACAGGACTAGCTGTATAGAGGAGAGGCTGTACAGTAGGAAGCATGTGTCACACAGATGTAGAAGAGCAGCTGGGGTGAGCATGCTTCAACTCACTGTATATGATCACACACCGGTGCTGGATCACAGGGATAAGAAGGGGGTGTGGAGGGAAAATAAAGGCCAGACATAAATAACACCTCTATGCAACTCCCAGCTCTGTTTACTTGATATGATTAGTTTTAATACACTAATTTATAAACATCAATAAACAACCTCTTTTATTGTGCGCACCAGACAATCAGCCCCTTTTTTTTTAAGTCATACGCCCGGTGAGGAACACCTATGACCTCATCATCCTGATGTCACAAGCACATTTGATAAAGCATCTGTCAATTCATTCCCAGCAATCCTTAGAAAGAGTCTCGCACAAAACGCAGGAAGAGGCCACTGAATTATTTACCACCATATGTTCCGGAGATCTGACAAAGGAAAACTTTTAGCTCTGGGAAGGTGGCTGGAGAGATAGAGTGAAGAAGAATTCACAGCTGAATTTAGGTATCAGGTTTGGTGTAAGAATGTTAATAATTAGCAAATTCAGATCCCCCATTCTCTTTACACAGGTAACCATAGATCCCTTGAACTACGTGATCTACAATATCATATTTTTTTTTTCCCCCAAGCAGATCTAAGGAAGAGAAATCTGCCTTGGTGTTCAAAGTCAGGCTGTCCCCTGCTGCCGCACAGCAACAGAAGGAAGAAGATTAAAAATTCTCTTTCTGCCGTCCTCACACCTATTCTTTCTGCATATTTCAGAGTCCGCAGGACGCATTTCAGTTCACAAACACACACCACAAACGGTTCCTAACATGTGAGGGTTAAAAGATTACCTATGTCTGCTCAATAGTTAGCACAGACTAAGTCACACTAACACAATCCCCTATTGTCCCTGGCTCAGCAGGGAACCCAAACCACCAGTCAAAGCCATCTTGTTAATGACAGGACTTAAATGGGATGCTAAGATTTCAGTATGTCTGCAATGGATCTGTGTATAATAGCAGTTAACCTTGTATTTATTTACTCAGTGCAAGTGTGGGATTTTTTTAAACTAAAGTTAAAATATACAGGGGAATATTTATCAAGAGATGTAGTGAAGCAATGTCCTAATTTAATCCATTAAAGTGGTGTAACTGCCCTGTGACATATGAAAAGACTTAGAACAATTTTTGTTTACTTAACACTTCTACGACTTGCTGAAACTGTGGACAAGGTTTACTTAATTACAGCTGTGACCTATTCATGATAAAACTAAGATAAAAGTCACAATGTGGTATGACAATCGCGGCGTACTTCCATGTAGTACTGTGTAAAGTAAATCGGTGCTCTCTGTTGTCATTTCTCCAAACTAATTTTTTTTCCCATCACTTATGTCAGATATGAGAACAAGACAATATAGCTGAAAATGTAATGATTAAGAAGAAAATGTAAAAGCAACTTTGTTGATAAATGTCCCACACAGTGTTCATATTTACCAATGGGGATCCCTTTTATTTTTAGCTCCAGGGAATCTCTGGTTAGACTCTCACCAATAAAGTGAAAACTACACTCCTAGGGGACTAGGAAAATGCTGACTTGGAGACCACCACGTATGTTGTGGCCTCTGATTGGCCCATGGGATTTGTGAGGTTTGGGAGCCATTTTGGCTTCTAACACCAGTAATTACATCAGTTAGTATCCTGGGAGTCAGGAAGGAGTCTGAGCCCCGGAGGACAGATACAGTTACATCCCAGTCATAAAATAGATAAATAATAAAACAGCCAAAATGACTGTATCAAGGTCCCAGCTATTACCACAAATATATTATCAAGAGTTGTTCATAGAAAATGCTGGTGAGTAATATAGAAATTCCTCACACCTTCCGTACTGCTTCTGGAGTAATATAGAAATACATCACACCTTCCGTACTGCTTCTGGAGTAATATAGAAATACGTTACGCCTCCCGTCCTTCTGGAGTAATATAGAAATACGTTACGCCTCCCGTCCTGTTTCTGGAATGTTATATAAATTCCACACACCTCCCATACTTCTTCTGGAGTAATATAGAAATACGTCACAGCTTCCGTACTGCTTCTGGAGTAATATAGAAATACGTTACGCCTCCCGTCCTTCTGGAGTAATATAGAAATACATTACACCTTCCGTACTGCTTCTGGAGTAATATAGAAATCCCTCACACATTCCGTCCTGTTTCTGGAATGTTATATAAATTCCACACACCTCCCATACTTCTTCTGGAGTAATATAGAAATACGTCACAGCTTCCGTACTGCTTCTGGATTAATATAGAAATATGTCACAGCTTCCGTACTGCTTCTGGATTAATATAGAAATATGTCACACCTTCCGTGCTGCTTCTGGAGTAATATAGAAATCCCTCACACCTTCCGTCCTGCTTCTGGAATGTTATATAAATGCCTCACACATTCTGTACTGCTTCTGGAGTAATATAGAAATACGTCACACCTTCCAGACAGTATCTCAATATCCCAAGTGACAATCCAAATAACACATCATGAGATAAACAAACTAATTTACTAATCCTTTTGCTTTTGTGATTACAAATACTCAGCCACTATTATTTCACCAAATACAGGGGCAGAATTTGCCGTTTTGTGAAAGTAAATGTTTGTATTGGACATTGCAGCATAAACCTATAGAGAAACTAATGGCGATTCTACATGCCATCGGGTCACTGTCCTATGAGATCTAAAGGGGCCAAAGATTGTTCCAACCAGACAGATCAGAATATTATTGAATCTGAATGGATTTTTATCAGGCAGAACATGTGCCCATTGTTGGTCCAATTTGGTGAAATCTCTGGATGTCACAGTCTGGCCAGCCGTGACCAAAAGTTCACAATACAGTGAAGCTGGCGAGGCTGTGACACAGCGAGGGAAAGAGATTGGGGTGTGATAGCTCTGAGGGGGGCAGACAGAAACAATCACATGTATGTGTATAGGATGAAGTAAAAGAGTTAGGAGCCAGGTGGTGGAAAGGAAGAGAGGACGAGGGTGTAGTATCCGCTGTATGAGAGAGACCAGGCTGCCAGCCTTGTGCATTCTCTCTATATTACACTAAGATAACTTGGAACCCCTCTATGAGTCCCTGCATTTCAACATTCCTATTTTCTCATCTGGTGTAAGCTCAGCACTTTCATAACATTGTTTTGTCAGATTTTGTTTTGTTTCTCCTCATGTGTCTATCAGCTGCAGCTTATCAGTGATGCAAGTAGAATAACGCCAATTTACTGAGAATGCGTAATCCTAAAATCAGATTGGGGGATTTTATGAGGCAATATGACCTTGCATATGTCTCTATTAAAGCTATAGAAACATGTTCTTGTATGCTGTGTTCCCAGTACATATTTAGACAGATAACACTAATTGCACTTGACATGTCCTCTTAAGGATGGACTCCCTCCTCCTCCCTGCTCCTCACCACCCCCTCCTTGCATTCACAGCAGTGAGTGAGATCTGCATCCACTGACAATGTATACACCGCAAAATCACCAACACTGTGCACACTCACATCAGCCCACTGCAGAGCTAATGCTGTGCACACTCACATCATCACACTGCAGAGCTAATGCTGTGCACACTCACATCATCACAGGGCAGAACCAATAATGTGCACACTTCCCTCACAGCAAAATCACCAACACTGTACACACTCACATCATCACACTGCAGAACTAATGCTGTGCACACTCACATCATCACAGAGCAGAACCGATAATGTGCACACTCCCCTCACAGCAAAATCACCAACACTGTGCACACATCATAACACTGCAGAGCTAATGCTGTGCACACTCACAATCACATTGCCGAGCTAATGCTGTGCATACTCACATCATCACACTCCAGAACTAATGCTATGCACACTCACCTCATAGCAAAATTACCAATACTGTGCACACTCACATCATCACATAGCAAAATCTAATGCTGTGCAAACTTACATCAATAAAGCAAAATAAAACAAATGGATATTGAACATACAACCGGTTATGAGTAGTATACACACCAACATAATATGTACACACATAACGGGGCACAACAATAGCAAACACCCCTCTCTCCCTAGCATAAATTACACAGGTATAACATGCCAGAAGATTAAAATATAACAAAGCTGAAAATCTGCATTGTGATAGAGGAGAACGTGATGAACTTCACACTTTCTTCAATGCAGTTGATTGCTGCACATTTCCATATTTCTTTGAAAACTTAACTCGCATCCATAGACTTGAATCAGAAAATAATCTGGGCTGCTGCAGCACACATCGCTGCCAACATACTTTTTAAAACATAAAGGGTCATTTACAAACAGCAAAACTGTAGCACAGTAGTTTTACCGTGAGGCGCATGGATTTGTGACCCAATATAGCAGCGTCTGCTTAGGTGCAGAAGTTTGCATTTGTGGTACGCAATGATTTAAATGAGAACAGTGTCACTGCTTTACTGGCGATGCTCAGCTCTTTCTCCCCACATAACCACCTTGTGCCAGAGATCCAGTCTATACTTTCATGTAATGAATCTTACATATCCCAGCGACACTTCTGCAGGAAAACAGTCTTCAACCAAAACCTTCAAACACTTAGAAGTGACAGGTAACAAGCAGTCTCTATCAGAGATGAGCACAACTAGTAAAACTGTTCCTGGAAATATTTATCTTGCTACACATGACATTTTGCACGTTCTGTTGGTAGAATTCAGCCTTATGTGTCCCCTGACCTACCCCAACCAGACAGCAGAATGGTCATTCCAGCTCTATTCATAGACAATTCAGCAAAAAGTAAATGTAGAAATATAAAATAAATCCGATTCACACAAAATGTTGCTAATTCTTGGTCCAGGTGCCCCTCACGCTCATGATTAATGTAAGATATAAACGAGATTACTCCCAAGTAGGATTTTAGGCCAAATCAAACATTTAAATGAATGAAGGGTGTGGCCCTAAGGTAGTAGGAGGGTAGACCTAGAAGTGGTGTCTCACTCTTTGCTATATGTGTATTATGAGATTATCCTGCAGTCAGTGCAAATTGATTGTAGTGGGTGCACACCTTCAAATGTGGGTAAATTACCCTTATTTGCTCTTAGCCAACAGCCCATCAGTATCTCTGTTAAAGGACAAAATATTTTTTTTTCTAGGCTGTAAGCTCTTGGAACCAGAAAGATCTACCAAACTTGTATCTCTTTGTAATTCCTTTATTATAGACTTGCTAGGGACCATGCAGCATAATAACTATATACATTAACTTATACATTAAACATCAGTAACAGGTGTACAGACCTTCACTGCTATCCCCCAAATTCAGCTGATGATTATTTGAGTTATGGAGGGAGTTTATATGGAGGGACTGTATATGACAGTCAGGTTACCCCAAGATGTCACAGCCTAGAGCAGAAGTAGACGGCCTATGGCTCTTCAGCTCCAGTGAAACTCAGTGTTGGGGTTTGTATCTTCAGTTGACTGAAAGCATAATGGGAGATGTGTTTCCCAAGGCCTAGAAATTCACTGGCGACTAAGTTACCATTTGGGGACCTCATCATGTAGTCCCACAACCGCTGAAGGCCATGTCTTACACAAGACTGACAGCTCCAGAAAGAGACATGTCACAGAACTCACTTTAGTCAGCTAGCTGGAATCATTACCTGTATGATTATACTACTTATCTAGATGCTCACTAACACATGTAAACACAGGCCGATGTATAGGGACCCAAGCTGAAAAAAACATAACTTTAGGGTGTCTGCAGATTAGATTGATGTCACCATTATAAAGCGTCCCCTGTCAAAGACACACAGCCACTAACTCTCAGCCTTTCTTCCCTGCTACCCCATCTTTTTTTTTTTTTTTTTCCTAGCCAAGCAACTGTGCATTTATTAATTCATGAGGCACTAATTAGTTCTTTGTTTAATTTTGTGTTAAACAGACTGACCGGAATGATAACGACTTGCAGCGCTGCGTTGCGGTCCCAAACCGCCCCTCTTTTCTGACAACAAGGGAGCGCAGCGCGACTGCCGTGATGAACCCAAATTCCCTCTTCAGTTGCACTTCATTAAGTCAAAATGTGACAAGAAGCTTAGAGAGCAACTTTCAGATCTGATCGCACATAACAATTGGGGAGAGAAGTTCTCCAAGAGGATGCTGGGGAGGCAGCTAATGTACTGGCTGTCTCCTAACCCCTCCAATGCAAAATAGAAAAAAAAATATAAGAAATTATTAAAAGGGATAGCACAACCTTTTCTGCAGAGGAAACCTCGAGCTGCTAACTTCACAGATAACACTCAATATGTAAACTCTCCAAGTCTTAATGCCTGCTTCAAAGAGCTTGCAATTAAATAATAGTCATTATCTAAAAACATCGGCTTTAATGTGTCTATAACTGACAAGTTTTCAAATCTTGCTGTAATGAATGTTAAAGAGCTATACATGCCATGTCTATTTGATCTGAAGTGAGAGACAGCAAGGTATGGTGAGAACACGCACAGTTCTCTCTCTGGAATTACTGCTATTTTGAAGCCGTATTGACCGCGTGATGTATAGACGGCTTCTGGGACATCCCACTTTAGAGTGTACACAGAAAGATAAAGTTGCTCGGAGGCAGAAGACACAAAGCCTTGTGAATATATCAGTGTATGTGCGGGATATCAAGATTATCTTTACAAACCGCGTCTCTCTGCTTTTCCCTGTTTATTTACATTTCCTGATATGACTGACAAAAGTAGGAGATTCTGGGGCAGATTCTCTAAACAGTCATTATAGAACTTTTACGCCGTGACATACTGTTACATAATCACACAGAAAATAATAGAACGTCTCACCTATGGTCTACAGATGCACATGGTAACTGACACTAATGCCCACTTGTGAGGGAGGGGCATTCTAACGGTTTCCGAGTACAGTAAATGCGGCTCATGCAGACACACACGCCTGGTAGGAGACCTATCTCTTGAATATACTCGCTGATGAGGATGACTTGTTGTAAACCAGGTGAATATGCTGCTGGCGTATCTCCAGCTGTGTACGGCTTTGCATGTGAGCGGAAATGCGCTATTTTCTCCCATTTTGCCACCAACTGTATATTTTGCCCAGGCCCCAACCCCTTGGCACATGGAAATCTACAAAGAAAAGCTTCATCTGCAGATATGTCCACATTTCAGTGTATAAAGTTCTGTGCACATACTTACAAATGACTACACACAGCCATACAAGTGATTGATTCCCAGCACAGGACCAAAGGCTGAGTACAGCCAACGAGTACTTGAGATAAATTGTATGTTTCTATTTAATGATGAGAATCATTTATGCTGTCCTCTTCCTCCACTGCTTGTCTAAGCCCATTCCCTCCCATCCAACATGATGTATAAATCCTGCCTCCTCCTCCCATCCATCATCTACCCCATATTATTTCACCTCCACACTGCTCCTATCTAGCCAGCGATGAGCACACTGCCTACTTATCCCATTGCCTCTAGCACATAGACCAGGATAGGTGGTATGAAGGGCTGACAGAAGCTTGTACATTGTTTTGATATTTATACTGTTTCACAATATTGCAATACTGATTTCTCACAACTGCATAAAATGTAATTTAGGAACAATAATTTTTTTTCTCACTAACTCTATACTGCAGATATAAACACAATGATAAGAGAACGGATATAGGATACATGGAACCTTCACAGGAAAACATCACTATCTACAGGACTTTCTTACATGAGTGAGGAGGCGATGACAGGCTCACTAAATGTATTTACATTAAAATGTCATCTTTATTATGCTAAAAACAAACCTTAAAAAGTAAAAATTTCATCAAAAACTTCCTACCACAATATTCAGAAAACATACAACATGGGACACATGACATTCAGCCCTCCTGTGAGGGCGGTGGGATCTTCAGTCAGGATGACAGCCTTTATAATCCATTACAACTATTTGACTAACCCTTGCTGCCTAAGAAACTGCTTCACCCCATCAAAGAAAGAAGAGGAAGAGAAGAGAGCTGGCTGCAAAATCTGGGTGGGAAATGTAAGTGCATGCCCTTTATGTAGAGTAAATGTGGCTTGTGGCTGAACAGGAGATTCAGCAAGTCTGAGGTTAGGTCAGTACTCTGGGTGCAATACAGCAATGGTGGGAGGCCAGAGGAGCACCATCAAATAGGTGCATGGGGGGGAAGGATGCCTCCAAATAATGGGGCTTTCCAAAAGGTGGACAACCCCTGGAATGTTGCGGATATATCCATGCCCCAACACGATATCTGGAGATCAGGTTAATGGTGAATTCTTTAACAGAAGCGGCTATCTGAAAAAGCTCTACAGCTCCCAAAACTTCTGAAATTATTATACAAGCCTGAACTTCTCTACACAATGTGACTGGTGGTTTTTTCTTTACATTGTTATTCTACTCGGAACCACTATTCCTGCGTATCACACATCTGCATACATTTTATGCACAGGTTTTTTGTTTGGCCTGTTTCATCAAAATGTTTTGATTGATCTGATGTTATAGGTGACCGTCAAAAACTGTGTTGAGGAATTTTTTTGCCTTTTTTTTTAAGTGGTGTCACTATTTTAGACATGATCATCTAACCATAACAGTCCAGGTGCCCTTAAGAACATTTGTTTTGAGTTCTCTTAGTTAACAGTTGTGTACAGGACTCTTTTGTATAATATAAGAGCCGTGTTCTTCCCAGCACCAGGAAGAAATATTGTCCTCCGTTTTCTCGCCTACTGGAAAAGCGCAGCAATCCCACATAACATTTTAGCAGCGGCTGGCTTGCTTTAGCTAATTTGCTGTCAGACTGCCTAAGCAAACCAATTAAAACTAATCATTAATTATAAAAGGAGAAAGCGAGCAAGGGGAGAAGAGAAGGGAAAAGTGGGCACATGGGTTAAGTGAGAGGTGGGTACACAGGTAACAAAGGAAAAGAGAGGTGGCGTGAGGTACATAAATACAGCACCTCTCTATGGTGGCACCAACGTGGATTTCTCCTTCAGAGGGATGTCTGCCTAACCAGCAGTAAAAGTGTTAAAACACACTCCCCTCTAAATAACCTTCGAGGAATGCTAACCAAATTAAAACCACTTAGCATATTTCAGCTATATCTGCCTTAGAAAATTCAATTACCATTTTATAGTGTGATCTGTTTCATTTCTTGGTAAACTTCGCTTTAAAAGCTCAACTTGTAACCACAGAACACATATGGTGCGAGGAGCGGCTTCTGAATCTGGTAAGCCAACATATTAAAGACTTGTGGCCAAGAATGATGGACAAATCAGCACTTTTAAGAACTTGTGGAAGAGAATAAGAACTGAGGAGACTTTTTATTCAATGAAATATTTTAATCAAAATCAGGTTGTTGGTTTTTTGTGTTTTTTTTGCAATGCAGATGGCTCCTCTAGTAGTCTGTTAATGATGTGGTTTATAGGAAGCCTCACAAAGCAGACTCTCTTATTGTAAGTTATGTTTGCTCCCCGAAGTGAGCGAGACAAGAAAAAAGGGGCAGCTGTCAGAGCGTCCAGCATCTCCCCCAAAATGCACCCCTTCCCTAGCCTGACTCCTGCAGCCCTCTCTTTTAAACGCACACACCGAGCTTGGCTTCTTTTGTAAAGTCCAGGACCCCGAGAGCCCCATGAAACGCTGGGGGGACGGACGACATGGAGTGGTGTCATGGAAACCAGGGCCTTCCTCAAAAAATATCCATATCCCTCTCTGCCTTTCAGGAGCTGTCAAGAGACTGTGTGATTGTCACACGACCCACAACCCAGCCGTGACAAAGCCAATTTTCTGCCTCATACTTGATTGATTAAAAAACTTTTTAGCAAAACCATGTTAAAAGACAAAAAAAAAAAAAAAACAAGGGAGAAAAATAGAATAGAAAGTGACACAGGAGAGGGGGGTGAGGGCCTAGGGCAGAGGCCTAACAGGAATGTTCCCTAGGCAATAGGCCCCGGGGTGACTGTCAGCACAGCATTACACACCAGAAGCAGTGAAAGGGAAAACGGTCAAATTGAACACAATGGTGATTAAGATAATGATGAAGTAGGTAACGGGAAAAAATGAAGGTGACAAGTTAGAACTCGACATCTTTTCTTCTTGCAGGAAACAAAACCACTGCAAGTGGTGGCTCTCTCTGTCGGAGCGCTGGAAAATGGTGTTCTGTGTACAAAGGAGAACACACAGGGGATGCCTGGATAGGGGCTTGCTCTGGGTATAGAGGGGCACACAGGGGCTGTGAGAAGATGATTTTACTGTGACAGGACGCAGCAAGGAACGTGCCGCAGTGCTGAAAAGATGCTCTTGTAACTCGGACGTCCAAGTGTAAAATCTGCCTGCAAAGCTTTCAAAAACTTCTTTTGTTTTGCAGGGGAAAAAAAAGAAAACAACAAGCGCCAAGTGCTCCCTGTGAAAGTCATCAGAAGTAGCTACGCTGTATCTTTACAATGCTTTCTACCGTCAAAGAGGCGACTCACGCAGTCAGCAGCTTTCTGTGCATTAAAACAGGAAGAGGATGAAAAACATAACTCTTACTCTCTCTACACCTACCTCCAATACTCTCTCTACACCTACCTCCAATACATGTCTGTGTACACCTGTCTCCTACAGTCTCTCTCTCTCTCTCTCTCTACACCCATCTCCTATACGCCTCTCGCTCTACACCCGTCTCCTGTACGTCTCGCTCGCTCTACACCAGTCTCTCTCTCCCACTGTACACCCATCTCCTATACGTCTCTCTAAACCTCCGTTATAAGATTCCAAGCCACAACTTTTCTTTAGCCCATGATGTTCAGAATAACGTAAACGCATATTGTTTGTAGAAGGGGTAATAAGGATGGGGGCATTTAGAGTGACTTTTGCCCTGGCCCCACCAATGACTGTTTCATTTGTATCTAGCAAAGTGCCCCTATAATATGTAGTGATGTCTGTGTACTGTAAGACACTGTGAGGAAGAGAGCAGTCTGCTCAGTGCAGATATTACTGTGTACAGAAGGGGAACATGTGGCCATTAGACAATCAATTGTGAACTGTAATTTGAGAAACACACACACTCATGTCACAATATTTAGTAATACTTTTTGTAACTTGCCCTCACAGCTTATAAAATGACTGTAAGGTAAACGCCAATTCTGTCAATGGCAACAGTAAAATTACGTTCAGCTCTAACAAGGAAAAGCATTTTATGGCCATTCTGTAGTGTTTTCCCATTTTGTCTGGAAAACAGCCGCAGACTACAGTACAGATAGTATCAAGAAAGATTTCTACATACATCAGGCGCTCACTGACAGTCACAGGTCTTTATCCTCTGTTGTAAGATGGGGTACAACCTCCAACACACCTCCTCTATGACTCGTATGTTGGACAAAAGGAAGCTAGGGTACTATTATAAGGGTAATACACTACATATCCTTTACTTTGTTCATATTTATGGAGTATTGGTCGTGGAAAAAGTCTGCACAACAGTTTGATGTGGAGGATTCAAGGTCCCATAATAAGTATTATATTTTAAGCACATTTCTTAAGGGGACAAAGTCTACAAGGATCACAAAGTGAATCTCTCTTTAAAGGGGTTTCCTACACTCTCATGTATGAATGTAATATACTATGTAATATACTATGCCTGGTGCTGGACCTCCGTGGTTTATTTAAGCGTACTGCACTATATGTATTTTATCTTTGAGTTTACATCCGAGTTCCCTGGTGTCAGACATAAAGGAGGTGTGTTGGAGGTTGTACCACAGATTGTTCGTGAGCCCCTGATGTACATATACATCTTTCTGGACTCTATATGCATTGGGCATATAGTGGAGCCTCCTTTGTATGTACTCGGCTCTACACTATTTGGAGGGCCATACTCATCTTTTGTAAACTACACTACAAATATTGTAACCATCTAAATAATTTCCCTTTCAGTAAACACGACCCTAATTAAAGCTGCAGCACTCACTAATAGACATTGCACACCTTAGTCAGCCTGCACCAAGATGAACCCCCCCTTGCAGCTAGGCTGAAAAAACAAAAGATACTTCTTGACAGAGATTCATTCATATTTTAGCTTTGTTCCATTATCCTAACGAATTCTTCATCAACGGATGCAATATTAACAGCAGAAAATCAACTCCCTCCACCCGTGGGGATCACGGAGACAGCGTCCATGTCTCCTGCAGCCGTCCAGAGGGAGCGCTACAATGATCGCTCACTTCCCCTCACTCTACGCGTATTACCTTATCTTACCTCTATATTACTGCATGGCCTGCTGCATCCAATCAGATTTACATTTTCACATTCAGTATGACTAGGGTAAAAAGTATGGCCCACATTTGGTAATCAAAACAGGCCCAAATTTCAGTTTCATCATCATCACCATTTATTTATATAGCGCCACTAATTCCGCAGCGCTGTAGAGAGAACTCACTCACATCAGTCCCTGCCCCATTGGAGCTTACAGTCTAAATTCCCTAATATAGACACACACACAGACCGAGAGACAAAGGTCAATTTTGATAGCAGCCAATTAACCTACTGGTATGTTTTTGGAGTGTGGGAGGAAACCGGAGCACCCGGAGGAAAGCCACACAAACACGGGGAGAACATACAAACTCCACACAGATAAGGCCATGGTTGGGAATTGAACTCATGACCCCAGTGCTGTGAGGCAAAAGTGCTAACCACTGAGCCACTGTGCTGCCCTTTGCTCTGTTCAAACTGCACATTTTATAGTACTACCCCAGCCCTCTCTCAGGTCTCTGTGGGCCCTACCTGCACCACATCTTGTATAATAGAAATAAACTAATTCTACCAATAAAAGATCATCATGGATTATCAAAAGATTATCATGGGGCAGCACGGTGGATCAGTGGTTAGCACTTCTGCCTCACAGCATTGGGGTCATGAGTTCAATTCCCAACCATGGCCTTATCTGTGTGGAGTTTGTATGTTCTCCCCGTGTTTGCGTGTGTTTCCTCCGGGTGCTCCGGTTTCCTCCCACACTCCAAAAACATACTGGTAGGTTAATTGGCTGCTATCAAAATTGACGTGCGTGTGTGTGTGTGTGTGTTAGAGAATTTAGACTATAAGCTCCAATGGTGCAGTGACTGATGTGAGTGAGTTCTCTGTACTGCAGAATCGGTGGCACTATATAAATAAATGGTGATGATGATGGATGTGTGCGCCCCAACACAACTGCTCTACCCACACCCTTCTCAGCAGAAGATCAAACATTTCAAACAAGTTATTTTGTAACAATATGGAACTTCGAGATTCCCTTCCCCTAACCAGTTCCTTCACCCTAAGCCCGGTCCTATGTGCCACCAGCTGAGATAGGATGTCTAACCCAAGAACAATTTAATGTTCAATAATACTGCATGTCGAGGCATTTACAGGCCAGCATAGCTGGGAACAAGAGAAAATAAGTGGAACACAGTAACAATGTTTGCAGCAGAAAGAAAAGACAAAATACAATGTTACTGAAAATAAAAGCATATTTTATGGGATAGTTACCTCATTAAAAATGAGTTTGTGGTAGAAAATTACAGATATCAGCACGTTTATATTTTTTTATTTTCTCTAAAAGGAAGCCCTATTGATTAAATGCATATTATATGATTTCTAAGGAGAAAAAATACACAGCTGAATATTTATAAGATTGATTTCATTTTCTTTGGTTATCTAGGGGGGGAAATATATCTCTGCAAATTTATAACTCAAACTTGAACCCTGAGGTAGGTGCTTCCTACTGAAAATCTACCACACACCTTCCCCGTCCCTTGTAATCACAGAGAATATTTCAATATTATTAATATCCGTTAATCCATTGATTAGCCCCAAAAGACGACAGCTGCCGCCATCACTGACTCTGAACATTAGAAGTCACTGGTATGTCTCGGCAGCTATCTCTCCAGATGTACGAGTGTCATTTCAATCGATATTTACTGATGCTTATAAATAACATGACAGGGCTCCCGGTTAAACCATCAATGTACGGCCAAAAGCTCTTAGCAGGAAGAGAGGAGGAGGGTAGTGCTGTGGTTAGAGGTGCACTCGACAACATAAATTTCTTGGATGTATGGATTGCACCTTTGCATCAGGAAGTAAGGAGATTTCTTTTTAATATTTAAACTTTGGAAACAGCCTTCACCATTACATGTTTGGAATTATTTTTAGTTACAAGTGGACAAATCTGCTAAAGTACATTTGGGCAACTTTATATGGAAGTTAGGAGTTAGACAAATACACTGACACTGAGTGACATCTACTTAAAGTTCCTCACAAAGTCAGACCCCAGCAGTAACTCTGTAGGTGGTCTGGTCACTTTGTGTGATGTGCATGTGAAGCAGACATTTCAAAAAGCCAAAAAAGAACACTTACAATGTGCACTGTCCCTTCTATTCAAAAGTAAGCCTCAGATATCCAGATATAAAACACATCACCCTATACCAGTGGTGGAAGTGGCCGTATGAAAAATGTAAGGGACTGGAATGTGATCGTGTTACAATGAAGGCAGTAGGAGATATGGAGGTATGTCATACCCCCGTATACCCCCCACTTCCACCACTGTCTTATACCATATTCGTCAATGAGTGAATCTCAACCATTTCATGCTGTATTATCCCAGCCTCACAGGTACTGCATGTGTGTGTGTGTGTGTATATATATATATATATATATATATATATATATATATATATATATATGTGTATACACATACACACATATATATACTGGTGCTATACCACTACATGTTACATAGACATGCATAAAACATAGCAGAGGTCTTATGAATCAGGACACTTGTTGCATTGGAGGCTCAGTCAGTGATGGAGTTTTCCCTCCATCATTGTGATCTGCGTGGTGGCTGCACACTGTGATGCTATTTCTTCTCATTCCCTCTGCAGGGGTTAGGATTCCCTTCCTGAGGGAGAATCTGTTCCCAGGACATTGCATGCAATCTATTGTGATCACGTCTATGCTCCCCACCGTGTAGGAAACTAGAGGTAGGGAGTTATTTCATTATTATTCCAGGCTCCAGGGCTGACCCTGTCACTTCCACTTACTTTCACTATCTGTCCCTATACAACACCCTCGTTTTATCTGCACGTCTGGTGAGATTATACAGATCACTTAGAAGTTGCATTTGTTACTTTCACCATGTGGAATCATTTTGTGGAATCAGGAGCATTTTATACTTCTCAGCACACTTGTCGCTCGCTGCCCTATCTTCTGAGCTGTGGTTAATCCGGTGTTTCAAACTAGAGGATTCTCCGAATATTTATTAGATTATCAACTGCTACCCGCTGTCTCTGTACTGTGCTGCTAATCCTAATCCCATCTGACTCCTATTAGCCTGATTCAGGGGAAGCTAACCTGTCCGATCTAAGTAATTAGGGTTCCTCCTCCTGACATCGGCACAGCTGCTCAGCTCAATACACAGTTGTCCCGAGTGACAGGTGCAATTTTCTGCACGATTACTATGATTTGGTCTGTGTGGATTTTTTTTTTTCCCAAATAGAATCTTGTTTTTGCCACATGCGAAGATTACTGCTGGGCGGAATAAAGAGGCCTTTGTGTCTTCAACAGAAATTTTCCACATGTTAAAAAAGCCATGATGGTGGTTGTAGTTCAGTATAAACATGCAGGGGGTAGATAAAGAGTAAGTATTTTATAACAAATAATTCAGTATCCAACTTCAGAAACAAGTTTCCATTTGACCTGTGTGAAATGACAATGTCAGATCTCCTCTTCCAAATATTTTTATGGCATATACTAATTTTGGAACAGCAAGCCCTTGAGCAGGGAAAAAAAACAAAACTGTCAGCCATATGTTAAGCTATCAATCAAATATGACTTTAATATAGACTGTGCGTATTTATGTATTTTAAAGGAAAATGTTATTTATGGGGGTCAGCACATAGAAATATATATATAATACACACACACACACACACGTTTTGTCTCTGATAGCAGAAACATACAGAGTAGGCAAATGAGTATTTTGTTTATTTCCAGCCAGTTATAAAACTTGGATATATATCGCTTTGGCGTCGCTGCAATTACCAAGTGTGGCTACAAACTATGACGACAGTAGCAATGGGGATATAACTGTGTGACATTTCTCTGGGTTATGTCGGCTGCTGGAAGCTGGATAAAACACCTCTACAACAGCAACTACTGAGCCTGGGCACCTTTACATAGATTACTATGGTGTCAAAACCTTGCCATTTATCACTGCACTTTAAAACATAGCAACAAAATGTTTGTTTGGCTTGGCCTTTACCATGGATATATGTTACAGACAGGAAAATAATACAATTTAGCTGTAGTCCGAGAGGATTAGGAAAGAGATTGTTGATGGGAATGTGGACAATTTGGCATTTACTGCAGTCCTGTCATAGAAAGGATCCTGGTGCACTGAATACAGTGTAGTCTATGGGTACTGATAAGTGGAAGTGTATTCTTTTTTAGCATGTGCTGACACGCTGATAGATGAATGGTCACTGATATCTACCAATCAGAGTGCTGGGAAACATCTACATATTTTTCACTAGAACACTCTATGCATTGCATATGGGTCGCTAGAATGCTCTGCGTGTTGTACAGAGGTCACTGGAACGCTCTGCGTGTTGTACAGAGGTCAGTGGAAGGCTCTGCATATTGCACAGAGGTCACTGGAACACTGCGTGTTGTACAGAGGTCACTAGAACGCTTGGTATTGTACAGAGGTCACTAGAATACTCTGTGTATTGTATAGAGGTCACTAGAAGGTTCTGTGTATTGTACAGAGGTCAGTGGAAGGCTCTGCATATTGCACAGAGGTCACTGGAACACTGCGTGTTGTACAAAGGTAATTAGAATACTCTGTATATTGTATAGAGGTCACTAGAATACTCTGTTTTATATAGGTCACTAGAAGGTTCTGTGAATTGAATTCTGGTCAATAATGTCTGATAATAATTCTTTCAAATCATTATTTCCATATCTCATTTTCCAGTCGCTATTGGAAGAGTCTGGGCCATTATACTTGTGTTTGCCCCCAGGCCTCCCCTGGTCACCCAATCGCTCCGATTTGGTAAGAACCACATCACACACATACATGGAGAAGACAGAGTCTGGATAGGAGAGGAAGGAACCTGGTGGTGGCCTGTGCGTATGCGTTTCATTACGTTACAGCTGAGTGTATCCTATGGGGAGATCTATAGAGAATGTACTGTAAATATATCTGAAATACGAAGCCCCCCAGCACAGAGTCACTACTGTGATGAAACTTCCATTATTGTTCATTAAGCACCTACACTGTACACCTACACCTGTACTACAAAGTGTGATTCCAGACACACCATTCCAAAATGTGCAGCCAAGTACTAAAGGAGCAGATATGACATTAAGGGGGTGATTCAATTAGGAGCGTAGTTCCCCTGCGCATTCTTTTGTCACGTAAAGTTTTGCCAATTATTGTACTGAAAATAATGCTTAAGATAACAATGGAACCTCCTTCCTAATTGAATCGCCCCCTAATAATCAATTTGTTAACATTGTAGCAACTTTATATGGTTTCAAAGTGGTTTCCTGTTGAAGTATCTCAGGGTTTTCTATCACTGCATAAAAGTTATTGAAACAGATCTCCCAGGAAGCTTTGTTTTATTGCAACAAGTGAGTAACATCATCTCTCTTCCCTTGCAGCAAAACCCAGCTTAGGCAACCTGTGGCTCTCCAGATGCTGTGGAACTACAAGTCCCAACATGCCCTCTATATTTAGTTCCAACCGTGGAGGAGCCACAGCTGGTATATAATCTAAGTAATAGATTTATCTGAATCCTACCCAAGCACAGATCAGTTATCCAATAAATGGGTCTAAAGGGGCAACACTTCGTTTTCTCACTGCCAACTGCATATTGCTTGTAAATGTGCCCTCTGAACACTGGAGAGAGCTACAAAATAATACAAAAGTCAAAGTCAAAAAGGAAAAAGAAGTGTTGGCAAATTCAGGAAAGAGGCAAAAACTGAGCGTCAGTCAGTGAAAGGCTCAGCACCTGTGTGAAATATTTATGAGTGTGTGGGTGTGATTGGGTTTGTGTTTGAAAGGTGACTAAAGTAGTAATTTGAGTGTTCCAGAAAACTTGTGTATAAGTCAAACAATAAAAGGGTCTGCTCCTCCCAGGCACCAGCTGCCGTCCCCTCTTCATCAGTTCATACGATACTTCTCATCAACTCCTCTAAATACGTAAAACTAATTCATATTTGATGTGTGACACAGAAATAATGGAGCCATTGCAGTCTGTTAGGCTGCAGTTATGGACAGATACAGTTACAAGTAGAAAACACAATAAAACAATAACCAACATGTCAAACATGAAACGCGCAATGGGTTGTAAAGGCCAGGTGTGGCCCTTCCAAGGTTTTCTTTGGCCCCAGAGCCTTTATTGTAATACACATATTTAATCACATAGAAACACTAGTGTCCCCTATAATAGGCTGGAAGATGTACTGCATCAAAAAATCGAAGCCTAAAGTATAATAGCTTTTGGCTGAAACATCTAAAAATGACTGTAACATGCCCTAGAGCACTGCTGAGAGCATACGTTAGATATTTACTCTGTATAAAAGATGAACATTCCATCACTGATGGAAACACACATAGAATACATCAGGGACAGGTTGTACTTGCTCCAAATGACAAATTGAACCATTTCTTTTTGGGGTTGTTTTCCCAAAAGTAAGAAATACCTTTGGTTTCTCCTGATAGGTCTGTCCAAATGAACTCCCAAAATTGACATTTCCCCATTTCAAAACAACATTGCCTGGTTGGATGTGTTCCACAGCGTTTTGTACATTTTCTATCCGCACTTTACTTCCTAAGTAGTCTTTTATTTTACTTCTAGTTTCATTATAAAATGGTCCAGTAAGATTCAGTCATCGCTGCTGACTGTATGATTTGTATAACAGCCTAATATTGTCACTGTTATAGCTTAGATAAGTAACATTTCAGGGATTATGTGAAAATGTCTCCTTACAGACAAATCAATAAGATTTTGCACGGGATGTATTGTATGAGAGCACAGTTGTCTGATTATAGTAAACGTATTCCAGAAAACAGCTGGAGAGATGATGGTTTCCTATGTATCAGCATTGGTGGTTCAGAGAACTAATAACAAAACCGGAGCTACAGGGGGACACACAGGTCAGATAGAAAACTAAGAAATACTATAAATAGTCACTTTATACTAGTTATACCAAACTTTTTGTAATAATAAAAAAAACTAGCTCGAGTTATACATCCATGGAGGAGACAAGTTACAGTCAAATGATTCATCGCTGTATATAAATTACAATATGTAAACCACTTCTGTGGCTATTTCGCCTTTTTTTATTACTACATCTACAATTTTGTTTTGCTTTTAATACAGCTGAACTAACTTTGAATGCAGTAAAAGCTTTTAGCAAGGGCAAGTGGTATCCAAAGGTGCTCAACAAATATAAGTTTTCACTCCAAACACAGCAATGTGGATGCACCTTTACAGGGACTATAGTCTGTTTGGAATCTCGGGGCAACAGCACTTTAGCATCATGTGCAATACATTTTAGGGTAGTTTTATGTGTAAACCTACAAATACAACAATCCAGCAATAAAACAACATACAAGGGCTAACAATGAAAAATAGGAATAAGAGGCACCTGATAGTTGCAAACTAATCTGCTTCTAGAACTTATTTTTACTTCTGGCTTTTTCGCTTTTTTTTTTGTACAATTTATCAGCAGATTGAGAATGTTGCTTGCCTCACCCTGCTAAATAAAGCCACACATTTCTGATAAAGCCATCACATTCCTTATCACACTGTCATAAGCTGCATTTAAAGAGGCACCAGTTCTCTAAACTTACCCATGAACAAGGATGTGCGACTGGTGGGGATATCTAGCGCCACCAGCAGGCAGGAACTTGCCAGAGCAAATAATTTGCTAATTTTCAAAGCTGGATCTGCTATAAAAAGGTCACATGGGTGAATATGGAGAAAACCTTTGATAAGGCTGTGACCTTGAGAAATGTACAGAACGTTTTGTTTTTTTGACAACTTCTCTTCCTGCTTAGAACATAGGCAGAGTACAAAATATCAGTTTGCATTGTACACATTTTCATTTTTTCACCTTGATTGTAAAAAATCCAAAACCATCAATGAAAGTATATGTTAAATGTGAGAGAAATATTTAGGAAGTAAGCAGAGAGCCGGTAGGTACCATCATCATGCAATGATGCCAATTCATGAGCATATGAAGGAGTCTAGAGAGAGAATCTGGTTTATAGGTGTAGATAATAAGTTAATAAGTATTTCTGTCAGTAAATAGATTATGGAGTGAAGACGTTTCAGGTGAGACTCGATGAAGGCTGGCTGAAAACAGTCCAATGAATAATGGAGAAGAGCAGGTTATTTGCCAAACTAGTCAATGTAGGAATGGATGTTTTGGAGCAGGTAGGACAGTAGAAAGTGAAAGTCCTAGAGTCACAGACAGATTGTATAATGGAGAGGTAGGTTCCTGGGAAGGTGTAATATCATTCAAAGGGAGGTTCTTGGCACTAGTGCAGATGTATAATACAATATAAATTGGACACAGGAAGTTTTCTAAGCAGGTTGGACAGAGCATAACAAGCTTCCTGGGGAGACAGGACAATGTATTATGAGAAAGGCAGGACACTGCTACTGCAGGGCATGAAGTGGTCAGATAGCAGAGAAATTCCTGGGCCGTGAAGAAAGTGATGTTTTGGGCAGGTAGGAAAATGTACAGAGAGATTCTTAGGCTGAATAATGTCAAATGGGATCACTTGACAGGTCAGACTGTGCAAGGAAAAATATATTTAAACAGGATAACGCAGAAGATGATCCTTAGCAAGTATGACAGCGACATAAGAGTGTGGGGGAGCTTAGCTTACAGCGGGAACCAATCAAAATATTCATATATTTACGCAGGATAAACGGTGAACTGGAAACGACGCACCCCATGAAAGTGCGATGTGTCAGGATATAACTTTCATATGCGGTGTCAGGAACTAGACTCGCTTTATAAATGCCAGGAGTAACTACCTGAATGATTTACTTTCCTGGTAATATAATCAGAGACTACACTGTACATCACATAGGATCCACGTGCCTGTAGTATTTATAAGACGATGCTTTTAGCACTTTCCTATCTAGTTCACATCTCTGCGATACCACTCCCTGCATTATCTCATCAGCTGGCACATTGCTGTAGCCTCCCTGTGACTCCATACATAAACCCAGGTACACAGCTGGGAGGTGCTAGCAGATTTCTGGGTGAGGTAAGTGGGTAAGGCTGGCTGCTGAGGTCCCAGTTGACACACAGAATAAGAACACACAGCTGAAGTTACAGCTGGTGCTGGCATGGTGCTACCCACAGAAACTCTACACAGCTGGAGTCCCAGCTGGCAACCAGAGGGCACTGCTTCAGGGGAAGCCCGCAATGATATGGGCATCTTTCCTAAACCCCAAGGCTGGTGTCCAAACCTCTCGGCTGCTGGAAGCAGCTTGTCTGTCCCTGCACAAACCATTCGGAGAGCTTTCTCGCGATCAGAACACACTTTTATTGCTCCGGGTGATGCTGGATTTATTTACTCCCAAATTTATTATTTTTAATTATTTTGATTTACAAAAGTGCACAGCCATTAAAACTGTATTAAATAAACTCAGTACTACAACATTTAGCAGTAAGACAGAGAAGTCCATAAAATAAGACAGTGATTTCACTCCCTCGCCAGACACTTCTCAAACCGTCTGACCGCCTCCCCCCTCACTTCTGTGACTTAATTAGCTGGTACTGTACTGGTCCAACTTCTTACCCTGTGGTCTGTGTGTCATACGAATAAACCATTTCTGTGGCTAAGGGGGGAGGGTTATTGTCACCACCAGTAACACTGATGAGCATAAGGCGGGGGCCCTCTATCGCTAGTACCTGCTGCAGTTCTCTACAGAGCAGATTCATCATGTGACTGGGTACCTTCACTAAGGTGGTATTTTACAATGACTGCTAAAGATTTATGTATTTTTATTTATACATTTCAGTGCTGTGACATTGAACATTTATGTCTGGGGCAGAGCTGCTAGGAGTTTTTGTGCTTTGTTACTTTCAGAACCCCAGTAACACACTACCAAGAATCCATTGTTCTATTGCTAAAAGGACAGAGTGTGTCGGCGGATGGGAGACCTGTAAGCACAGCCACAGAGTGCACAGTAACACTAACAAGGTGTGAATCAGAACAAAGGAAACTTCATCTGTCCTCCTTGATGTCATGAGACTGTCAGCGGAACAGGAAGTAAACCTGTGACACAAGGATACCTGGGAGAGAGCCCAGCTTTCTCCCATCATTAAACATGTAAAACATAAAAAGGTTACCTCTCACCTTGTAGTGTCAGACATTGCTCTAAGTTCCATGCAGGGAGGCAGCATTATATAATGTCACAGGGTCCCAGTCAATTGATGAACGACATTCTCATCAAGATTCATCTGTATTTAGGTGACAGGTAAACTTTAAATGCAGCTGTCTGCTCTCTAGGAGTAAACTAGTTTATAGAGTTTCTGTCCTATGAGACTTTACAAGGCAGGAATGTACACACAAATAGAAATGTTTTACTCTTAGCGCACACACCTTATTGTGAAAATCAGCAGAAATATTCCACATTGGACAAACGCTACAATACTGTCACATATGGCTTTTATGTTTCTGTCAAATTCCTACATTTCTGTAACAGAAGCTAAATGTTGCCAACAAAACATTTTATGGTGCAACAGGATAGACCAGGTTTCCCCATTCTAAATGGCTACTGCAGAACTTACAGCAAACATTAGTTAATGCAGCGTGTGTAGGTGATCAAAAAAGGTTTAATCGGGAATTCAGTTTAAAGTATGACTTAATGTTAGAGGTAGCAAAAAATGTCTGGATTACAACACATTTGTTAAATAATTGTGCTTATGCATTGGTGAAAATCCAAATATCCTTAGATATACACTGGTGCTGAAGGTCAGTTGGTGAGTTAGCCAATCCCATTATTAATTTTTATATGGCGCCAACATCTCGGTAGTGATGTACAATCGCAATCTCTGCCCTTAAGCTCACATGAGCAGGGCCGTCTTCCCTCCTGTCTCCTCACCTGTTCTTCTACTCCGTGCTTATTGTATTACCCTGTGTGGAGCTTTTGAAGTATTGGTATTTTTGTTTATTGTTCTGTACTGTTTCACCCTGTATAGTCCACTGTTTGTACTGTGTATGGCGCTACGGATACCTTGTGGCGCCTAACAAATAAAAGATAATAATAATAATAACTAAACTCATGGTTCCAGCTATAGGAGACAGCAATGCTAACAGTTCACCGGGTTCAGTGCATCACTCTAACTGGGAATTACTTTTAAATTCATATTATAGTGGATCTATTTGCTACAATAGTAGTACTAGTAATGTCTTGTGCAGATAGCTAATCTCCATTCTGACACAAAGATGTCAATCCATGCTGTTTCTCAACGTTATCTCGTGCTGAGGTGTTATGAAAATAGAAGTTTTTATAGTACTTCTCGATCTTCTCTTCGGACGGGACAATCTTATTTATTGTTTGTATCGAGTATCGATTTAGTCAGAATATAAATTACATAAAAACGAATGTGTGTGCACTAGCTACATCACGCCCGTTTGTTGCAAAGTATCAGGTATATAGAAGGACTACCCTAAATACAAGTCCCCTCTATTATAGGCCTCCCCCTGTGTGTGCTACATGACATCAGAAATGGGCTTAAATCTCCTAGTTATTACAACTTTCTGTAATCAACACACCTTAGGGTCATGCTGGAACTTGTAGTTCCACCACAGGTTCACTGATTCCACCTAATAGATCTACATACACATTTATATTAGTGTATTGTGCGTTATAAAACTGTCCTTTTCATTATGGGAAGATTTGCCAATGATGAAGAAATAAGACTCACTCTATGAAGATTCCGTGTGCACATGTTCTGCCTTATTATAGGCCCACTCCGTGCATTACACATGTTGTCTCTTTTCCCAGCACTTTACTTAGCAGGAAGTGGAGAGATGTCTGGCTAACGACCAAAGTTTACCCAAAGCAAAAGCAACTTTATGTTGCTTCATCTTAATCAATTAATGTGTATTGCTTCATCTCCAACCATCCTATTGCAGTCTTGTACCAGCTGTATCGGTTATTGAAACAACAGCAGCGTTATTATATGCACATAAATTATTTATGCCAGTTTTCCACAGAGCGTTTGGATCAGGAAGATCGGACATGATGAAGTAACATTTGTCTGAAAGGCTTTGTAATGAGCTCTTTTTTCATGCTTTCCCTTCCAATTGCCCTAGTAACCTACAAGTAATGTGCATTTTATTTTTACTAAATCAAAATAAAACACTGAAATTGTGAGAGGGGGTAATCATGGAAAGCCCACGGTCCTCCAGCCTTGGTCCGTGGTGACAATAACAAACTTCCTGAAGATCAAGGTCAATGTTGAACTTGTTTGTTTGTCTTTGAACCATGCTGGACAGAGAAAGTGTTATAAAAAGCAACCACATGTCATTGTAGCTGAATAATCCACTTTCTCCTACAGGAGTTGGAAAGACAGAAGCCACACACAGGACTTCTTGGGAAGAGATACATAGTTCTTCATATAAATAAGCTGCTATTACCAGTTACACACAACATTATATATATATATATATATATATATATATATATATATATATATATATATATATATATATATATATATATATATATATACACACATACATATACACATATATATACACATATATATATATATATATATATACATACATATATATATACATACATACACACACACACATATATTATCAGTGTTAAATAGAATGATAATCAATGTACAACAGACATTGTATTCTGCAGAAGTCTTCTATTGCCCATACATGGGCAGATCTGATCTAGATCCAGTTTGGCCACCGGATAGCAGGAACCCAGAAAGTACAGCTGGGTCTCCAAACTGCAGCAGTTAAAGGAGCCACTGACAGGTGGATGCTTATGGGGGATATCAGAAGACAGCCATCAGATTATGGGAACTGTTCTGTATATATTTGTGCACATTTTCTCATATGATCAGTCAGAATATCACCGAGTTCAGAATGTTACAGTGTTGCCCGTACAATATAAATAAACTATGCACAAAAAGTACAATTTTTAAAGGCAGAAACATAAGTGGGGACTTTTAAAAATTACACTTTATTTAAATAGACAACTGTGAAATTATTTTAATGAAACGTATATAAAATATAAATAAATATCGATCCAAAGAAAGAAAAGCAGCAGAGTACAAACTGGAACTTGTACAGGGGGTGAGAGGACAGCCCTGGAAAAGGACAGCGATAATCTAAATATAAGAATCGGCAGTGAGGCTTTTTGTCGTATGTCAGTGCGGCTGCTGGTGTGTGTGAGGCGAGGGGATGGGGGAAGCAGAGGGTAAGCTGCCTCCAGTCACACTGTCTTGTCAATAAATTTTGTGTTCACTTGCTTTGTGACAGGGATTCTTTCCCTAATATGGGGCTGCCAGCTTTCTGGGTTATTTCCAGTGTGTGTGATAATGCTGCCTGGATGCCAACGACTGCTGAAGTTCAGGATTCCAAAAAAACTTAACAGCAGGACAGTGAAAGACAAGAGCGGGAGGAGGGAGTGGGGTAGAAAAAGGACACCAAAAAATAGTTTGGCAAGAAAGGTGCACACAAGTGGGTTTGTAAGAGTCGTAACCCAACTACAGAAAGACAGAAGAAGTCACCTCTCCGGGCCACAGCACTAATACAGGTCCAGAATGTACAATACCGGACGACCCATCCAAGTTCTATACAAGTTATTTTAAAGTACCTGATAATTAACCCAAGTGTCTGCAAATGACTGAGACCTTGGTTGATAAAATATAAATTTATATAATAACGTGCTGTAAATGGCAATAATACAGAGCATTTAGGGCATATACAGCATACATTTCTACCTATAGCACCCTGGCACTGATGTTGGCATTAGTAACATTCTGTGTGGCAGCCACAGAGTTAATCTGTTTAGATTAATTTTCCTGCCTTCGCCCCTCTCCTGTACCAACATTCTCGATGGCTTCCATCACCTTCCTCCCCCGCCCCCTGATCTTAGGAAAAAACCCATCAAAATAACTATTTTATGTCTCCAAATATGCAGATCATTTTGTTTAATGAAAGATGCTTGACGTCTGCGATCCAATTAATATGCAAATGCGGGCAAGGATTTATTTGTGACATTCTGTCTGGGTGAGAGAAAACAAAAAAGGCCCGTTAACCAAAACACTAATTGCTGTGACTGATTGTCACATATCATCATTTTCATTGGAGCTCCACAATCCCTGGCTGGGTAGAAGCTGGGAGCTGGGACTCAAGGAGAAACAGGGCAACGGTCTCTAGCACACGACTCAGCAGAAGTGATGTCCCAGGGGGCCAGTAAAGGAGCCTCGCAGCCTTACCACGGGGGCAATAGGGAAGTCCCTGCTACCTGGGGCTCTACAGCCGCCTCCAAATCCACACTCCACATCTTGGGTCTCCCACACATAGACACACTGCTTGGTTAAGACTTAGACCAGAGGGGACAACATGAGTCACCTCTCAGACAGCACAGACTAAATGTGACATCCTCACTGGTTCTTTCATCCAGTGCTTCCCTGCACCCTGCAGTGCTCACAATCATAGGCCATAATGCCTGCACAGACCCGCAGCATTGTTTTCTCTTTCCATACAATGTTAACTCTTTGATAGAAACAAATGACTGTGACAATACTTAGCCTGGGTATTTGCTGTAGGGACCTGTAGCAATCCACTGCCACAGTATATAACAGTATGTACAAACATCCACATCACAGCAGAATGTCTCTGTATAATCACTATATGCCAAGTGCAGAATTATACAGCACTGCAACATCTGTGGCTGTACGTACAGACAACTGCACAGTAACACTTCTCCTTTATACCAACTGTTCTTATACTGTATGTACAGACAACTGCACAGTAACACTTCTCCTTTATACCAACTGTTCTTATACTGTATGTACAGACAACTGCACAGTAACACTTCTTTATACCGACTGTTCTTATACTGTATGTACAGACAATGGCACAATATCACTTCTTTATACCGACTGTTCTTATACTGTATGTACAGACAACTGCACAGTAACACTTCTCCTTTATACCAACTGTTCTTATACTGTATGTACAGACAACTGCACAGTAACACTTCTTTATACCGACTGTCCTTATACTGTATGTACAGACAACTGCACAGTAACACTTCTCCTTTATACCAACTGTTCTTATACTGTATGTACAGACAACTGCACAGTAACACTTCTCCTTTATACCAACTGTTCTTATACTGTATGTACAGACAACTGCACAGTAACACTTCTTTATACCGACTGTTCTTATACTGTATGTACAGACAACTGCACAGTAACACTTCTTTATACCGACTATTCTTATACTGTATGTACAGACAACTGCACAGTAACACTTCTTTATGTTCTTATCATGTATTAACAACTGCAGAGTACCATTACCTTTCCTTTACGCTGAATGTTATTATTATATTCTAGATTTAAATGTTATGTATTTTCTTAGTCTGTGTTATGGACAACTGCCCAGAACCATTTCCGTTTTCTGTGTGCTGGATACAATGTTCAGCATCTGCTCTTATGCTATATCTATGGACAACTACACAGTACCACTTCTTTGTTCTTTATGCTGGATGTAATTCTCAGGTTCTTTTCTCATTATAATATTATATACATAATGCACAGGGATACAGTGGCACATCCCACTGGACATAATGCATATCAGGTTAGAGGAATAATAAAATAATAATAGTGCCTTAAACTTATAATGCAAATATGGCATATTGCTTTTTAAAAGCAGTCTTCAGTAAATTGGCAGAAAGAATGACAATTATGCACCAAAACCAATCAGAATTTAAACTGTTCTTGTTCTGTACGCTGCAAGTTATTCCATGTACTGGGTCCTTTTCCGTGTGTATTATGATCATGGCCACTTCTAGTACACCATACATGACAGATTACCTGTCCAATAGCAGAAGGTCCATGTTAATCTTGTGATAGGAAATAAAGAGATATTCTAGGAGCTGCTCAGATAAAGTCCCGTTGTTTGGATCCTACTCTTTATCTGTGGATGAATATTCAGATGTGGAAAAGACTAAGAAGTTGTTGGGATTGAAGAAAGAAATGGACGTGTTCCCGGTATAATAGTCACCCATAGACAGCTGCCTGTACTGCCACCACTGCCTCCTATGTATTACCGCCCATCTATAATATTTATAAAACAGAAGAATCTATTTGGCTTTATGAAAACCCCCGGAGGAGTTGGATATTGTGAAATAAAACCCCTGGGGTGAAGTGACAGAAGACAGACAAGTACAGATGTGAATAAATTAAGGGTAACAGAAAGATGTGAAGAACCGTAAAAAAGGGACCAATTTTAGTGGGAAAAAGCAGTTCTCTGTCATTTCACTATATTGTGTGTTTTAAATTAAATTCTGGTTTACTTGAGTTCAGCGGATTAAAGTTGAAATAACCTACAAATTACTTAATGTGTTGTAAATCTTTGGAAATGAAGGTTTAATGTGCAACACATGTCAGAGGGGACCAGAGACGGAAAAAGAGAGAGAATTCCTCTTCACCGCGACAGCCAGCTGAAAACATCGGCAACCAGCAGCCTGCACAGGGAGCGAAGGGTTACACCTGCCAGCACACTTCCCCAATTCCAAGAAGGTTACCCATGCTAGGGCAACCTGACGGCTGATAACCATTTAACAATAGCAAATGTATTTATGGAGCCTATTGTAGCTGACATTTGTCATTAAGAGCTTTGCTCCAACTGTAAATATTGAGGCATTAAGTTGCGAGTTCAGTGTAACAGGAACTGTAACATTAAAAACCCCAGTAGATTACTTTATCGACAAGTGTACAACAATGTGTACAGATAAGTATACACACGTCTAGGCTACAGTCAGGTATATGCCACCAATGACCACGGAGTATTCCACAAATACACACTTTGGACCCTATGCTACCAGTGGCCCCACTGTCTATTCAGTCACAATGGAATTATATTAATATCCAAAGTCCAGGACCCTATAAATAGACAAATGGTGGTGATTTGTACACAGATTCTGTACAGTGAGTGTCTTTCAAGCAGCTCCATGGTTAATGTGATGATAGGCAGAGAAATAGATGGCAATGGGACACACCAGTACATACTGAGAGACACAGCATAGAGCCCCTGTCAACGCTTAATGACACAGAGAGAGGAAGCGTAATTGTCTGGTAATAAATAATACAGCCAGGGTATATCTTCCTGGCACACAGCTAATCTCTCCACCAGGTGATCAGCATTAACGCATTCAGTGACTGTGGCAAAGAAAGACTTTGAGACATCGTGGCAATATGACGAGGCCCATAATCGCCATCTGTGCCTACTGCTCAGCTACAGGAGAGAACCCAATGGTTAAAGAACTGTCCCTGGCAATCTACCTTCCTTTTATTTCACCAAACGTGGACTAAATCTCTCAGATCTGTAAACATGATTAATTCCTGAACGATCAGTTCTTATTCGGTATATATGGGTATGTGCACAGTACGACGACTTTACGTATGCCCCAGTATCAGTCCTTACTCTGTATATATGATGTATACACAAGCAGTATTTACTTCTCAGTTCTTATTCTTTCACCATACTTGTGACAGTCCCAGGTTTTTCCAAACTTGTCCCAAATTTTAGAGGCTGGATGTGGTTTGGGTGGATCAGGGTCTGGCCTATTTTGTCACAAATTTCAAATCAGGCAAGTTAGCAGATATCTGGACATATGGAAATGTGCACAGTACCACTTCTCTTAATATGTGTGTAGAATGTAATAGTCAGTATCTTTTCTCATCCTGTTTATGCTGATGTTTACACAGTGCCACTTCTCTTGTTCTCATGCATTAGTCCTCCATTATCTGTTCTTACATATAAATCACAGACATCCCTAACCAGCAACAACGTTTCCCTGTAAATGGTGCTGAAATTCCTGCAAAGTCCAACCACCTCTGTCTGTTACCTTTATAACAAAGCGTTGTTACACTGCGGTGACAGAATGTAACTACCAAGGATGGGAATTACCAAAGCGACCAGTAATATAACTCAGACAGAGAACGTTACAGCTTATGTGTAGCTACACCAGGCTGACTATCCTGGACTTACTGCCTGTCTGTCACGTTTTATGCGACCATTTATGTTACTAGTGTTTCAAATCCCACACTTATAAAACCAGCAGATTAATTCCATTAGTCTAACATGCTTTCCTATTCCTGATACTGTACGGCCCACATATAACAGCTAAGGGCAGATGTATCAAGCTGAGAGTTTTCTGGCGGGTTTAAAAAGTGGAGATGTTGCCTATAGCAACCAATCAGATTCTAGCTGTCATTTTGTAGAATGTACTAAATAAATTATAGCTAGAATCTGATTGGTTTTACAAACCGGCTGGAAAACTCTCAGCTTGATACATTTACACCCTAATGTTGGCACTGATCAAAGGCAGAAATCGATCATGTTATATGGAATTCAGTGGCTTTATATTTTATACTAAATTTCCACTAAATTCAGGAACTGATTAATTATGCTGGAATCTTTGAATATTGTCCTTAGATTGTAATTTATTGCATTAGATACAGAGCTAAACTGGTGCTGGTCACAATGACAGACCCTGGGATGTCCCAGTGTCATGTCTCTTAGCTGGGGATAAGCAGATGGCTCCTTGCTATCGGCTGAAAACTTGTATATCATGCATGAGGGACCGGACAAGATAAAGGAAGTTTATAATGAAATCTGCGATGGGATGGTGCCTCTTCCACCCGCACACACACCTGCTTATATTCAGAGGAATACGGCCTTCCACTATCACTGCAGCTCTGCCTCAGGCTCCCTGGGGTGGTAACATTGTCCATGGTAATCAGCAGACAGCCGGTCACCCTATCTACTCTGCCCTCCTCGCCGTCCGCTCTCCCTTTCTGCAGCTACTTCTCTCCGGAGTGGCTGCCATATGGTTCTAGTTAAGCTCCATATTTTTTCTTGTCAATAGAAACCACACTTTCCTCGCTGCCAGACGTACTACAGATTGCTCTGTTGGCTCAATTTCTTACTGGATTTTTTTTCCCTTAAAAAAACCAAAAAAAAAAACCTGACATTTTAAATTAATTTACAGCCACAACAGAAAGAGTTCAGAATTTTAATGGTGTTGTAAGTAATTTTTACCTAATCCGCTCCAGATTTTGGCATTAACCTTTGAAATAGAGTTCATTTAGCTACTAAGTTACAAGCTTTAGACTGATATATTGCTGGGAAGAGCTGAGGCCTAGACAAGAGCTCTGTATATGTAGTGTTTAAACATGTACCTCAAACCCTACATGTGTCCAGCTATGAGTGACAGCTTCACACTGTTGTACGGTCTGAGATGTTTAGTAGTATAGTGTCATCTTCATTTGCTAACTGAAAAAAAAAAAAAAAAGAAATACATACATACACACACACACACACACACAGTTAGGTATCATACGATTCACCGATTCACTATGTATACATACAGCTTGTAAATCTGAAAATAAAACGTAGTTAGCTTCAGAGTTGCATCATAGCTTCTGTAATTAAGATGAGTAGAAGCTGCCATATATATATCCTGCTCTGCCAACTTAAAATTAGTCATAGGCCCTACAGAACACTGCCACCTAATGGCCATGTCCATCCTCTTATAATTAATTATTAGCATGTATTGCTACGGAGACATCATACTGCAGAATATGGCAGTACAAAGCTGTACAGGTTTAAATATTTCCTACATTTAGGCAGTTGTAACAAATGCATTATACAGAATTTTATCATTGATGAATTGCAACAATCAATGTCTCCTTCCTACTCACATGAAATCAACTGTTACTCAATATTTCTCTTTCTTCACTTTCTACTGCTCCAAAATATATGGATGTATATGGTGGTGGGTCACATAACCCATTCAGTAAAGATGCCATTGTTTCTCTTCACTTTTCCAAAATCTTACCGATTTGTCATAATCCTCTCACAATAGTCTTTTATTAGTGTGTGGTATCATTAGGGACATGGTCTGACATTGCTGTGTCTAAAAATATAACAGGTAGCAGGCAAACAAAGTTACAGACACAAACCTGACCTACCTCACGGCCTGTACAGAGGGGTAATAATATAAAACTACGTCTACTAAATACATTCCCCGCTGCTATACACAATGACAATAAACACTATGTAATGGAGCACTCAAGTATATATCTATCTGTTACCGAGGGCTAGAGATTGGTCTCAAGGTTCAAAGACGGGTGGAAATAAATGATCAGACTTTACGTCTATCGTTTAATTATTAATAATTCTACAGCACTCTATACAACACGACATGTGAAGATACTTTAGCCTTAAACGCTGCAGCTATTTAACAAGGACACAGATTTAATAGAGCTTATTAAGGACGGTGCTTTGTAAATGGATCACTGGGTTATACAAGGTGCCGACGTTACATCATCACCACCAAGATGATGATGTGAGATTTCACACACCACTGCCATCTTTTGTAACTATTGGTAGGAAGCGTGGCACCAATGTTTCAGTAGAACAAGACAGAACGCTGGCATCATTCAGTATGTGACTGGGGCACTGCCAGCCCGCTAAACGTCACCATTCCTAACATTCCTTTCTGCCCAAGAGGTTCCCCTGGCATCAGGGACCAACGCTGGAAGCTCGCACTGCCGCAGGGAGAACAAAATGAGGAAGATGTCAAACTCTAGGGGGGATTGGAAAGGAGTGTCAGAGCCTGTCCTGATAATGACTGGTTGTGTGAGATCACAAGATGTGCAGTTCCTGTCCGGAGCTCTCTAGAAATCATCCAGGTACAGATACAAGAACTTCAGCCTCTAATTATTAAGGGAGAAATCATGGATATGTTGGCAAACCTGCTCACATTAATCCTATTCTGATTAATCAATCCAGCATTGTGTCCACACCCAGCTTCGTGATAATTATTTTTATGTCAATGACGAACACTTCATTTACATGGAATAAAATGATTCAACCAAAAGATAAGACAATAATCAGTAATACAAAAATGGCCAACACTAACAACCTAAACGGGTGATAGAGACACAGAGCAGTAATCATTTTCTTTATCATAAAAACATGGAACTTGCTTCACCGACACGTGGTGTTTAACCATTCACTGACCAGACACATTTTCAGTGTGGCAATAAATCAATTTTCATTCTACCAAAGCAAATTAGTATATATATATATATTTCAGGATTAGATATTTCTTGGAGGAAAACAGGACACCTCTAATAGTTGACGGCTGCCAAGTCTGTCTATGGGATATACAAGAATATCTAAATCCAAAGACTAAAGTTTTTACACATGAACAATAAGGCACTCCATAGAAATGCAACATTCCTTTTAACTAAAAGAATGACAAGGTTCTTATGCATGGGACACCCATGGGTGGAAGGGGTCATACTGGGGGCTGGCTGCATTACCCTTCATATGGCGCTAGGATTCCTAAATCTTCTGCCTTGCTTATCGTTCATTACTCCAGGATTACAGCAACTATCTATTATCGTGATTAGAAGAGCTCGGCCCTCTTACCCAGCTGTCAGCAAAGGGATGGGACAGATAGCAAGCTGGATACTACAAGATGTAGTATTATTGTTCCCAGTATTGGATCTACTAGCCATTTAAGTAATGTCATGTTGTGCAGTCCCACCACTCTGTGTGTATGCTCCTGACGGCCGTCCCTATGTGGGATAAGAATCTGTTGTATATAGCACAGATTAAAGGTCATTGAGCAGCCCAAGTCTTAGGCATTAGATAAAACCGTGATGATTGCTTTTTTGCATTAAAAACCTGTGATTAAATGGGAAGAGCCCCCAAGCAAAACTCTCATGAAAATTTTAAAAGGCCCGTCTGAATTCAGGGAAGGACGCCCTTCACTCAGGAGTGTCAGCTGCCCTTATGTTCCTCATATCATATCAGTTTGCTTATGTTTTTGAAGGGGGGGGGGGGGGTGACATGAGGGGATATTTTAGTCCCCCTGACTTGGATGGCCCGAGCGTTTCTATAGCAACCTCAGTTTGAAAAACAACCTCTGGAAGTTGCCAACTATTTTGTCTTCTAGTTTAACAACTGCGTCGCTCACATGCTGGGGACAGCTGGGGGGCCCCTGGCTCACAAAAGTAAAATGGATTTATAATGGACGTCCTTCTAACGCTTTCAGGACACAAAGAATAGTTGTGAGAGGTTTTTTTTGTAAGAAAATGACACACACTCTTCACAAATGAGCTTCTAAGAGTTCAGTTCCTCCATTAACACATTTACTGACTGAGCGACACACTGACCCCTCCAGCAGTTAATGTGTTAAACCAGCCCTGTCTTCTTACTTGGAGGATTTATATTGTGGGGCTGCGATTCACAGCCAGTAAAAGGGACTCACTACATCCAGAGACCCCAGGTATTATTACCAATGGTTCACCAGTAAGGTAGATCAGATGCATCGCTGACACAGATCAGATATATCTATATATATATATATATATATATATATATATATAATATATATAATATATATATATATATATATATATATATATATATATATATATATATATATATATATATATATATATATATATATATTTACACACATACTGATATAAGGGCACTCTCAGGACTTTCAACTGAAGCGTCAAGTGTGTCTTATTTATTCCATCCATGTTTCTGTTACTTTTAGACCTTTCTTAAAACGTCCTGAGAAAGGTCCAAGACAGGACCTATAAGAGGAGTCTGAGATTGCCATGCTTTCTTTTTGACAACATCACACAAACACATAACGATATATATATATATCTATATCAAGCCCCTTTCTTAATCTATGCATTTTCAACATACGCAAAATATATGTGTGTGTGTGTGTGTGTGTGTGTGTGTGTGTGTGTGTGTAAAGGTCTTGACAAAGAGATAGATATGAGATAAAATGATAGACAGACAGATATGCGACCGGCCTACAGCCCGGCCAGCCCCTGGATAGATATGAGATAGATAGATAGATAGATAGATATATAGATAGATAGATATGAGATAGATAAATAGACAGATAGATCGGAGATAGATAGATAGATATGAGATGCAATATCTGTCGGTCTGTCTCACATATGTCTGAGACAGACAGACCGACAGCTATGAGACAGACAGATATAAGATCTGCCGACCGATAGGAGACAGACAGATAGATAGACGAGATTGGGATGAGTGGTGTGGGGGGGTGCAGGGCGAACAGTGCAATGCTAGGACCCATAGCAGAATTTCGGAAGGAGCCTGACAAAGCTGCTGTAAGGCCCATGTTTGAGAGCAGAGCAGCGGCCAGTTCTAAGCTGGGGGGGTGTGAGGGGGTAACCCCTGCATCCCCTTATACCATGGTCTAACTTTATACATTACAGGAGCCATTCGTCTGTATAGCACCATTTGGAAAGAGAGGCAGAGTCCAGCAGCAGATCACTCCATGATTGGTCACTTGTTGGGTGATCAGACAGACAGGGCTGTGGGGGGCTGTAAGATCCAAATCACAGGATTACTAGTATGAGACGACTACTGCTGGTTGAGAGGTTTTTCCACTACAGATTTGAATTATTAAAGAGCATCTGTTGTCTGCACACAGCGGAGGTGGCCATTTCTAGAGTCACACCAATATTCTACCTACCAATCCCCTACAAACCATTGACACTGCTGCAGGACTGATACTGCTGAGACTCCTAGTGATTGGCTGGATGCATCATGTGACACAGAGTTACTGAACCAAAGCACAACAGAGGCTGACAAATAGAGAGAAAAAAAAAATCTTTCGATATAGTTTTTGAAAAACTATATAATTATTTTATATTTGACCTCCAATGTCAATAAATGAATATATACGGTACAGTAATATATGTGGTTTAACCTAGAAATGAAAAAATAAAAGCAGTAAGATGGATGGAGTCAAATATTTGGCAACAAAGTATAAAAAACAGGGACTGCCCTTCAAACATATCCAATGTCTGTCCGAAATACATGTAGCCACCAGTACCCTGTACAAGTCACTCTCCTTTCTTCCTTATTACTAATTACACAAAGTCATTTAATGCAGAACAATTAATACAAAACAAAACATCTAAATCATCTCAAACCACTTTACTGCCACAGAAAGTGCAAACCACAATCACCACCGCTGAGATACAACACAAACTGCACACCACTGTCTGGCTGTATACCCCATCACTCATGTATGTATATACAGTGCTACAGCAATAATCAGATCAAAAAATGAGGGGTTTCAATGGTCACATTGATAGCCTAATTTGCTTTGATATCTTTCCTACAATTTGGTCATACACAATTCATAATATAAACAATAGCTGTCTGACCTATATCTGACCAGCCATCCCACTTCCACGTTTCATGTAACTCTTATCCAGCCATAGGAACCCCCGTTACACTGTTAGTGGTGCCAACTTTACCCTGTATTCAACAACTCTGCTTCCAACATGTGTATTGGACAAGACAAGTAGTTTAAACTGGGCTTCAAGCACTACTTCAATAAACTTCTCCGTTCTCATTTGTTTTTGTATTTTTGCATTTAACAAAAGTTTTCATTTCATTAATTAATCCACTTTCTTTAAAGCTAGAGTTTGGCGCACCACCTCACTTGGCATTTCTAAAAATTAACAGCCCAAAGTTTGTTTTTAGTGGTCAAAAATCATCACTCTAGCCTGACAGCCCAGTACAAGAAGCATTCCGGCATCTCTAGACTTTATGTTCAACATGAAGCAATGGTGCAGGTCACCCCAATATAATGTGGTGTTGCCTGCACACCCAACCATCCACAGTTGCTCTCATGCCAGATTACTGCTGGCTCCTGCATCCTTAAATACGTTGCTAGCCTCCAACACGCAGCCACACGTCTCCGCACCACAGACAACTACAGTACCAAACTTCCAGCTCACCGCACCTGTCTGCCAAGAATGGCCAAAACTAATGGTAGTGGGAGTTACAAAAATGTGAAAAGTGTTGTCTAGGAATCGAAGAGTCACCACTGCTTTTTAGTTTGTATTTTTTTCCTCAGTAATTACACTAAAGATGAAAAACTCATAATAAACATCTTGCAGTCCCCACCTGCTAACAGTAATTATAATAGACTCAACAATAAATGGTAACGCAGCATAGAGCAGCATCTTGGGAATTCTCTGGGGTATGTGGATTAGCTTGAAAAGCCTGAATGATTAAAATACACTAATTAAAATTTTGCGTTCCTTGGTAACTCGTCTGCCTGGGCCCCTGGTGTTGGCAAAATGGGAATTAACGTGACAAAAGCAACACAGAGGGGTTTTGTTTTAAATAAAAAAAAATAAAAAAATTTGATGCACACAAACTCTTCCGCAGGACAGGGAGAATACTGGAAATATTTCCTCTAATTTCACAGTCTTCCACCTCCATTACTGTCCATTCCTGGACTTGCATCGTGATCTCCTTGAGATTCTAGACACCTCTTCAGTAAGTTTAAAGCAACATGTTATGAACTGTATAGATGAAGAGGAAAAAAGTGCTGCATTTTAACCCGTTACAGAGTCTGACAATACAAAATAAATACACCTTGTACTTATTAACAGGTGTAGTATTGTTTTTTCTGCAAACGCTGCCCTCACTGTACTAAGGAAAGTCACATGCTCTCTGTGTCCCCCAAGGAAAAGGATTTAAAGCTCTGCAGATCAAATATTCCCAGTACTCTCACTGTATAATTCTGTTTTATACAACATGGTGAGTAGAGAGGGACATCTTCTATATCTGCTCAGGACCATGGAAGTTGCAACAGATGTTTCATTCCAACACCATATATATATATATATATATGTGATATACCCCTAAGTGTTTATGCTGATTTGCTGAGAGATTACACAACATAGAGGGACTTTCTGCTAAAATGATCATCCTCTCGGGTAAATATTTGCCATCCTCAAACGTTGCAATGTATTAACACTAACTAACAGGTATGCGCGTGTGAAAGAGGAGTTAAATCATTTCTGGAGGCATACAGCCACACCAGGACCCTGACACAGTAATGGTACAATTGCAAGGTCCCCGCAGGACCATATTCACGCAGGGACCCGGGTACCAGATCCTTTCCTAGGAACAACTGACTTCTACTCGCTGCAGTGATACAAAAGAATGTAACCACTTCTGAGTTGCCCTTAGCAACCTAATTGCATCAGTACATTGCACACAGGAGCCAAAGTAACTGAATTTTGATAAAAAGGCGGCGGTAATTTACGGCATCACAAAATTAGTTGCCGTGGCGACGGGTTAATTACATCTCAAATTAACAAAGCAAGTGTGGTGAAATTAAATATAAATCATATTTTCTGCATAAATTATAGGGGTTGATTAGACCGGGGCTATGGGAGAGGAGAAGGTTGGCCCACGGAGGGGAATGACTTAAGCTGACTTTCCAAGTGACATCAGACGGACTCACAATGTTCCTCACTCCGGCCACTGACCCTGCTGGGTTCTTGCTGCTCTCTCTGCAGCATTGTGGTAGTGTGATCTGTCATTTACCCAAATGATAATTCTATAATGCTGTTAGGGAATATGCAGGATACAGTTTCTTATATAAATACTAATAATAACAACAACATTTAGGTTTATTAATATTCTCCCACATAAAATAAGACTTGTGGCTTGAAAACTGGGTTTCTTGGTGCATTAGGAGATCATCAGTGTTCCCCGCTGCTTTCTACATATTGCTCTATGATATATCAAAAAAAAGCTACTTTGATATGCCCCTGGCATATGAGGCAACCCTTCTGTAAAATACACGTTATTAAATTATAATGATAGGAGACACATTTCTTTCTCCGTGATTAAAGTTATTGCTAAATCTGTCTCCGACTTTTCCTTCATATAATATGTCTCAGGCATTAGGGAGGGGCTGTGAGGAGAGTGGTGGGAGGAGACAGATATAGTATGTCTCAGGCATTAGGGAGGGGCTGTGAGGAGAGTGGTGGGAGGAGACAGATATACAGTAGAATGTCTCTGGCATTAGGGAGGGGCTGTGAGGAGAGTGGTGGGAGGAGACAGATATAGAATGTCTCAGGCATTAGGGAGGGGCTGTGAGGAGAGTGGTGGGAGGAGACAGATATACAGTAGAATGTCTCTGGCATTAGGAAGGGGCTGTGAGGAGACAGATATACAGTAGAATGTCTCTGGCATTAGGGAGGGGCTGTGAGGAGAGTGGTGGGAGGAGACAGATATAGAATGTCTCTGGCATTAGGGAGGGGCTGTGAGGAGACAGATATACAGTAGAATGTCTCTGGCATTAGGGAGGGGCTGTGAGGAGAGTGGTGGGAGGAGACAGATATAGAATGTCTCTGGCATTAGGGAGGAGCTATTAGGAGAGTGGTGGGAGGAGACAGATATAAAATGTCTCTGGCATTAGGGAGGGGCTATGAGGAGAGTGACTGGGAGGAGACAGATATAGAATGTCTCTGGCATTAGGGAGGGGCTGGGAGAAGACAGATATAGAATGTCTCTGGCATTAGGGAGGGGCTATGAGGAGAGTGGTGGGAGGAGACAGATATAGAATGTCTCTGGCATTAGGGAGGGGCTGGGAGGAGACAGATATAGAATGTCTCTGGCATTAGGGAGGGGCTGGGAGAAGACAGATATAGAATGTCTCTGGCACTAGGGAGGGGCTGGGAGGAGACAGATATAAAATGTCTCTGGCATTAGGGAGGGGCTGTGAGGAGAGTGACTGGGTGGAGACAGATATAGAATGTCTCTGGCATTAGGGAGGGGCTGGGAGAAGACAGATATAGAATGTCTCTGGCACTAGGGAGGGGCTGGGAGGAGACAGATATAAAATGTCTCTGGCATTAGGGAGGGGCTGTGAGGAGAGTGGTGGGAGGAGACAGATATAGAATGTCTCTGGCATTAGGGAGGGGCTGGGAGGAGAGTGGTGGGAGGAGCAGATATAGAATGTCTGGCATTAGGGAGGGGCTACGAGAAGAGTGGTTGGAGGAGCAGATATAGAAGGTCTCTGGCATTAGGGAGGGGCTGGGAGGAGACAGATATAGAAGGTCTCTGGCATTAGGAAGGGGCTCTGAGGAAAGGAGTAGAAAACATACTAAATTAAATAACCATGTTTCTGGGACAAACGGCTGTACAGAAAGTTACCAATACAGTAATACAGTGTGAAGATCCACAATAGAACAGTGGGAACTGCACAACTTTAAAGTAATTTTCCTATTTTGAATGCACTTTTTGTTCCTTAACAAAAGCATGGAAGTGGAATCAATGTGAATGAGCGCTCGCTGGTGGAGTGTGTTACGGTTAATAGGATGATCTGTACATTTCAGATGAAGTAACCACAGAAAGAGACTTGCGCAGATTAGCGCCACACTGGACAATCTCCACATCCAGCGCGTGTTCAGAATTGCTCTTATACAGTGTTCAGGATAAGACCGTCTCACTTTCACTTATCTTCCTTTACCAACGCATTGTCTCACACACCGCTCTTTCCTCTTGGTGTTTGAAGGTGACTGTGAGGCCATCTGGGAATGGAAGTGAATGACTGTAATCTGTAATTACTGTCCAGAGCTAGTAAAAATTACAAGGACACTTAAAACGAGTGGCACTACCTCTAGAAAGCCTGCTTCATTATGTAATAAAGAGCTGTGGAGTTCAATAGGAACGAGGAACACCAGAATACATTGTTACGACATAAAATAAATGGAAATGTTCAATAAACTAATGCTGGAATTTGTTTGTGTAAAACTGAGCAGAGGAAGCAGAAATCTGCTCTAAGGAGCTGGGACATTCAGTATGTTTGTAAGAAGCAAAGTGAACAATATGCAGGAAAAGTGAGAAAACACAGAAATTGCAGCATTCAGAGAAAGGGAAAAATAGGGATTAACAAAAAGAAAAAAAGCCAACAGGTGACTGATGCTGACTGAATAGCAAGGCAAGTTACTGGGAAGCAAAGTAACTGGCTTAGGTTAAAGGTTAGGTATAATAAAATATATTTGTATCCAGCAATCTAATGGGTGTACACGGGCACATTTTTTCTTCCAAAGTCTAGTTTTCAGCAAAACTTATTACAACCTGCTCAGAACGCCCATTCCCAGACTGATCATTTATCCACTAATAACTCCATCACTCTCCTCTCATCCTGTATAGTAATGCCCAGTTAGGATCTTCTCAATCTACCTCCCACTATTCAGCGAAGCGGTTCTGTGTACTTCGGATTACCCAGCCGTGGCCTCAGTAACGTGGTGGAGCAGTCAGGGATCTGCTCCACTGCCGCAGGAAAGTGACCGGGTAAAGTAAAACATTCATGTACAATACCATACACAGGAGGCAGCAGCGTGACTGAGACAACTAGCATTAGGTTTCTAAACACGCCTCTGTCTAAATACTAACAGAAGACTGACTTGGTCTGGTAAAGCCAATGTGCATGCGTATATAAAGAGTGTTCATAACCAGAAATATCCTATAATGTGTAAGAGCTCGTCAGTGTTCAGCCCAAGGTAGAAATCCATAAAACTATGCTGAAAAATTCATGATGCATCCACTGAAATCCTGTGACATTGGCTCTGATGCGCTATGCCCTTGTCCTGCTGGTTCCTGGGCAAATGGAAGAGGACGGGATAAACAGCCCCCCCCCTCCCTCTCCAGCAAAGACTGCTATAATGTGCAGTATTCTGACACCCCTGCACCCAGGACAGAAGAGCAGAAGTTTCAGAAAGGTGGATGCCTGGATGTACATTTCCTTCCACCACTAGAGATGTACAGAATATTGTCAGCATCCGAGGAGTGATGCAAAGTGTTTATGAAACGCTTTCCTGTGGAGCCAACTGAAATAAAGTGTTTTCCTCTTTCACCCCACCTCAATCTTTCATACATATGTAACGTGACACAGTACGGTGACTTGTTATAACATAAACATAATACAGTATACAAGCTTATTATAACAAAGTAATAAAACAGTATTGAAGCTTATTATAACAGACATGACGTAATACAAGTTTATAATAACATAACTTAATAGACGATTATTATAATCTAAACATAACATAATACAGACTTATTATAACAATGTAATATAACAGTATGGGAATTTATTATAACATAACATAGTATAAAAGAGTATACTGGCTTATTATAATATAAACATAACATTATAGAGTATGCAGGATTATTATAACATCACCAGGCTTATAACGACCTAAGAGATTATATAAGTTTATTTTTAGATCATAGGTCGCAGGGTTGGACTGGCCCGCCGGGGGGCCGGGCTATCCCCCGGTAGACCACGACCCTGATCGCTCCCCTCTTCGTTGGTAGGGGAAGCGGGAAACTTAATAAAATACTCACGTGACCGCGGGGCCGGCGCCCGTCCTCTCTGCTCCGTTTGCACTGAATGTCGGGCGTGACCTCATCACGCCCGATGTTCAGTAAGGAGCACCGCAGAGAGCAGTCAGCAAGAAGACAGAAGAGAAGCCGTTAGAAACAGTAAGTTAAGGAACGGAAGCAAGGGGGGAGTAAAGGCAGCATGGCAGAGTGTGAAGGGGGGCCAAAGCAAAATGGCACAGGGTGATGAAGGGGGGCCAAAGCAACATGGCACAGGGTGATGAAGGGGGGCCAAAGCAACATGGCACAGGGTGATGAAGGGGGGCCAAAGCAACATGGCACAGGGTGATGAAGGGGGGGCCAAAGCAACATGGCATAGGGTGATGAAGGGGGGGCCAAAGCAACATGGCATAGGGTGATGAAGGGGGGAGCAAAAGCAGCATGGAGGGCACAGTGTGATCATAAGGAGGCACAGCAATGTGTGTGTGTGTGATGGCACAGGGGGCTTGTGGCAATGTAATGTGTGTGGACATATAAGGGGTGGACATATAAGGGGTGCTATTTTGTTTGTGGGGTAATGGTGGGGCAATTTAATTTTATAGTGGGGACTATTAATCTAAGATGGGGTGGTTTGGGGGGCTATTAATTGAATGCGGGGCTGAGTTTGAGGAGCATGAGGACTATTTATTAAATGTGAATATGAATTATTTAATGGCAGTGACGGTTGTGGGAAATAGGTATATTTATTATACGTAAATGCAATTAATATATTACAGGCGCTGTCTGGAGGGAGGAAAATAGGTTTATTAAATGGGAATACTATTATTTTAATGTTGGGGCTGGAGGAAGGCCTAAGAATTAATTGTGGGTCCAATTGATTTAACGCTGGGGCTGGTTGAAATTTTCTAAATATACCCATTATTTTTTTCAAATAAGGCCCCAACATTCCAGGATCCAGACAACCCACAACTAAAGAAACCAGCATCCACAGGTGGCAAAAGTGACAAGAACAGGTAGGACAGTCTGTCAAATGTTCTTAATCTAGTGCAGGCTTGGCTAAACTGTGGCACTCCAGTTATTGTGAAACTACAAGCTCCAGCATTCTTTGCCAATATATAGCAGCTTATTGCTGGAAGGGTATCCTGGGACTTGTAGTTTCACAACACCTGGAGTGCCACAGGTTAGCCAAGTCTGGTTTAGTGGGACAATCCCGATTTTTGGTGACTGTTCTGCCCAATCTAAGAGGCAGGTCAAGACTGTGTACTCTTTATATACACACTGCATTCTTTATATACTACACTATGGTGCTAGCTGTCCTTCGTGGGCTGACCACTCCCCCTCTAGTGTCTGGTCACTCCTCTACGATGGCTAGCCAAACCCCCTCAGGAGGGACCCTAGCATCACAGTCCCCCAGTGGGCCCTTTATGCCCCAGTCCGACACTGATAGGTCACATAGATTTACAATAATATAAAAGTATACAAATAATATAATAGACAATAGAGGTTACTTATAACATAAAGGTATATAAATAATAGTATAATATATCACAGGAGCTAACTGGCCAATGTTCCTAAAAAAATGATTGCTGGCATGTAAGTTTGGGCAGTCATTTCTGCTGATCTCTATGTATCTCCCTACCCTCCTTTCCATTGGCTCCTATATCATACTTGCCAACTTTTCCTCGTTGGCTTCAGGGAGATCCAGGAGGAGGTGGGCGTGCGGGGGCAAGGCTTGAAGAATTGCATCATTTTGGCTAAGATAACACAATATTTGCGTCATTAAGCCCAGTCCCCACTTATCTATTGAGAGGTCGAGAACTGGGAGGTTGCCCTGCTCTCCAGGGAGGACTCCCAGAAATGCGGGAGTCTCCCAGACATTCCGGGAGAGTAGGCAACTATGCGTTAAAGAAAAGCAGCTAATGAATCTCTAGAGGCTGAAGAGTCTCCATTACTGAAGTCATGTCGTCTTACCCGTCAGTCTTTGATTAAATCTTGGTCTCCATGAAAATGGCCACCTCCATAGGCATCAATACATGGACACAATATCTGAGCTGTGTCATCATGCCACAGATGGCGAAGCCAACCACGTCTAGTACCGGCTCAGCATCAGGGAGAATGCCAGACTATTCAGGAAGTGAGGGAGATGACCCCTATTTCAGGGAGTCTCCCTGACATTCAGGGAGAGTTGGCAAGTATGTCCTAGATTTTACTCACTGGCTCCTGAATACAAGGATCAGGTAAAGACTCTCTCTGGGAACACAGAGGCCGGGGCCGTTACTAGGGCTGTGCAAGAGGGGCGACCGCCCTGGGCACAATGCTTAAGTGGGGGGGGCGCAGTTTATGAATATTTTAACTTAAAATTGGTTAAACATTGAAGGCTAGGGAGAGAAGGTTTTTCTTCTCACCCCGAGCGCTAAAATTTTAAGTACCCAGATCCTGTCCATCAACTTAGTTATCGAACAGATGAAACATTATTAGATGATTATTTATTTTCAAACAGGATTCATCACCGTCCTTAGTTTGTATTTAGTTGATGTGCTTGTGTTAAGCAGTCACTACACAGAAACGTCATTTATAGCGTTTTGAAAACATTTTCTGCTCCACGCTGCTATTATGCTGTTCCGAATTAACACATATTACTGCTGTGTCTGAGAGATGCTTCTACAATGTAACTAGCAACACTGTAAAGACAACCAACTGATTTTCATAACAATTTGGCCACAGGGTGGAGCAATTTATTTCTAACAATGGATAATATTTAGCAGCAGAACTAGTCTGTGCATTAATAAATTCAAAACATTATAATATCCACATTCTGCAGGGGGAACGTACTAGGCATTGTGTTTACTGTAAAATGCAAAGACAGATTAGTGTTACGGCAATATGATGGCAGCTAAACGCACTATAGACGGGGCTCGTTATAGCAGAAATACAACAGGAAAACGTGACAAATACAAAGGGTTTATTGATCCTTCTGCTCAAGGATGTTTTCATGTAAAATTGATCATTTGCATTACTCATTTTCCGGAGGTGAAATAAAGCCACAAACTGTCCAATTTGAAAGGGAAATTATATTAGAAATAATACTTTTTTTTTTAACAATACTAGGACTGTGCAACTCCTTCCGGCACCGCCATGTCTGGGAACAGCCTTGTTCAATGACTGTATGACACAAGCAGCCGCTACGCCATCTTCACAGTAACGTGGCAACTAGGCAGTGTTCAACTGGAGACTGTGGCCGTCACTAAGAAATGAGGGCGTCCCTAGCTCCATGTAGGGACGCTGACTCATCATAAATATTGTCTGCCCACTAAATACTTGTCTCACATGGAGAGTATGTATACCGCACAGCTGAGGCACACAGGAGGATATTATACAGCGAGGTGCATGCCTAGCCCTACCTCTCAGAAGGTCTCCAGTATCTTACATCAGCAATAGGTGAAAAACGCTGCCTAAATATTACATCAGGGTTCACCCTCCGACCACTTTACAGCGTCACGTTCAATAAAAATAAAAGATTACATTTTTTTTCTTCTAAACTACTGCTGATTTTAGCTTCATTCTGCAGCGCTGTACAGAGATTTCATTCACATCAGTCCCTGCCCTATTGGAGCTTACAGTCTAAATTCCCTAACACACAGACACAGACTATGGTCAATTTGATAGCAGCCAATTAACTTACTAGTATGTTTTTGGAGTATGAAAAGAAACTGGAGCATTTAGAGGAAACCCACATAAACACGGGGAGAACATACAAACCCCACACAGATAAGGCAATGGTTGGGAATCAAACGCTTGACCCCACCGCTGCGAGGCAGAAGTGATAACCACTGAGCCACCCTTCCAATTACATTGCTTGGAGTGCATCTAGAAAGTGCTTTTCCAAGAAAAAAATGGCCCCATTAAAAGTACAGGATGAGAAAGGAATGATTTATTCCGCCCAATTCCTGTCCTGCTCCTCCACAAACGGGGTCAACTTGCTCTGTAAGTTGGTACTATGTGCAAGCTGCCTCAGCTGAGGTCTGCACTCCAGCAAAATGGCTGCCACGTGGACAGACTAACAAACATCAGGATTATGCACCTGGATATGCTAAATGTAACTTAATGACTAAAAAAAAAAAAAATAACCACACATATGATAAATGAAAGCCTTTCCCAGAAATATTAACCATTACAGGCATCCAATCTTTGCTTTCAGTACTAAACTGCCCCAAACGAAGCTGTGGGCTCTTCACAAAATCCTGCCACATTTCACCCAGCCCAGTGGTGAGACATTTCTCAGGACAGGGAGACTTTCTCCTTCCTGTCATTTACGTGTGAATATTCGCAATCAGCAGAGGGGAGCACAAAGAGGCGCAGGGAGGGAACTTAATAATGATCCCGGTTAACCCTTCAGAGCACAATTGACTAGAGATAAAAGCACTTAAACTTGGAAATGATGTGTTTATTTATGAATCTCCATGCACAAAGCCATACACAATCTCATTAAACAAAACTATAACAAATGCCGTGAGACTATAAGCAGTGTATATGACTTTCGCTCAGCATATAAATGACCGTTTAGCAGCAGATGGACAGATGGAACATTGTCTCCTTTATACGTTAATAGGTGTCACCCAGATATTATGATTTAAGTTTGATGCATGAGGTTAGGGGGAGACTTGCCCAAGGTCACATAGAACCACTAAACTACTTTCTCTCCCATACTCAGTTACAGCTAGTGCGCCTCCTGGTGGTCACGTCCTCTGCAGAAGAGATATAACTTTTTTCCTCTCATACAGGAAAGCTCAATACGAATTTCAAGACATAAAAAATAAGTCTTAGGTAACTTCTTCATAGTGGCAGGGATAATTTGTTTTTGTCAACTGTCAATCAGGACTGCAGTTTATTCCTATTCTGTAACGGGATAAAATTACTATATCACACCTGTCCCGAATTACACAATATACCCCAGCTGAGGTCTGCAGCCATGCAAAATTTCCAGCCTTACTTTAAATAGACATTTTACTAATAAAAGAGAACTGCCTCTCAATAAAACCAAAACACTTTCAAGTATGCATATATTTATGCATGTTGTTAATCTTTATTGAAAATAAGTGCATTGTAGTCAAAATGTATTTGAGCAATGTGGATTTCTATAGTGTGAATATGCTCTATCCTCCACCATTAACAAGTAATACAATTCACAAAGAGTTGCAGACTAATATAAAAAGTTTTGGCCCAAGTAATAACAACATAGATTTTTGTTTCATTTGAGTAACTTGAAAGACTGTGTTTACTTTTGCAGTATAGATATTTATTAAACAAATTGTGACACAGCCTTAAGTACTGGAACTGTACAAACACAAACTTATCTAAGTTAGATGTATGGATTTGTTTTGTATAAAAGACAGCATGTGACAGCACAATATCCTTACATTCATTGTGACAGAGTGTCCCCACCCTGTGCTGCTGAGGGACCCTGCTCCTTCCACTATATAACTCTGTCTGTGACTTCCTGCTGCCTTCATTCCCCTCCTCACATCATATCACTGCCCCTGTCACATGCAGCCCTGTCCTCACTAACACATCACTCATCTCCTGATATACTCTGTGCTGCTGGGGATCCTGCTCCTTCCACTATATAACTTTCAGTCTGTGACTTCCTGCTGCCTCCATTCCTCTCTTCACATCATGTCACTGCCCCTGTCACTCACAGCCCTGTCCTCACTAACATATCTGTTGATTTCACTACAGTCTAGACTCTAGAGGCAAAACTGCCAACAGTTTCAATTTTCAGCAAACTAAAGGGAAGTGGTCTGCCAGAAACGGGCATGGCTTGTGGACATTTAGACATGATTGTGCACATCTGGACAAAATAGGTCATGCCCCCAACCGGAATGTTGACAAACATGGCTACTAGTCCTCTATTCCTGCGATGTTTTAAACTAGGGACAAATAGGACAAACAATAGATCAATAATTATTACAAACGTAACAACATTAAATTAATTTTTTATTGATATTTAACATCAAACTGGGAACCCCAATTCTATAAAATGCGATAAGTACTCTAAGACTTCCAAGAATTTGCATATGTGTGGCTACAAAAAGTAATGGCTCCTTTGACATTTTTCACATTCTATTTTCTTACATCATGGAATTACAATGGATCTAGTCAGGAATTCTTACCGCTGATAAACACAATGTCAAATAACAAAAACTTTATTAATTAAAAATACCAACATGACATTTCTAGCTGTGAGTCTATTGGAGTCTTTACTAGTTTTGTCACCTCCTCTTTGCAATATTAGTGGACTTACAATAGGTTTGTTGAGGTTGGTGAATATCAATTATCAAATCATTACCTATATCATTAATGGAATTGGTCTGAGGTTTAACTGCGACACTCACAGATATATTCGTTTCATTTAAGCCAGTCAAACGTGCCTTATGCTTTGGGTCACTAAATCTTCTCCCAAGTCCTAGGTCACCTGCAGCCGGTTTTCCTCCAAGATTTGTCTCCATCTTGCTCCATCCATGTTTCCCTTGATAAGTTTTCCAGTGCTTAACACAGAACCACCTTCACAGCGTTAGCTCAGCCTCCATGCTGCATGGTAGACAGTGCTTTTGGGATGATGCAAAGTGTTAGTCTTGTTCCCAATATAGCGGCTAGAATCAAGGTCAAAATGTTTAATCCTGTTCTCTGCAATCTGTAGGCAAGACTATGGGGTAGACTTATATATAGAATCTGAACCTACCTCTTGAGATTTCCCATGAAGAGTATCTCACATCTCTATGGTGAAAGGCTGTAACCCTGTCCGAGCTGCCATAGGCCTACTGGTGGCCTCCATAACAAGTGCTTTCCTCGTAACAGAGCCTAATTTCTGGAGAGCACCCCTCTTTTCTAGATAAAGTCACAATTTGTGCCATATTCTCTTCATTTCTTTATGATGGACTAGACAATGCTCTGGATTTTAAAAGTCTTTGAAATCTTACCTCCTTCCCTTGACTGGTGCTTTACAATAACCTTTCCTTGGATTTGGTTCGAAACTTATTTGATCTTCACGATGAAGCACTTGTATGAAAATGTGCTATTTAACTGTGAGAGCTCTCACAGATGAAAAGTGTTTATTTTTAAATCAATGTAAACACTTACACTGTACACAGGTGGACTCAAATCAAATTATTTTGTTACCTCTGCTCCAGAGGTTATTTAGGTGCATCCTAGCAATCAATATGTATCTTATGCAAGAGTTGAATACTGCTGATCAGTGATAAGAAATCTCAAATAAATCCATTTTGATTCCATAATTCCACGTGAGAAATGCCAAAGTGGGTGTATACATTTTATAACCTCTTAGACCTCAGTCCTGGAGCTGCCTCAACATCTAATGATGCACATTTTAGTCCCGTCATAGGCCATCGGGCGCTCTCCAGCTATTGTAGAACAACAAGTCTCAGCATGTCAGCCTGTAGACTAAGCCTCAACCGACTTGCTTACTAATCGATAGCCCTGCCCCGCTTACTAGTGAATGGATTGTTGTACAGCAATAGCTGTAATCCATACATAGGCTGGTACATAATAATAATTACAATGTGCATACACATTATCAGGCACAAGTGGTTAAATCAGTGAGAATCCATTATAAAGGATTTTGTATGCCGGTAGGTATTAGTCCCCAGCTACTGCAGGAAGTTCCTACTGCAGGGGGGGGGGGGGGGGGGGGGGGGCAGTAACAGCTGTACAACCCCATCAGCCCCAAACAGAAGTCCTAATAAAACACACAGCGCCAGCAGCTCAGATTCCAGCGAAGCAGCCCTGGGCTGCACTATCACTCTGCCGTGTATAAACAGCACCGACACTTTTACTAACTTGTGGAAAATACAGTTATTAGTGGTTCTGTTCCCCTGTGTAATGCGATGTGAGGCCAGGAAACCATCACCATTTCTGAGATTACAGGGTGATACTTGTATTAGTCAGTACTATAAATGGCACAGCGTGAATCTAGTCTCTCTCCTATTTTCTTCATCCCACTTTGGTCAAGGAGTTTATCCCATTCTGCACGATTACTGTTATTATGGTTAAGAATAATAATAAACACTTCTGGTCATCTCATTCAACAAGGAAAGATTGTGTTGACTGCAAGACAGCGATAATCCTCTTCTCCCCGTCCCAGCTATTTATACACAGGACCATTTATTAAGGAGAAATTCATAACCATGTGTTATGTGCTGAAATAACAGGCTGCTTCCACCTGCCCTTTCCATGTGGTCGCATTCATTCATGTGCTGTCATGGACGTCAAACATTACTACCAAAAGACCCACTAAAGTCAGATAAGTGTCAGAGCTATTTAGCCTGACCCCACCTACTTGCATGATATCAACTGAATGGGTGTGGCTTAAGTTATTATTAAATGCCTACATGCAGAATACACCTGTAATATTTGCATACAATAAATGTGGTGGGGTTTTCATGCAAAAATTGGAAAGTATTTATGTGTCCTACTAAAGCTTTCATTCAGAAATTGTCCACAAATTTGTCAGACCTTCGTATATGTGCATGGCATACCAGTTTATAATATATATATATGTATATATATGTATATATATGTATATATATATATATATATATATATATATATATATATATATATATATATATATATATATATATTTATTTATTATGTGCCCCTAATATGTTCACTGATTTCACAGAACAGTGGGCAGCATGAGTCACAAGATCTTAGGATGCGAGGAGAGACTGATCACAGAGGACTACAGCTATGAGAGCAAGACATCCCTCATCTCCCAATGAGGGAGCCCTCTACCAAACAGCTTACAGCTACATTATATTAAAAAAAAAAAAAAGTTATTGCTGAAACGAGCAAAAAAACAAATCTGCAAAATCATCAAAGAAATAAATATAGTCATATGTTTCAGCTAGCAATCCACACCTTTGGATCTGTTAAACCTTGCAACCCACAAGATGACAGCACAAAGGTTTGAATGACAGCTCGGACAGTAATATAAAGTGAGAATCCTTGTATCCCACTCTGGGATGGTACGTTTATCAGCCCAGCTTCGTGGACTGGAAAATTCCAAACTGGGGCACGAGGTGTCTGCGAATTGCACTAACAAGCTTGTAACTTTCCAGATTAATCCCAAACACCTACAGAACGGTCTCATTTAGATAAGAGGTGACAGACCCAGGCCTGAGAAGAAGAGAGAAATGAAGATATTTCACACAACAGTGGGGACTGTGCCTGTAGAAAAGAGGACAAACACTACAAAGTACATTTCATTTAAAGTGCGTCCCTCACCCCTACACACTAATGACTGCACCAATATTAATAAGAAATCACCAGGAACCAAGTACAGAATTAAGACAATGGCCTAAATATGAAATACATGAGATTTTCAGCACGTGCAGTAAAGAGATCACTTCCTTCTGCACATAGACATGCAATTGTTATTAAGTACTGAGCAGTCAAAATAAGAAACAGCAACAAACCCATTCCTGAAAGACCTCTTGGATGATACAATGGCGTTTGAGCTAAATATGAAATAACAACTTTCAAGATCTTCCTGAATATGATTACAATGTAGCAAAGAAGCTTGTAGGGCAGCTCAGTGTCTTATGTCTGTGAGCTTGGCCCATTGTCTAATTAATGTTATTCCAAAACCACCTGGCAATGCCAACCTACCCGTAATTTCACCTACTCCAAGACACCTTTGATAGAGAGATAAGTGAAGGATGAGAACACTCAGTCTACTGGTCTAGATCCAATCTCTGAACACTCAACTCTAGTCTCTCTCTTTACACGAGATGGGCAGGATTTACTACACATGACTTTCTCTGGCTATAGATTACATCTTCATACTGCACTTTGTTTTATTTCTCTTTAAGAAAAAACTTTCTTCAGCATCAGCAAATAAAATTATGTCTGTCTCTTTAACAGAATCTTCATTTAAAACGCTCTTATATCTTCCGCCATCCCAGTGATCTATATGCAAATATGCTAATGCATGCAAATTAAGACACTACTTTTAGTCCCAATTTAATAGAAAGCATTAAAATACCATTTTTTTTTTTCAAAACCCTCCATATGAATATGCACAGCAGCTCCAGCAACAAAATGAGCCAGTGACAGTTCTCAAGGAAATCAGCCGGGAGCGTCAGGCAGGAATCAGCTGCTAATACAGTAACGCAGCACGAAGATCACAGGTCCTTAGTGTCTATGAGCCTGTGATTACTGACATGTGTCAGTAAAATCTGACACCAAGATTAAAACAACTCAAGTGGGTCATGTTAGCTCCGGCTTAAAGGCAGAACTAGTGAGCTGTGGCCCCCGGTGCAGGGAGGAAGGAACCGGAGCCCACAGCTTGCTAGTTCCCCGTGCAGTGGGCCCCTTTATAACCAGGGGCCCCATGCATCACACCTGCTGCCCCAATAGTAGTTCTGCCAACGGAAGACTGACCGTCCCTATAACAAGGTGCGTGTATGAGGTAATCCTAACCCCTACACATATCATTCCATCATGGAACATAAGTGAAATGACAGATTCCCAGGTGGGCGGGGCCTGTTTATTGAGCACATAGGATCCAACAACACTGGAGGCAGTTCTATATTTTCACAGAACATCTCTTAAAATCAAGGCTATTAAGAGAAGGCATTGGTGGTGTTGGCTTACAAACCAGTAACAATATGGGGGACACACCGCAAAATGATATTGGTAAATGCTCCTGTATAGCAGAAGCAAACCAAAAGCTTCCTCCCATTGAAAGTAGATTTGATTGCTGTCACCTCCCACTTATAACTTGTGTAATAATGTCGTTGTTTTATGCTACTAAAGAAAATCTCCAAAATGCAAATATCTCTGTCTCCTGGAGATCGTTAAAGTATCTTTATTACATTTGTGTGCATTACTGAGGATGCACTCTTCCCAGAATGCCCTGAGCCATCCACATTCAGACAGTACCTCCTACTGCAACTAATATATATGTACCTTGTATATGCAATACAGAGAATAGGAATGGAACACAGCAGAACTTATATCTCTCTCATATATATATATATATATATATATATATATATATATATATATATATATATATATATATATATTTATATCTATATATATGAGAGAGAGATATAAGTTCTGCTGTGTTCCATTCCTATTCTCTGTATTGCATATACAAGGTACATATATATATATATATATATATATATATATATATATATATATATATATATATATATATATATATATATATATATATATATATATATATATATGTGGCAGAACACACTAGGGGGCTGCGTGCTACATTGGGACCAGCAGATACAGGCCCTGGCACCACAGTAAGACTCCTGGTAAGGGGCAGTGACACATTACATATTGCTGGGCTGTTGCACTTTCTCCCCAGATTTCTATATGCAATGACAAGAGATAAATATTTTTATAAAGTTTCCCAACAGCAGCAGCCATCAGTCATCAGGCTTCTCCTCCACCCAACGCCAGCACCACTGTGCCCTGCGGGGAGATGTCATACAAAGGGGGGGCTGAGGTGGGAGATGAGGAAAACTCAGAGCAAACAGCAGCAACAGGAACCAAGTTGAGCCATTTCAATTATTCATATGCCAGATGGAATCTCTTCCTGCCTTCTTCTACTGGAGAAAAGAAAAAAGGAAAGGAAGCGGGAGGCGGATAGAGAGGGACACGGGGAGTGATGTGTGTGTTACAGACGTCACCTGTACACTTAGATATTCTTCTGGTAGAACATGCCAGCCTCTACATTAACGTTATTCCAGGTAATACGCCCTACAAGCCACACAAACATATCAAATCATTAGCAGTCACCTCTCTACTTCCAGTATCCCAATCAGGGGGAGCAGCACATTGCTCAGGACTGAACACAGAAGGTGTTCTAGATAAAGACATGGAATCAGGGCTTTGTAATATACCACCTCTGATGATTTCAGGAGAAAGGTTAAACAACAACAACAATAATAATAATAATAATAATAAAAACAGAATAAAAGAAGCAGCGAACGGAAAAAGCAGTATACTGTAGAAGTATAGCGCAAAGAAGAAGAGGAGAGAACGAGCATAAGGACAAGTAGCCAGGAAAAGGCTTTGACCTTCTATGAAGGAGATAAAAAAATCCAGCAGCCTCAGGGGACACCCAACTATCTAGCATATTGCTGTTAAAATGTCTGCAAAATTTAATACACTTGGCATGCCATGTGATCAACCGTTGGACAGCTCGCCCCCGCCTGCCCCACAATCCCACACGTAAGAAGGCTCGAGCTACGCACTGCAAATGGCAAACTTTGGATATTCCTCCTTGGTACAAACAGCTGCTGTCCCCTTAGGTGGAAACACAAAATAAAGATATTGCGAGTGGTTACAGGCGTGTGGAGCTGTGTGTGCACGTGTGTGTGAGATGGGGGGTTAATAGAACCCATTTGTGATGTGGGGGATGGTGTATACAAGGCACGGACGCTGTTTATTGAGAAGGACAGCTGCTCCATTGCTGGGTGGCTTTAGGAGCAATATTTCTGCCTTAAATGACATTACTAAAACTACCAGTCAGGTCTGAGAGGACATCAGTCAGCTGCTGTCTGTAAAGGGACCGTGTACAAATAGCTCAGGAGGTGACTGGGTTATAGACACACAGGGATTAGAGCAGGTAAACAGAGGGAGGGTAATAGTGTCAGTATTCACTCCAGACACAGTATAGGAATGAGGAGTTAATAATGTCATATCTACATAGACCAGGGAGGATTGGGGGAGGTATAACAATGTGGTGATGCTGTCCAGGCAAGAAGAGGGACGTTTAAATAGCAGATATTACCCTTTATGTCCGAGTAAGTGGCAGGGAGACTGGCCCAATGGAAATACTGAATATAAATATATATAATATTAACTACAACGACCCGGTATGATGATCCTTCTTACAAGACGACTGCTCAAAGACCCCAGACAGATCAGATTGTGCCATCTGTGACATCACTGAGAATCCAGTCCATCCAATCACTGGGGCTCAGCGACATAACTGAGAATCCAGCCCAGCCAATCACTTTGAATCAGTGACATCACTGAGAATCCAGCCCAGCCAATCACTAGGAATCAGTGACATCACTGAGAATCCAGCCCAGCCAATCACTAGGAATCAGTGACATCACTGAGAATACAGCCCATCCAATCACTGGGAATTAGCGACATCACTGAGAATCCAGCCCATCCAATCACTGGGAATCAGTGACATCACTGAGAATCCAGCCCATCCAATCACTGGGGATCAGCGACATCACTGAGAATTGAGCCCATCCAATCACTGGCTCCTAGTGAACCGCATTCCTATAAATATTTATTTTCCTGAATATTGGCTCAGCCAAAAAATGACTGCTTCCACTGTATATAGATGACAGGTATATTAAGCTATTTAAAATATAACTGTCTAAAATTATTGTTTTAGTATGCCATTTATATTCACTACGCTGCTGAACTCTATGGCCAATAAGTAATTTATCATCTCAGTGAAGTAAGTGAAACCTCTGTGCATCCTGACTTTTATTAATCAGTCTACAACAATCCCTACTTACACATAGGGAACATTTCCCTTTACTAAGCTCAGAATTTGAGCTGTAAACATACATGGATGGACAACACATGATGAGCGCTTGGGATAAAGAAGAAGAGAACCATTTACAATGTACAGTACATAATGTAGGTGAAAACCAATAAGGACCATTTTCCGGTGATCAATTATTTATAAACCAATGAGAGTGAAGGGTATACTCAAAACAAGGAGACTCTAAATGGAAAATATACCGTTTATCTCTGTAGTTTCTATACAGTGCCTTTATCTATTTATATCTATTAGATGGAGCACAAGCTACTCTTAATGAAGTAGCTCATTTCTCTATTTAATCTGAGTGGAGAAAGCCATGTTGCTTGTCCTGATAATCAATGTTCAGACATTATCCACGTTGTAATGTTGCCCCTAGTGGTAAAGTTATCATATTACATCACAGAATGATTACTGGGCAATAACGCCCGAACAAAACATCTCATGCGGTAAACAAGGATTCTGGGCACATTTGCGCACTGACTATAAATAGGAAAACAAAAAAGCATATTCATATATGTGCATATTTAAAGGTGCATCCACAGTGTTCGTAGAAAATCTTAAAGTCACATTACCCTATTTGTATACAATATAACAATGTAATGAAGTGTCATATGCACAGGAGAGACTAATGTCTTGGCAGTCCTTAAGGGTCAACAGGGAGGTCAATACGCAATCAGCCAAACAGAAGCGGCTAGATGGTCATTATCATCATGTATCACTGCAATCACAAGAGATACATCTCCTAAAAGGTGTATCTGACAATGTAGCCAAGACTAACTATGTCACAATTACATGAACATGCCCGTACTGTACCGCCTCTCTTACAGGGAATCAAGTCAACAATGCTGAAGATCTGGATACAGACATATGTGTAGGGATTTCTTGCATCCATGAACAGTACGGGAACGTACGGACTCTCTAAGAGCCCGATAGATTTCAAGGTATTCTTTAGTATAATGTCCCTTTAAACCGTTCTAGAGAACATCTACCTGCTCTCAACCAAATACAAGACAAAGGAGCAGACACCACAAATGTGAAGGAAGACACAACATGTATGTATACCCTATACAACTATTACTAATGGAAGGGGCATCTTTACCAAATAAGGTGAAAAGGACCCAGACCGTCCTACAAATATCACTCTAAATACCTGGCCGCATGCCAGGTGGAAATGTGTCTTTATCCAAAGTGACCTCTCTCCTAGGAGAACAAAAAAAACCTGTATCATCATGAACACTAATACAGTGATGGAAAGAAAATGTCATTTCTCAAAGTAATGGAAGTAACAAAACAGCAGCATTTCAAGGAGCCGAGGAAAAACTGAAGCAGGAAACCTGATTATTAATAATACTAATTGTTCTTAACACTTACCTAATAAACAGTCTACAGTAAGTCTACAAGACCCCATCACAAACAGGAGTTTTTGCTTATATACAGATTTCTGGCAGGGAAAGGAGACCTATACCGTATATAAACAATGTCCGTAAACATTCTTCAATTAATCAGCTAAGTTGTCTGACCAAGAGATAGAAATGTGAATTCTTTACAATTATATTTACCTGCACATTACTGAAATGCAATATTCAGATTAGCTTGAGAGACCCCCACCTCCGCCCCCCCAATAAACAAATGACTGTCATTTACTGACACTGGCAGCAACGTTTCTGTTGTGCGCTAGTAGTAAGAATAATAATGTGTCTGTGTAATAAGTCACATCACACACGCTGGTCACTGCAGACATATACATTCTAATCAATGTGTTGTTATGACTGAGATACATATATGATGGTGTTTGGGGCTGTAGAACATGCTGGTAAAGTCAATGACTTGTGGTGCAACGTAACAGATTTGTGCAGACTTTCTGCGATAGTGAATTGTGCAGATGGCGTAGCTGCGGGGGCTGGCTGTATGCACAGAATTGCATATGATCCCTGCAGAGCTTTTAGGAACAGATAGTTAGATACACTCTGCTAGTGAGTGTATCTAGCCATTGGTAAAAGACAGACAGGGACATCTATTTAGAAAATAGATAATTTGTGTCTATTCTGCCTATTTTAAGCTAAAAAACAGAAAGTCTGCAAAGGCGGAGACGACCAATCTGTAACGAGTAAGCAACAAAAACAGTAAGGAAACATCAGCATCGGGCACACTTATGTCCCCTGGCTGTTATATACTTCTAATACTTATACTAATAATCATAGTAATCTATATCGCCACAATCGTAGTATTGTGTCAGTGCTGTATGTCACATTTTAGTTGGAAAGTGCCATCTGTAGGAGTGAAAGTGTTTAAAGGCTGCTCCCTGCCAAATGGGGTACAGTCCGTTCTTCAGACGGCAAAATATAACAGAGAGAAAACAGATGTGAAACAAGTGCCACAAAGATACAGAAAATGGACCTTGATAGGAATGGTTTCCTTCCCCCGATCCCAAAATAAACTCCTGTGACAATCAGAACTGTTGAGTTTTTTGCATGTTTCAGCAAAGTTTCTACCATACAAACAGGATATGACCATAGTTGGTCCTACTTGATGGGGGTGTGGTGCAATTTGCATAAACTGGCCCCACCCACCACAGCGCCATGACTGGAATCGTGTCCTTGCGCGGCACAGGAGGAGCCCGACAACACAGACCACATCATCAGGACTCCCCCATACACTACAAGAAAGAGAAGTTGGATCCGGCAGAATGGCCTACTCTCTAGGCAATTCTGGAGTCTCCTGGGCATTCTGAGAGAGTAGGCAAGTCTAGATTTGATTATTCTGCTGAGCTCGCTGCATTGGATACAAGTAGATCCAGAGAGTAACTTTATGTTTTGTCCCAGGGCAACGAAAGTACAAAACTCTTTACCTGATAATTTAGAAAATAAAAGACACAAAGGCATCGACTATCTTTCTTCATATACAAACAACCATTCACACATACATGTAAACTTTTGAGGATCATACCAGAAGATATAAATATATAGATATAAATGGCTTTATTGCTGGGGGAGACATTTTTTTATAGCTATAGCAAACTTCCGGTCAGTAAGTCTATATAAGGACACCAACAGGATACATGTGAGAGAGAAAAATGATAACAGAGACAGTAACTTGCAGTGAGGAAGAAACTAAATCTGCCCACCCACGTTGCAAACCAAGCCTTAATCATTAAAAATAATGTAACTATGTAACTAAAAATGTAATGCACAACTAGTTTGCGCTAAAAGTCACATCTGAAAGACAAAGGAATCCAGTCTGCCTAGCCGATAGCTGGATTTGTGCTACAGTCGCATGTAAGTGTTTGTTAATTTTCTATATGAAATAACGTTGTGCCGAGAGAACCTTAAATTATGTTGAGTTTTAAACGTAACGAAGGAACCTTTTCACATGTCTAATTACCATACAAATCAGTTATCCCAAGAAATATAGCCTAGACTCAGATTTTAAATATAGGTTTGGGAGCCTTCAGCGACCGCCATCAACATATTTCTATAGTGGCATTATTTCATATGTCTTTACAACGCACACAGTGGACTTAACCCTTTCCGTCGGAAGCGGATGGCGGTACGGAGTTAATCGTTCCTTTTTCTCACGACTGTCGGCCTTATAATTATTTCAGGAACGGGGGATTGTTGCAGAGAAGACGTCCTTAAAAGCTTTGTGTTTGTGCTGAAGGTCTACTTTGTTGATTAATAAGCGTTTCATAATTGGTGGTGCTTTTAATACCATCAAGGTCTGATGCCGTTAATGAAATCTAAATGCCCGAGTTAATGATGTGGCCAGGAGACACTCTGGGCAACTGGTAGCTGCAGAGAATGGGGGGGTGCACGCATGATCTCATTCAGGAGCCCGGTTCTCCTCTCCCACTCAGTCATGTGCCAACAAAAGCTATTAAGTGCTGGCACAGCGATCTACAACGATGGACCACTAAAAGGAGGTTCCGTGACCTCCAATATCAGCAATATGGAATTTAACCTCGTTGTTGCCAAAGAGGTTTTAAATTGCACTCAATGTTATATAGTTTAAGATATGGCCACTGATTTATATGTTACAGGCAAAAACATTTATTTAGCACATAAGGAAGAAATGCTGGGCTTTAGCTAGAATACGGACCTATACCTCATATTTGATTGTACTAGACGTATCATTGTCAAGATCATTGTTGTATCCATAAAGTCCATTTCTATTATGTTTAAAATACAGACTATTTATTTCCAAACTATGAAGCGGATCAGCAAATAACTGAAAGCCAAAAAGCACTTGCTGAACCAGGATCGGTTATGATAGGTTCCCTATCGGGCATGGAGATCGTTTTGGGGTCTACAGGTGCTACTGTATTGCCCAATACGTGCTGTAATACAACAGCGCGTGGCCAGCGCAACACATCCTTCTGGGATGTGGAAGCTTGTGCATTAGTCAAAGGTTATATATTGTTTTAGTGTATTAATATAAATTAGGATAGAAGAGTCCTTCGTTTTCTCTGCTGTTTCAGAGCTATGTGGGACTGTTGCTCTCAGACCCCAGAACACAATGTTCTCTTGGCTGACCAATTTCTCAGTACCACGATTGTATGTGAGGTTCTGTGTAAGACCCCCGCTTAATGACATATAACCAACCTAAGTCTCCAGGAAGTGGAACACACAATTGTATTATTTAGTGTAACGTTTCCATTTTACTTTACGTCTGAAAGTCACTAATACTGTAACAATATGACATGGTTGAAAGCACTTTAAGAAGCTCTACATACAAGAGAAGATAATGATGTATGAAACTGGTTATATATATATATATATATATATATATATATATATATATATATATATATATATATATATATATATATATATATATATATATATATCTATCTATCTATCTCAATCATGTAGAGAGAGAGAGAGTGAGAGAGAAAGAGAGATACACCGACACACACACACACATACACACACATATATATGTACATATGTATATAGATATATATTTATAAATATATATGTCTGTGTATGTATGTATGTATAAATGTATGTATATGCTATTTTAGTCAGATTGTGAACTTGGAATAGTTAGGGCAGACTACTGCAGCGACGTATAAGGCAGATTAAGCCAGTGTTTAACAATTTTTGTCCTCAGACAGAGAGTGTTTTAAGGTAACGTTACAACAATAAAGACACGTCTGTGATTTATCCGGAACGGTGGAGAATGTTACTTGCTGGAATTGGGAATTCTTGAGGACAAGGGTTAAGACTTCAGTACATTTTATTTTACACAGCAGATTTACACAAATCAGTGAACAGAAGTAAAACAGGAGATGCTTGGACAATGGCTCAGGGATTTTCCCTGTCCGCTCCGATGCACAACGGTAAGCGACAAATCACCCACATTTTCAACTTTCCCTCTGCGCATCTTTTCACCCTGATTTCCTCTCCTAGACAGATATATTTACATCCTGTAAATCCCTCCACTTCCTCATATTCCCCCAATCAAAGAGGTTTATCAATTTAATTTAAAGTCTCTATCCGTTTTTTTCCAATTGTACGTCCCCCAAAGTCACCTGCTGGTCCCCGGGGGGGAGAAGAGGGGCTCATTTGCCAGAGTTTGGTCCTGTTCAGATAAGCAGCTAATCCCTTGGGCAGCTCTTGTCAGATTACTAATTAGCTAAAGCAAATCGGCCTGAGAAGACCATGCGGTCAGTCTGACTTCAGACAAAACATGACGGGGGGGATGGGGGGGTCTGTGCTTACTTAGCTGGCTTTAACCTTTTCATGACATCATCCTGCAGAAAATTACTAACTATCCTAAAGAGCTGATCAGATTGGCCGGACTACCGAAAAGCAGAGGTGTACACTGTAGATTAACTAACTCCCAAACACCTTGTACTGCTGCACCCGCACCTGGTTATTATCTTGTGCTGCTGTTACACCCGCACCTGGTTATTATCTTGTGCTGCTGTTACACCCTCACCTGGTTATTATCTTGCACTGTTACACCCTCACCTGGTTATTATTTTGCACTGTTACACCCTCACCTGGTTATGATCTTGCACTGTTACACCCGCACCTGGTTATTATCTTGTGCTGCTGTTACACCCGCACCTGGTTATTACCTTGTGCTGCTGTTACACCCGCACCTGGTTATTATCTTGTGCTGCTGTTACACCCGCACCTGGTTATTATCTTGCACTGTTACACCGGCACCTGGTTATTATCTTGCACTGTTACACCCTCACCTGGTTATGATCTTGCACTGTTACACCCGCACCTGGTTATTATCTTGCACTGCTGTTACACCCTCACCTGGTTATTATCTTGTGCTGCTGTTACACCCTCACCTGGTTATTATCTTGTGCTGCTGTTACACCCTCACCTGGTTATTATCTTGCACTGCTGTTACACCCTCACCTGGTTATTATCTTGCGCTGCTGTTACACCCGCACCTGGTTATAAACAATTATGTCACCACAGAACATAGTACACCTGCCACACAGCATGATTTATACTGTAGATTATGTTCCTAACAATATGGAGTAATGTTATTTCATAGTCCTTCACAGGGTGGGGGCTGGGAGGTCAGGCCGACATTTGTGTTATCCTTATGTCATCGCAGTGGCCTCACCAGCAGCCATCGTCAGCACTCACCATGAGTGTTTCTAAATATACTACACGAAGGATAATAAAATTGATTTAAAAATTTTGAGCAATTTTTAAAGTAAGTTCGAGGCATATTACAAGTTAATCTGGAAAGCAGGAATTGAATGTCACTAATGAGCAGCTTGGTCTCCACGTAGAATTGTTTTACATACACTAGAAAAGGCGGCGTATGAACAGGTGACGGCAGCTAGGTATTTGCCATCACATTGTCAGGCAAGAAGGAGTGGTGTAATATTTATTATACATGTGAAAAGTAATTAATAGCTGAGGAAAGAGGAATTTAACCCAACCCAGGCAATAAATGCTAGTTAATGCCAAACCTGAATTGCAGATTTTTTTTTACATTTAAATTGATCAAAGTACACAATCATAAATTTATAAAAATTGGGACATGTGTTGTTTTGCATGGAATGATCTGAACATTTACATAACAAGATATCATGGAAACTTTGTCAAATTATCAGGTGTGCAGGGAAACAAGTTAAACTTGTTCTTTTTTTAATTAAACATAACAGAGTGATTAGTTTGCTGAGGCTCTTAATATATGGGACAGATCATAATATTCAACACCAATCGGGCTGGAATGCCGCTCTGTGCATTTAGTTTATATAATTAGGGTTGTGGTATATTGTCATAAACGTGACAGACACAGGAATGTTTGTCCAGGTTGAAGGGTGTACAGAACAACAAGCGCTGTGGATTGTGGCTGCAGGTCTACAGCTCCGTATATTCCAACTCTCCCAGGATAATCCACTGACAACTTAAAGGGCAAATGACTTCATTTAGTGATGTCCCAAAATGACAAGCCAGGTCAAATGGTAAATGTATAGGCTGCAGTCTCATGACATCATCTGACAGAACGACTGCCTATATGTGCCGCGGTGATGTCACCGACTCCTGGTGAACGGATTATGTACATTCCCTATAAATACCCTTCCACAAACTGCCTCCACTCTAAGCAGTCAATAGACCCTTTCATGTACACTCTCCAAACTCCTCCTCAATGTTTTTGTGATAGGATGAGGACAAAGTCATAACGGGCCTGAGCCATTAAGGAGAACACAGCAAAAAAAAGAAAAAAAGGAGTAAGTTTGCTCTTGGACAAACCATGTTACAATGCAAGGGGTGCACATGAGTTTATTATTATGCACATGTTAAATACTGGTTGTTTTTTTTTTCATTTAGCACACAGATACTTTATAGCTTTAATTTTACAATGAAATTTAAAGTTGACCTAGGACATGCCCAACTATAAATCTGTCCCCACATTTTAAATTTACCTCCCCCTTCAATGCAACATGGTTTTGCCCAGGTGCAATATTTCTCCTTTTATATGCTTTACTCTTCTTAATAACTCAACCCCAACCACGATCTTAAGACAAGTACTAATTTTATTTCTTTGTGATTTTGCCAATTTTAGTAAGATCACTAATGTATCTAATGTTTTTTCTACCAATTCTGCTATATGTAGAAATCCAAGCTACAACACATACTGTGCCCAGGAAACGTGACTGCTGGATTACTGCACCTTCCTGGGAGCAGGGAGAGGAATGAATACCACCATCCTATACATGGCAGTAAGTCGATTTCTCCCTGAACCAGTCTCTGATCCTGAACATGACATTCAACAAACCCCATCCTTAGTTATTGTGTCGTCTCTTTATCTGTGTGGCTGTTGGCAGCCTGCGAGAGCACAGCTGACAACACTTCAGTGGAGCCCTGAAGGATGGACTTACAACTGTCCAGTCCGTTTACACATGAAGGTCAATGATCCAACGCAGGCCCAGGAACACAGGAGACGCACTAAATAAAAAGCCTGCAGCGAATGCAGTAAGAGCAGCCTTACACGTTGCAAGGCCCCTGAGCTCTTCTCAACCTGTCCTTCACGCTCTCGGCTGCCACTTTTGGAGGTCTACTCTCCCATGCGTTCCTGGAGAGCTAACCAGTCCATATGGTAGCCAATATGTTAACAATATGGATGGGTTGTTTGTCAGCTCCAGAACAGATGGATGCGACATGCCAACCCCTATCCATGACCAGCTCTCACTTCCTGCCGCCAGCCAGGACGACACCGGAAGCCCTAACTGCAGGGATGGCTGACAAGCCAGATAAATGTCTGCAGCTGTCTCCCATTAATCCCATCTCTGATTAATATATAAAAGTCTGAACCACAAGTAGCTCGGCAGGAAAGCCAGTAAACATTTACAGGACAAGTCTGCCCATGAGACAACAGGTCTGTGGAGGAAGAATATTTCTGCACACACAGTCCTTCCTGTACTGCAGGGCATGAAACAGGAAACCACATGGATCTGATAAAGTCAGGAGTACAAAAGGCGACTGCTCTAACTTCGTTACACCAAGGAGTTGAAGCGTAAAAATCAGCTATGGGAATATATGAAAGTAATAAATCAATGCAAGATTTAAAATAAATAATAGCTGTCACACAAATGGGTGTATTTTGTATATTAAGTTTTTTTAACTCTTCATTTTCTGGTGTGAATGATCGCAGCCAACTTGCACCTCTCCAGATTTTATGATGAACCAATGTTCATTAATAAGCTGCTTAGATCAGGACACATAGAGAAGTCATGTGCCAGTAAAACAAAGCAACAGGTCTCTGTACTTTTATTGTTCGTTCGGACCGCAGATGGGCAGTCTTCCCTATCAGCTCAGTATGAAACTTGTCCGAGTGACGGGTGAGCGTTATACAGGGGAACTGCGGTACAGGCAACCTCCAAAATGATTTTCATATATTTCTTTTAGACTAGAGAACTGCATCCCGGCTTTCATTCATAATTCATAGCCTTGCTGTAATTTCTAGAAACGAGGTGTAATTTGAAGAGATTAGTGACTGACAGATGCAGCGTGCCGGCGGACTGCTCAGCACAGAGATCTGGACGATTATCTGCCCAGTCATGTTTAAGTGTCGTCCAATAAAAGCAAAACCACCTCCCAGCAGGAGCCTCATTAAACTGACCCCCAAGTTCCCTGACTTGGAAACCAAAGGTTACATTGGGTCAATCAATTTTTAATGATTGAAGTGGCTGTTCTTCTAAAGCCAAATGTGCCAATTTAATGATTACGATGTTCCTTTCCTCAGGTCTGACATGGATTTTAAGACAAGAAAAAAAAGATCTATATAGAAAATATTTGCTAAAAACTTAAATTTGATTAAAAAAAAATAGCTATTTGGAAACTTGCACATCAGGGTGGGGTTTTGATCTAAAGGGGGCACAGATATCCTAATGAGTGTGTACTCAGCAGGCATTTCAGGGGTAAAATGAGGGCAGCGTGGGGGTAACATTTAACTTCATGAAGAAACTAGTTTGGGTTTTTTTAAATAAATCCTGTGACAGTGACTTCTGTTATCCTTAGAATCCATAGCAGAGTAGACATTCCTCCTTAACAAGATTAATAGCGTTATATTGTTCTATTATAATCAATGAGAGGTGACATCATCACTATGGTATTAATCAGGAATAACATACATACCCTATATACTAACTACACTGAGCCTCATACCACCAGAGAACTGTTCATTGACTTCTAATACTCTTATAATGTATTACTGTGATTATTACATTTGAGGAAAATATAGCTAAAGTACACAAGTAGACAAACATGACTTAGTAATTATATAACATGTCATGTTCCAGTAGTTGGATCGGCCAGAAATGAGGATTTGTGGATGTCAAGCGAAGAGGGGGCTGTGTGGTCACAGTGAATGCTAAAGGAAGTAATATTAGATTTAATACTTACAAATGGATAGATTATCAGATGCGACTCTGGCGGGGAACGAATGTTTTAGTGACTGCCTATCAATGTGATTTAGTGCTCGAGCATGGAAGAGGTTTTGGATTTTAAAAGTGCTGACACCACTCAAGAGACAAACCAGAGATGATTTTAAGGGAGGTTGGGAAGAATGGACAATCCGGTAGATTTTGTATTTAAAAAAAAACCCCAAAAAAAACCAAGCCATTGAAAGTGAAGCTTCAGATGTAATTATTTCATATAGAAAATGTACTGCTGTATATAGCCATCTAGAACACACGAGTACCAGACAAGACAGAGAACTCATCAAATCCCAAAATGGGGATTGTATGCTTGGTAATGTGCCCTTTCAGTCCTAGATGGGGCCAGGGCCGGCTGCTACAAGCAGTGATGTTCTCAGGGTAGAGTCACAAGTTCTATCGCACAAACTATCCAGTTCTGATCAGGTGAACAGAGAGTGAATGGACCATAATAAGTAAAGTGCACATTTTAGTTATGATTTGTTTAATTGTATAGAAAAATGTATTGTTCAAATTAAAACACAATAAATATGTTTCTGGTTTATGGGTGTGGAATCATTGTGTCTGTACCGCAAATCACACAGCAGTCACTTCTCACCTGGTAACATTGTTCATTTGCTGAGGCTACCAACACAACACTATGGTGGAAATTCAATTGCCAGCGATGAGGCGCGGACATCCCACCACGCACATTGGCGGCATTTACGCTAATTTTTCCCCTGAACCCCAAAAATAAGCGGAGATTTTTGTTAAATATCTTCCGCGAAGTGTCTCATGGAAGTTCCAGAAACACTTTGCAGCTAATTGAAGGGAAAAAAGTCAAATGAATAGAGACAAAGAGTGGAAGACAGAAAAAGAGAGAGAAATAACAGAAAATAGTGGGGGAGAGAAAGATAATAAAGAAAGCGAGGTGTTTGGAAGTGGGGGAAAAATATAGACGTAAAAGGAGAGAAAATCAGGAAGAGAAACAGAGTAAGGAAAAGTGGGAGAAGGAAAAAGGATTAAGGGAGAGATATGGATAGGATGGTAAAAAGAAGAAAAAAGAACAGTGTGAAAGAGAAGAAAAAAAGAACAAAGAAACAGAGAAGAAAAAAAAATAGAAAGAGAAGGGAAAAAAGGAAGAGTAAAAAAAAAAGGAATGAAGAAGTAGTATGTGTGAGACAAAGAGAGAGGGAAAAAGAAGTGGAAAAGTATAGAGCGGAAGAGAGAGAAGTAAATAGAGAAGAAAAAGAGATAGAACGCGACAGAGAAAGAGGGAAGAGAGAGACAGTGGATAAAGGAGAAGGAGAAGAAAAAAAAAAAAAAAAAAGATGAATGAAGAGGAAAAAAAATGAGAACTGAAAGAGGGAAAGAAAGGAAATGGGGAAGAGAGAAAGTAAGTGGGAAAAAGATGGGGGAAAGTACAAAAAAAATGAGGAGGAAGAAAGGAAGAATGTGAGGGGCAAAAAAGAGGAAGAGGGAGATAGACGAATGAAGAGAAGAAGAAAGAAAAAGCATGACAGGGGGAGGGTAAGAGAGGGACAAGGAGAAAGAGAGGAGGAGAGAGGAAGAGGTGAAAACAAGTAATGAAGAAAGATAGAAAGAGAGAATAGCTGCAGCTTAAACGAAATACATTTTAAACGGTCATATAAACTTTTGACCACACAATATAGACACCGTACCTTCCATAATATTTGAATATAAACATTAATAATACACAATGTTGCTGATGGTGTGTCCCTAAGATTTAATACACACACCCTAGGATCTATTATACTATATCAGTAACAATGCTGGGAGTGCAGTACACGTGTGGCCCACACAGAGCGGAGGCCCCATTCTGTGGACTGGACTAATGAGTTCTCTGACTCCATGTACAGTAATAATCTGCTTTCTAACCAATACTGTTCCAGAACACAACATGGCTTCCTCCGCTCTCTGTTGGCGACAGGTGCGCCTTAAACCTGGTTTAAAGATAACATGTTATGAAGTAAAGCAAGAATAATGTATGCAGAACATTAGGTAATTTATAAACAAACGTGAAACAACATAGAGGCTATCTGTTTCTGTGTTTAATCTACAAAGTGTAAGGATACAGTTACATTACATTGGCAATTATACAATCCACAAATATATCTTGTAAATTAGTAGGTAAAAATGGCCTTACCTTGTAAATAATATGCTGCAGGAAAGATGTCCATTCCAACTCGTGACACGTCCTACTGCGCTCTTTGCTGTCTTTATTAATATGGATTGGCTTTAATGGATTTCTACACAAAAGCACAAATGAGATACAGGTCATATATTGTATACCTCTTGTAAAATGTGTCCATTTGTCCCCTCATCCAACTAGAAAACATGGAGGCAGCTGTGTTTAGTGCACAACCATTAAAGCCAATTAATCGCAAACAAATACATTTTAAGTAGGCCTGTCTTTCAATAATTCATGGGTATGATATTTTATATTGGGACATGGTTTACATTTTACAAATGGCACCATATGTATTTTTAGTAAAAGCTGAACACACACAGGGGGTAATTTACAACACAAGCTCAGTGCAGAAGCGGAGGCTGCTTATCCAAACTGCCCAATCATATTAGCTGGATAGGAACAATATGGTGTCATTGTGGGCAGAAGACAGAATTCGCACTAGTGTATTAGCTGTACAATGGCTGAATTGGGCGAGGTAGTAAGTATTAGAATTATAAACTGGACATGGATTGATTTTGTCTGTGACAGTTGTGTGTAAAATAAGAAATAACAACATAATACAAATACCCCAGTCTTAGTGAAACACTTATTCTCTTTGTACGATTTGCTAAATCTGAGGGTAAAACTATGGTCAGGTTGATTTGATTGGGGGGACTGAGCGGGAGAGGCAGGAAGTATTTAGACATGACGTTGCATGTAGAGCCTGTGGCTGGCAGCATATTCTGGGACTTGTAGTCTCACGGGTAGCACACGCTGTGTATGGTAACCCCAAGCATTACTTCCCCTATTCTGCTCGGACATGTGCGGATGTCCACCCCTTCTTCAAAGGGATGTGAACGGACTAACCTGATTTGAACTCAGAATTAAATGTGAAAAGGACGGCTAATTGTATATTTACCATAAAGAGTTATGTCTAATTGTCTAAACATTTTGTCTTATAGAAACACACAGTAAATGGATGCAGTTGTAGTTTCCAACAATATAACAGCTCAGTACATATCTACAATAATTTGCTGGTTTGCTATCAGCTCCTCGTAAGAAGATTCTCTTGCGTCATTATAGGGACAGTATAATCATATTTTACATCTTTCTACCTTGACACCAGTCAAAGTCCAGAACTGACAGAATTTTTCTAATCAATATTTACCTCAAGAAACTTGTGAAAAAGAGGTTTTATGAAATATCTCAGCATTCCTGCTGCCACTGTATTATAAGGTGTTGTAAACCTACAGTTTGTGGAATTTATAGAACACAATCTTGTTTCCTTTACACTGTAAAATTAAAGCGACTAACAGCATTTTTTTTTTTCCATGTTGTTAATAAACGAATCCTGAACTCGTTCCACTTTTAAGAAATTAGTGACAAAGCGGTGGAGTTGAGGAAAAGCGGCTAATTGTTAAATAACAAAGGGTAACTGTTTAAGATCCATTCCAGATAGGGACACAGCCAAAAATGGAGCCAAATATGTCAACACAGCTACCAAGAGACCTTGTGTCATTTTAAGCAAATATTGTGGCGTTTCCATGACAATCCCTGTTTTGAATATCCTACATACGAACATTTTGAAGAAAAAAAAAGCCCTTCCTGTTTGCACTTTAATAACTCAAATTTAATACGTCCAGTATTAGGAAAAAGCTAAAATACTCACCTACAAGAGTACTGCAGAACAAGGAATTAAGTGAAAAATAGGTTTATTCTAATAGAGAACTATTTGGATAACCATTGAAACCGTCTCATAACGACCTAGAACTGGAAGTGCGCCGTGCAAGCTGCGCTACAGTCACGGTGGATATTAACACGCGCTTCTATGTGGATGGAGGAACGCTTTGTGCATGCGGTCAGCGACGACCGGCCACGCAGAGTCTACTATCAGAACACATGTGTGCGATAAAGGACATTTTAATTATTGCAACCTGCTCAAATGATTGTGAAGTTTAAACAGAAACTTTAATTCATATTCACTTTCTTGCCTGAGAGCCGGGATATGGAGTGTAAGCCGTCATTTTATGGACTGAACCAACTTTCATGAATGTGCGGCCTATTCTGGGGAATTAATAAGACACATACTCAAGAACACTGGCTCATAGCACAAAGTCCACTCTATTCCTTGGTCACTACATACCTATTGTTTCCCTTGTGGGAGGAGGATGTGGTCATTTTAAGCCAAAAAGGAGAGGATGTCATTTGCTAAAACAAAGTTCGAGGTTTCAAATAAACATATCTTGAATTTTATTACATTTAACAGCAGACTATGATAAACAAAATTATGTTGATGCTTATTAGTCACAAACAAGGTCAACATACAAACACCATAGAAAGGACAAAATCCTGATATTGTGCAATTTTGAATAATAAACAAATAAAATATTTATGAGACCACGATGCTCGTCAAAATTGTTATTTTAATCTGAATAAAGTGGTTAATTATTACTAAGAATTCAATTTATACTTTTACTACCAGAATTATTATATTATGTCACTGAGTACTAGATGACTCATGGACACAGTACTGCAGGACAAGGGGAGGGTATCATCCAAATATGATTTATAAGTATGTTGTGTAAAATGAAACTTAATTAAAACTTTGCACTTTACTTCATTAGCATTAGTAAATAATGCGTCATTTTGATTAAATTTACTGTTTCACTTTTCAGTGTAGAAGTGCAATTTCAGCTACAATTTTTGTTCATTAGTGTGACAGGAGTCTCACATCACTCTGTGCTGCTGGAGGACTCTGCTCCTTCCACTATATAACTCGCAATCTGTGGCTTCCTGCTGCCTCCATTCCCCTCCTCACATTATGTGACTGTCACTGACCCTGTCCTCATCAACATAACATGTGCACAGGTCACTGCCTCTTACAAACTCAGCACCCTCCTGAAACACGCTGTGCTGTTGTGAACGTGTAGACGATCTGATTGGCTACAGGCGGTTCTGTCCCCGCTCACTTCCATAACTAGGGACATACGGACATGAAGAAAATGAAGAGTTAATAATAAAAGGGCCTATTGCCTACTTAAATTCGACACAATGGGTAATGCAGCAACACTGCTTTGTCCATCAATAACAAAATACAGACACAACTACAAAACAATACCAACATCAACCCAACATCAATGCATATAGAATATAATTCTGCAGCTCCATGGCCTCAAGACAGTATACTACATAAACAGTGCGATTTATGGTTTAATCTGAGTTTCGGGATACTTAGGGATGAGCAAAATTTGATTCATAATTTGTGCATAGATGGTGTTACCATAACCCGAAACACAACAGAATCGACCACCTCACTTATATTAATCGTAGATGTTTCTTTCTACAGATTTTTTTTTTCCTTTTTAAAGAGAAAAATCCTCAAAACTTTATGGCAGACTCTCAGGAGGACAGGGAAGGCGGTGACATGAAACACAGAGGAACAAAGACTTGGGATGGGCTACACAAAACATGAAATGTTCCTTCTGTCTCTAGACCTGGACGGTCTTGCACAAGGCAGGATTGGGTGGAACGTAAATTCCAAACTGATTTCTTCCCATTTATTTACTATAAATACAGATTAGCAAAAATGAATGCTCTTTTTTATTATTCCCACGCCCGGTTATTTTCTAAGACACCTGTGCTTGGCCAGAAAGGAGAATCCAAATAGTACTAGAGGAATCCGTGCCAGACTTGGGGAGGAGATAACACACATGAAACAGGCAAGGAAAGAGGATATATGGCGAAACATAAATAACAAACACATTATAAGGTTCTAATATACAAATCTGCCATTAATCAGAAGGAGGAATATCTATCAACGTACCTAATTCAAACTCTAAGTAAGGCATCCTCTGTGACATTCTACCAGACATCCCTTCTAATATATGTATAGTTTCTGATTCAATAAAGAGCTATTTCTTCTGACAGATCAGCAAAACAAAATAATTTAAAAGGATGTGGTAGGAGAGCCCTTATAGTTTCTAGTATATGATCATGTTCCATTACAACGCTACAAAAGTCAGTGACAAAGGAATCAGAAAAACTTGACAAAAGAAATAAAAATAAAATAAAACCATGCTCAGAGACAGGAAGTGGTGGCAGTGACATCCAAGACTGCAGTAATTATACATCCTAAGAATATTACTGTGGTTTCATTATGAGGAAACATAGATTTGGAAAAACAGGCAGATTGTAGCAGGTAAGATATCATGTCTGTAAAGCTGTACAATCATTTATAAGGGTAACTTCCCCTTGAAGACTAGAGCGATACAAAGATGCACATATTCATTACAGTAAGTGTCTTCAAATACACGGCAGTGTTTATACATTTGGTAATCTGATGCAAAACACAAAACAAAGTATTAGTAGTGAGAGCGCGGGTACTATTGTTTTGAAACAGAAAGCGGATACTGGCCACATATAGTTTATCCTCTTCCCACAAACTTAACAAGTCTTCCTTTTAGATGCCAATGACTGGAAAACTATTATAAGAATCTATCTCTATGGGATAGGAAAACTGATGGAAACTTGTGCGTGATGTGGATGAAGTTTAGTAGTGAGCCATTGTTAACACATCGTACATGAGATGTCAGGGAACTTGTATCCTGTAGAAGTTGTACAAGTGAAGCACATTCCAGGCACTGGATAAGATGTAAGCGCACGAATATAGATGGAAAGAAGCACATTGTACTATCATGAAACATCCTTATTGCTATATATACACACACACATATATATATATATATATATATATATATATATATATATATATATATATATATATATATATATGTAACATTATCTCCTAACACTGGCAATGACTGTAATGGGGTGGGATATATCAGGCAACAAGTGAACAGTCAGTTCTTGAAGTTATAGTGTTGGAAGCAAGAAAATGGGCAAACGTAAGGATCTGAGCGACTTTGACAAGGGCCAAATGGTGATGGGTAGACGATTGGGTCAGAGCATCTAAAAAATGGCAGGTGCTGTGGGGTGTTCCTGGTATGCAGTGCAGGGCCGTAACTAGGGCTATGCAAGAGGGGCGACCACCCAGGGCGCAAAAGCTGAAGGTGGGCGCAGTTTATGAATATTTTCGGTTTATTTGGTTAAAATTGAAGGCTAGGGGGGGCGGCAGTTTTCCTTCTTGCCCAGGGCGCTTAACTTTTTTAGATACAGCTCTGATGCAGTGGTTAGCACCTACCAAATGTGGTCCAAGGAAGGACAACCGATGAATCATCAATAGAGCCATGGGTGCCCAAGGCTCATTGATGCGTGTGGGGAGCGAAGGCTGGGCGTCTGGTCCAATCCCGCAGAAGAGCTACTGTAGCACAAACCACTGAAAAAGTTTATGCTGGCTATGTTAGAAAGGTATCAGAACACACAGTGCATCGCAGCTTTGCAGCGTATGTGGATACGTAGCTCATCTGGTCAGAGTGCCCATGATGACCCCTATTCACCGCAGAATGCACCACCGATGGCCAATTGAGTGCCAGAACCGGACCATGGAGCAATGGAAGAAGGTGGCCTGGTCTGATGAATCACGTTTTCTTTTACATCATGAAGACGGCCGGGTGAGTGTGCGCTGTTTACCTGGGGAAGAGGCAGCAGGATGTACTATGGGAAAAAGACAAGCTGGCGGAGGCAGTGTGATGTTACTTTGACACATACCACCTACCTACACATTGTTGCAGACCAGATACACCCCTTCATGGTAACTGTATTACCTGATGTCAGTGGCCTCTTTCAGCAGGATAATGCGCCCTGCCACACTGCAAAAATTGTTCAGGAATGGTTTGAGGAACAGAGTTCAAGGTGTTCACTTGGCTCCAAATTCCCCAGACCTTAGTTCGGTCGAGCATCTGTGGGATGTGCTGAAAAAACAAGTCCGAGCCATGGGGACCCCACCTCGCAACTTACAGGACTTAAAGGATCTGCTACTAACGTCTTGGTGCCAGATACCACAGGACACCTTTAGAGGGTCTTGTGGAGTACATGCCTCGATGGGTCAGAGCTGTTTTGCCAGCACGAGGGTAACCTACACAATATTAGGCAGGTAGTTTTAATACTGTGATCGGTGTATATATATATAATATATGTTTCCTGCCAGACTTCTGTGATCTTCCCTGTCTGGCTGGTAAGTCAGTCTTGGACTGGTTTGGAACTTCCTTAGCTGTCTCCCTCTCACTCCTTGTCACCTGCGCACTGATTATAAGGTCTGTCCTGAAAGAGAACGCGGTTCCGGGTGTCTCTCAGTTCCTTGAAGTTCCCTCTTTAATTGTTAAGTACAGATAATCTCTGAAACACGGCCTGCTCTTAGTTTCCCTCTGATGTTCAATGTTCTGTTTTTGGTTGTATGGTTATCACACCTCTGTTTTGCAGATGTAAAAGCACAAAGTTAAGGCCAATTCAGGGTTGCGGCATGTAAAGACTCATCGCACAGACGGTAGTAACAGGGAAGGGGAGGTTGCGTGCACTCAGACCGAGGTATGGCTGCCTCGATCTGTCAGTTCTCCAAGCAGCAGGCCACACATGATGTGCCTGTGGGAATCTGGCTGCAGGACAGACACACTCCATCCTGGAACCTTTCACAGGGGTTTTCCCCAGGTGTAAATTTAAATTGCTTATAAACAGTTCCTCTTACTGGATTTACAATTCCTGCTTGTTTTATTTGTCCTTTTAACTGGGATGGCTATCGACCAGTTTGTGCGACTTGTAGACTCTGACGTGTAACGTGCATACAACAAGCTGCCCGTAGTCAGAGGAAAGCAAGGAATAAATTAGGGAAATGCCGATTCCTCAGCAAACCAGACGGTCTGGTCACATAGGGGTGAAAAGAAACCAGACCACAAATTAAAGATGCATCTCGTTTATGCTGGAAGACTGCGGCATGTTATCCCCACTTGCATGTTTCATACAACAGTCCACAGTTTGGGGATGTGTGGTGGAGGGTGGCCCGCCAGTGGTACAAAGGGAAACAAGGGTCTATTTAAACAACCACCACCTATTTCCTCTAATACTCACACAGGGGTCCCTCCTCTGGACACACGTAGCTGTAAGCTCAGAGGAGGGCTGGCGTCCAACAGAGTGAAACAGCTAAAGCAAGTAACCAAAACGAGCCACAAGTGGATGTATGGACCTAATGTCATATAGCAGTGCGTTTGACGACACAATATTCCCGCTCCAGGAGCCTCAGATCACCGCTCTGTGCTGTCGATATCAGTTAAATGCTCAGATTGGCTACATAGTGCTCATCTGGCCGCTCCCACTATAAACACCTGCACACAGGTTTGCAGGAGTTGACCAAGATGAAATACTCTGTGTTGTTGTTAACATTCTGTTGCGCTGATTGGCTTGCAGGATGAGCTAGCCCCGCCCACTTAATCTCCTGCACATCCATATACTCATTTTGGAATAATTATTGCAACAGGTGCTTTGACACGAGTCGAACCCGCCTGAAAATACTGTATGATTAATTCTTTAAGCGGACGCACGTTAATGTCGTAGGAAACAGTGTTTCCCATTGAATGTAACGTTTTACTAGTGGGCTTTAGCCACTGCATTCTCTGCAATCTCTCTAAATGCAGCTTTCAAAACGCTTGTGTGAGACCTCACAGGAAAATACTCAAAATATGGCCTGTTGGGACGCTTTAATTTAAAGGAATACACATATAGCTCAAAGCGGACAGACTCGTAGAAAGGCAATTTCATTACATACGACATTGTACATACGGAGACTGTTTAATTAACAGCAGCTGATCGTTCTGAAGTTGTTAATCAACGGTATAATTTATCTGTTAAAATACTGAACACCGAGACGACAGAGAAACTCAGAATCCGAGTTCCCAGATCTGAAACACAAAGACATAGCTACCTGTCTCTTCCCGATCAATACGACAGAATGGAAGTCAGGCTGTAAACATGGCAGCACAGGGAAATCAATGAGTGCTGGCAGATCGGATCCCTTTAACTTCCAGGGATCAGTAACTTGGAGATAAATCAATCCTTCGGCTGCTAAGCAGTCGCAGAGATGCCTGAAGACAGAGGAGAGGCAGGAATAGCCAGGTGCACAAGGGAAGGACCGGGGCATGATGTACTGAGGTCACAGTATTTAAGTTTGGATGTAACAGTGTAGACTCGGCTAGTGTAGTATAGCGGCACGTACACACGGGCGTAACACAACGTCTGTTAAAGGCACACGAAAAAACCTTGTACTGTTATCTCACTTGTAGCAGAGCATTAGAAGCTTGTTCTCAAAGCTCCCCTACAGCATAGTGTACTATAAGCATAATGAGTGCGTCCACTGGGGAACCTCTGTAAAGTTAAATGAGCCCACTGCTGGTGTCAGCAGGTGGGGAACATGTCTGGTCATAGGATCCAGCTAGGAGAAGGAGATACTGGTCAGTGAAGAGGGCACATTATAATACATGGTAATTATGAAATCACCAAGTACAGTTTATAAAGATGCTTTATATGACTTAATATAAATTAAATATTAGTGCCACTGGTACATTTTAATCATAGACCTTTAAAACAAACAGTTCCGAAATGATTGAATGTTTCTCCCACTAATGATCTTGGAATCCAGTTCTCCCACTGGCGGCTGTTGCTCTTCTTTAACCCTTTACATAAAAGGACAGATACTGCTCATCGATTTATAACGGAGACCGAGAAAACCCCCAACAGATTCGCCCTGGGTTTCTTTAAGATTAACGAATATTTGAAAAAGTCCAGTGTCCAAAACCAATGGCTATAAAATATTTATTTTATCTTAAATAGGTACATTTTCATTTAAAATACTACAGATGAGAGAAATAATATCCCCAAAGATACACAGCTTCATACGAATGACAGGACTTGTCATATATATTTATTTTACATATACTTGTACTTTGTGCCAGAGGGGAGGTTCAATGGACAAGTGTAGGTGGTGGGACTAAGCAATTCGTGTAACACCCCCCCCCCCTTCCCCGCCACGACACACACACAGTGTAATGACGCGTTTTGCATTGAATCGTGTCATTAAAGCCCCTCCCACTTCTGACTAAAGTGAAGCGGGATCCAGTAGGCTAGCCTATTCTGCAGAGAGTCCGGGTTAATATCCTGGAATTCTGGATATTCCCGGATACTCCGGTAGAGTAGGCAAGTGTAATTTTACACAAAGTATTAGCAATGGAGAGGTTATTTCTCCAGCTCCTAAACCAATAATCAGCCACTGGAAACAGACCACGCGTTTTTACATTGCAGCAAACCCCAAAGAAACACCAGACTATTCAATGTTAAACAAAATCTTCTACCAGTCACAGAAATATCTGTAAAGGTTTCCATTCCTTATCAAGATTTGAGATGTTTGATCAGCTGAGTACAAGCTACTGTCTTCTTTTATCAACCATTTCAGCATCAGAGGCTAACTTCCCATGTTTTAATGGACATAGTGGAACAGTGAAGGCTGAGATTTTTATGTGGTTTGACATCACTGGGGTATCTGAGTGAACTGATAGCTGGTAGTTTCATTTATGGTACTTCAGGCCACAAAACAGCTGCCGTCACTGGGTGTAGCTGACTGGTCCACTTAAAAAAGACAAAAAGACCCAAAATATACCCCCCTCCCCCTCATATCATAGCTTTATGTAAAACATCTTCAGGCCTGATAAGCTCCTGAAAACATTGTTAACTGAATATTATAACCATATCAAAAAGTAATACAAATGGAACCCAAGAAAAGAGCCAATAATAATAGTAAACAATTACACTGAAAAAAAAAGACACCATGTACAGAAATGTTCCAGAAGTTCTAACACGTCTCGTCATCTCAATACTTTATATTTCTATTTGTAAATCATTTGATAAATAGGAAGAAAGAAAAAAAACTTTAACGTGATCTGTTGTGGCATGAAAATGTTTTTCCATTGCATTTTTTGACCCTGATGTCATCAGCACTGGGCACGCCTATCCAGCAGGTATTTCATGTACACAAATAGAGCAAAAACACACAATTAAAAAAAACTGGATTGGTAAATATTTAAATTAATTAAGGTTGGCATCTTTTTTTCCTTCTTCTGTATTTCAACACTGCATTTTCCAATTGGCTGGGTGTCCTTGTGTTTGTGTAGTGCCTAAGTCAGGTGTGCCTCTGGGTGAGAGCGTGGGTGTGTGTATGTGGCAGACAAGACAGCAGATTTGTATTCAACCCCTATCTTCTCCAATATTATCCGTATATGTCTGCGGGGGGGGGCTGTTTGATCTGCTGCCCGTGCCCCATTGGGGTGAAATAAAGCAGTTTTATGTTCATTCTCCTAGGTTTGTTGTTATGCCAAAGGGGAGCTGTGTTTGTAACTGTACATGTACATGCATGTTCTGTGCAAGAGGGCACAAAAAGCACTTTTTATCTAAGCTAATCTCTCCCTAACCTTAAAAAGGAGAACGCTGCCCAGAGACAAAATGCAAAATAATAATCTTATCTCCGCATTTTAGTGTAGTTTGCTCAGTTTGTCAGATCATCTTCTGCCCCCCACCGAATGACAGTTCTACACAATTGTCCTGTCCCGCTTGCCCGATTTAAAACGAGTGGATTGTCCACTCCCCCTGAATGAGCTGCAAGGGTAACATCTACTTTCCTGGAATTTCCCACAAGACCTCGGGACTACTGTTATGTCTCACAGACTCCAGGGAGAGTAAGCTACGTTCCCAGAGGAGCGCTCACAAAGTGAACGGGGATGTGCCCTGATGACGCAAGTTGCGTAATCATGAGTTGCCCCTCCCACTAGATGATGTAATCGGCATCATGAAGGGGCGTAGGGACGAGTCACGGCGTCGCGCACGTAGACACGCCCACATGGCGACACCAATGGCAAGATGAGGTCACGCCCACCTGTTCTACTTATACCTGGCTTCCAGGAAATTAAAAGTAGGTCAGAAAGATACAGGAAGTGCTCCCCCATTTACATTTTGGTTTGGTTTCGGGTTTTTTTAAAAAAAAAAAAAAGAAAGAAACCGTTTACTTAAAATGCCTATTTTCCCATAATTCAGGCACATAACGCAAATAAATAAATACATAAATAAATAAATGAATGAAGAAATGTGGGGGTTTGTTTAACTGTTCTTGGCACTCAAAACAGAGCATAGGGTGGATTGTGTGAAGTCAGCTCGGTTCCCTTCTATAATGATGCAATTGTATAAGGGTTCACTGCAAGCTGTGGCAATGTCCCAGATATTGCTTTCTAATTTCATAAAGCCTTATCTGTATTTTGTTTTTGGTCTTTCTTATAAAGCTCCACTCCCGGGTCAGATAACAAACAAAGATCACCCCACCCACGGTGCCAGAGCCCCAGCAGAGGTTCCATGCAGGCGTATTACCCAAGGCTCCGGAGCTCATCTCACAGCACTGTCCAATAGCCGGGGTCTGTGTGGAGCAGAGGAGGGGGTGGTGACCACGTGGACCAATAAGAAGCCACAACCATAACGACTGCAGCTTCTTATTGGTTCTCCCACATCCCTCTGCAGCTATAAGTGGTGAAATTAAAATATTTGTGGGTGCTCTACCACAGAAAACAGAGGAGCCCCCGGGAGAAACTGCTCCAGCTTGTCGTTCCCTCACAAACCCTCAGATAACCTCATAGACATCCCACCCACTACCGGGCAAGCACTATACCAGGGATCGTGGACCCAGGAAGTGGGAATGCAACCTTACAGGTGCTTCAACATTTACATCTATATCTGGGGATTTTATTATTAGCTTTTTAATATATGTATATTTTTTACATAGCATATTAAACAGTCCTTATGGCAAGACATCCAAGTCATCAGATAGACAATCTCCGCAGACTCTCCCACTAGAACTAGTCAGAGAAAGGCATGTCTATGCTACTGCAACACAAATGAAGTCATAGGTGTCAGAATACACACTACTAATCTCCGAAGCCCATGTAGGAAGACCAATGCGGTGACACTTTGTATCACATATGTATTTTCCTTTATGTACAGGCTTGGAATAAGCATGCAATCTATGGAGGCTGTCTTTCACATGTAGAAGACAAAGCAACTGGACGAGTATATTAAGAGAGGAGATTGCCTAAGTGAGAAGAGACAGACAAAGGGGTCATTTGGAGTGCATCCAAGGGAACTGAAGAATTTGGGGCTATACTTAGCCCACACCATTAGCGGATCTATTTAATCAGCCACTGCTACAGAATAAAAGAGCTTACTAAAAAGTAGGGCCGGCCACCACGTCCCAATGATGCAAGGTTTACAAGAGGAGGCTCAGGAGACAACAGCCCGAGGTGGGCACTTGTTCAGGCTGAAGACAGTCACATACGGGGCCCATGCTAGCGACAGAAACGAGAGGCGTATCAGAGTTATTTCCCATTATCACAGTATATGTGGCCAACTTTAACAAGACTGCAGAGGAAGAGCTGTTCATCACTTGACACAAAACTTGTAAGAGTTATAAATGGGGAGAACTCTGTGGGTAATGGTAATGTGTACATCTACATCAAAGAGGATAGGCAAGAAGCAGAGAATTGCCATTACCATACCACTCCTGAGGTACACGCTCATCACAGTGCTAATAACGTACCCGGACAAGGAGGGTACACCACGATATTATGCTAAAGACATCGCATTCATTCATTTATACCAGTATTCTGAAGCAGTTTCTATTTCACAGTACAAACACAACTAGCTAACCCTCTGGTGCTGAGAAGGTTAATCGGTTAGAAGTACAGAGATGTAATTTAGCGCAGGATGGATTTCAGTGTAAAGGTAGCATACATACATAATATAGGTGCTCGCTGCACAAAATTATACCATACAGTCCAACGAAGGACCACAATCACACTACCCTATGTACACACAGAGGCGTGCTACAAGTCAAAATGCATATAACCTGCATTGCGTTTATGTGCACTTGGTAGGAGTTTAGATGTGCTCAATGTGTGTTTAGATACATTTACAAGTGTGTTAAATCAGTGATTGTTAAACATATGTCTGTCAAAACAGGAAGCTGTCATTTTGTCAAAGCCAAAGGCTTTGTAAACGTAAACGCTTCCGGGCGACATCTGATTGTGCTTACAGTACGGTCACATTGAGATGAATAGATGAATGTAAGTTTCCAACTGCGTTGATGTACTGAAATGTAACAAGCAGCGTTCCACCCAAACATCGCACCACAGCGCAGGTTGTACACAAATCTGCTTCTCATTAGGTACAAGGCTGTGTATCTCCACACGCTTCTACATTCGCCATGTTCTAGACATCCTCTTATTTCTTCCTGAACTGTAGTGAAACCGTTGTATGGTACCACCCTGGTCCTCTAATCTGTACATGGTCCGCTCCTGAGGGCATTCTGGATACGCTTTGTTGTGGAACCCATGAACCAATATTAGAACCTTCTCTGAATTGCATTCTATGCAATGAGGGTATTTTTGTCAGCTCTATCTCTGTCCCATTGCACAAACAAGAGTATTATTTTATACTGGAAGTTGTAGGTTCATGCAAGTAGCTCCCAGCTGGTATGACAAGAATTGCAGGAATATGGAGTCCATGATGTGGGAAAACTAAATGGACTAAGCGCTGCTAACGCTCGTTTGGATGCAAGGCACTTCTCACTGCAAACTGTAATACAGGAGAGTGTACATGCAGGAATCAACACCTGTTATCCATACACAAAAAGCACAATATTGTGTATAGACAGGTGTGTTGCAACTGTGCATATTGTATGTCCATGAAAGTCTACTGTACAGCATGCACACGTATAAGGCATGTAGTGCGTACATGGAGGGGGTAATCCTGCAGCAGGTAATCCGGCCTGTGTTTGTGCTGCCCTCACAGCTACCTATCTGTTGTATTTAATAGTTGGATTGCTTTCTGAGGGCCTTTGCCAAAAACAATCAACTCTGGGGAACATAAAATAAAGAGGGTGTGTCGCCATGGAGAGCCCGGTAACCACGGTAACCACCACCTTTTTGCATTCGCCCAGGTGAAACCAGAAGCTCGCAGGGCAGCTGGTAAATTCAACAGCAAATAAGCTGCAATTCAGTTATTAATTAAACACACAGCCTAGTACTGACTCTCACTGAGCACACAGTAACTTTCTGCATTAACCTCTTGCCTCCCTCATTACTATATACTATCTGCAGGAAAGTTCTGCACCAACATCTCAACTTATAATAGGATGAAGATGTTGGGGTTTTATTCATACCATCTTCTCTTTAAAAGTTTGCACAATAGAGCCAGTAACAAATCTCAGACACAAAGAATAATTACCGGCTGTCCTGAATTTGCAACGAGTGTCATGATTTTTTAAATATTTGTACTTGAAAGTGTCCCCAATGCAGACCAGTCACCTTTACTCAGCGGATTCAGCCTTCTGGTGGCCTAAACCAATTTTAATAATAATATTTATTTATATAGCGCTATTCTCCCAATCGAACTTTGTCATAAGCTAATTAACCTACCAGTATGTTTTTGAACTGTGGGAGGAAACCCACGCAAACACTGGGAGAACATACAAACTGCACACAGATAGGGCCCTGGTCGGAATCCAACCCGTGACACCAGCGCTGTGACAGCAATACTAACCAGTGTGCCACCATGCTAAATGTATTCTTGCTTCAGTCTTTACTTGAAGTCTATTTATAAGGAAATGTTAAACTCATTTTATATGGACATTTATAGCAATTAGACAGTTCACAAAGCAACACATAAGAAAGGCTATTTTTCTCCAACATCAGGCCTACAAGGTACAGTGATGGGAAACAGTGGAGTATTAATTCTGCATTATTTCTGTACCTTATGGGGCATATACAGGTTGGTACATATTTTACACCAATTACTTTGTTGTGTTCCTGGACTTTGATCACTGGTTAATGCTGATCATGTCTGTCTGTCAGTGAGACGTGATCACCATTATCCGGGCATCGAGTGCATTCTTTGAAATCTTTTATAAAAATATAGCAAATTCCTCTCAACCAGCAATTGACTTTGTGACCCGACTAACAAAACAAAAAATACAGAATTTAGTATGTGGAAAGTCCGGACTGGTTATACAGTTCCACACACGACTTACGAGTCTTTATTAAATTATAAACAGAAACAAACGCTGCCTATTTCAGCCTTTACAGATATAGGATGTAAGACTGTATACACCACTGACCTGTAGATGTGTTCTGTATAGGAAATAACTCACTGCTGATCTGGTCTGATCTGTCTGTCAATATGTTTATACTCAAAGCACTGTCCTCCTCCGCAGCCACGGAGGGGTGTAGAATAGCCAAAGACGAGAGCACCTCAGCAACCTTCTTTAATCTCTAGAATTCTGCGCTCTTTATTTATAAACTTATAAAACACAGGACAAACCTGGCGCTATCCATGGCAGTTCCATAAATAAAAGTGTTTATTGATAACTGTAGTGTAAAACTTTGCTGAATAAACTGGTAAACTGCGTGGTGTCAAGGTGGTATTATAGTGAGTGTGGCATTATAAAGAGGGTGACAGAATGGCACTTTTCATCATAGAAAATACCCAGTGTTCAGTGAGGGTGGTGTTATAATGAAGGAGGGGGGGTGAGGGTGTAAAGAGCAAGCACTGTATTTTACGTGTCAGAGTGTCTGCCCAGCCCTTATTAATGTCACTATGGATGTAACAATATCTTTATTTATCAAACTAACTACATGACATTAGTATGCTTTAGATAAAAAACACTTTATCACAATGATTTCACTTTTAGTGGAAAAAGCTGTTCCATTCTCAAGGTCACTGGAATCTTATCTAAAACTGTAAAACTTGTGTTGTACTTACAGGTCTTTAGTGAAGTAAGTAAATCATCCACTATTTTATTATCAGAAAAAAGAGCAATAATAGTGTGAATTACTTTGGTTATCAAACTTTTTTTTTTTCTTCTTATTTAAAGGAACTCTGCACAAAACTTAAACATTACTGCTGCTCATTTACCCCCATGCGTGGCTTCCTCACCCCGACATTCACTCACCAGAGTGTAAGCACTAGGACGTGCCGGCAATGTTGGTGTGTCAGCCAATTCTACCATCGACCTCTCAGTCTCATTAAAATATTTCCTTTTTTTTTTTTTTTTTTTTAATTTAATGTTCTCCATAATTCATCTGTCCCAAAAGGTAATCAATACATCCCATAATGAAACCATGAGCAATATTTTATTATTGGCTGCAGGGATGGGGCCCAATCAGCAGCCGGCAGCTTTGACTTGCCATTCCTGACGAGAGCACACAGGACGATCACACATGCTGTATATGTCCTCAGATAGATTGCACTATACAGCTATGGAGAACGATGTATTATAGCTATAATAACCTTTTATTTATACGTTTTACACAGAGAATGTTTCATCAGTTCCTGCCCCAGTGGAGTTTACAAATATAAATACCGTATGAACAAGTGACAAGAAAGGTAAAACGTATCGATGCTAAACATTCACTATTCCCCCACAAAGAGACAGATTTCATCACATTCTAATCCTTGTGTTCTGTCCAATGACGTAGACACAGACAATATACCGTATGTACCACAGGGAAGCCTACAGCAATGCAGTGTTCTATGGTCCAGAATGGGTGAATAAACAGAGGCAATGACAGCAACGTGATAAATTAAGGTCTGACGCCTATATAGATCCTTCTCGTCTTTTTTTACGAGAGGTTTTATATTTTAATGGCTTTGTAGATTTAGCTCTTTAACCCAAATGCACTGGCAGAGAAGCACGGCTCTCAATGGACTGACCTCATTCACTAGGGAGGTCTCCCGAGTGATGTGACATTGCGTATCATCATCTCACCGCAGTCAGTTACACAGACAACTAACTAATATTCATGAAGTAGCAGCAAGCCAACCCTAATGAGGCCCTCTATATAATACTAGACTAGTACTGCATTCTGGTCTGGGTATAGTACATGTAAGGGGCATTTACCACACAGCCGAAATACATGAGGTAAGATCACGTTTGCAGTCCGTTCTAAGTAGAGATGGCGAACTAGGCTGTCGCTCAGGGTGTCCCTATTCAGCAGGAAGCGCATAACTGGGTACTTTTGATACATTTTATGTTTTTCTACTAACAACCATCTACTTTCCCAGTGAACTTAACAGACAGGGTGATGTTGGACTTCAGCAATTTGGCACAAACTAGAAAAGACCACTGCCCAATGCTACCGAGAGAACGGCGCAGATTACACCATTAGTGCAGCAGCTGTAAGGCTATATCCCAGAGTTGTGCAAATCTGCCTTAGGCATTTCCCTGTTTCGCTGTCTATAGTGTGAAACCAGAAATATCACTTCAGTTTTCCATACAAACTGCGCTTGTTTGTCTGTTCCGTTGGGTAGTCTAATGGAGACTTGATTTGGAGAACTACAGCAAATGCTGTAATCTATATTATCATTAAGGCAAAATTCATTGTAAGGGCTACGGGCAAATATGTAAGAAAGACGAGGCTTTTTTCTAAGTACTTCTAGGGCTTCACATTTGCGGTCGCTAAAAGCTTATATAAAATTATGCAACTAAATAATGTAATCAAAACTTGTGTGAATAAGAACATAGCTCCCATCAAACCCAATCTGAAAAGAGGCCTCCAAACTTGTCAGCGACAAGGCTCCATATCACTAAGCCTGCCTCTAAATTGGGAGTACTGTATGGTATGCGCTTAGAGTCATGTTAATGAAAGCAAGTTGTATCTAAGAGCCAAGACCTTCCGATTAAGGACGGTCTTGTTTAGGACCACTGGAAAAATAATTAATGTTATTTGGGCGTGTTCTGATTAACCCAACGCGTTTCAATAGTAAAGCTGGAATGAAATGTTATGTCTTGTTGCTGCGAGGGTAATTTTTTACGCTATTCTGTAATTTTCTTCTTATCCTAATGCATTTTGATGGGGGGAAAAAAAAAAAAAAAAAAGGAAGCGGCAAAGCTGGGTAAGATACAGAGAGGTAAAATTTTGACGTTTATCTTGGCATTTACAAGTGTAATTTAGGACATTCCCTTATGACATGAAAAATGCATTTTAGCTTCTAATATTTGCAAGTTGATACTGTTTGCGAGGCCCCAAATCTTCTACCTAAGGGGTTGTTAGGTTGCTGTTGAAATGGATGTATTTACAACTTTCCTGCTCTACCGGCCTCATATAATCCAACTTTACACCGATGGCTACAAAAAGCACAGAACATTTTAAACTATTGATCTACATAGCAGCACTTTCAAATGGTTTACTAATTAAGGCCCAAATGTGCCCCACTACTTACGATGCCCGGTCACCTGATGTGTGTACAGTATACCTCGGTATATGTATCTAGTGGCACACACGTACCAACATGAGTTTGCACTGTATCCATCATTTGCATCTGTACTCAGTGTTCTGTTTGTTCACCTGTACTAAAATGATAAATTCTCTCCCCCCCCCCCCCCCCCCCACGTCTTTTGGGGTCAGATTTTACGGGCATTTGTTTATTAACTAAACACCTTTGTTGTAATTGGGCTGGGCGTTTCCACGAATGACATCAGAAAATAATGCAATTATATTGTGCTGAAGAAGAGAGGTAGAAAACCTGCTTCAAGTTGTAGATTTTAATTAGAAGCTTATAATAAATTTGGGAGATCTGACATGGGAGCATCCCTTAGAATTGAGCCACAGTGTAAACAGGATATTTAATAAATTCCTCCTCTTTCTGTCACAAAACCGGATCAACCAGATAAAGAACTTTCTTGTTTTTCCTTCGCTTCATCTTGGACTCCAATGTAAAGGGCTTAACCACTGTAGCGTCATTTATAATGGAATATGTGATTCTATAAAATGTGTTACACGTGTCTCAAGGTACATTAAAGGGTACATTTATTACATATATTTGGATACCAGTTGAGAACAGTAATAAAAAAAATGGGGGGAAACCACCTAAAAATAAAAGTATGTATGAAAATCTTAACGCATCTGTGCGTGAAAACAAATTTTCATAATAGAAAAACCTATTATTTACATCACATCACAGAGCACTGAAATCAGTCTCTCAGTGTCCATTATTAAAGCCTGGCAAACACACTTTAACGCTGAAAATAATGCACGCTATGGACCTGCACACAGACTTTCCGACAAGCACTTGTTTGCAGTATGGTCAGCTGCCTGCAGCATTAGAATCGGCCAAACTTACTAACATACACAATGAAGTTATACGGAAGCGCTCATTAAGTACATGTTATAATGCTGCAGGTTCTGTCTACGATTTTAACTGTCATTATTCAACGACAATCTTTACAGAGCCACAGGCAAAAGGCAGCCCTGTATGAAAAAATACATACACCCCCCACCCCCATTGCTACGAAACCGGAGCTGCTTCGATAAGCCAAAGAGGTGTGCCCCAAAAGCTGGATGGCTGCAGTATGTTGTAGAACATGGTTATTCAATATTTGTATGTGGGGTGGGTCTAAGAAAGACCTGTTTGCAAGAAGGTTCATATAATAAAAAAAAATATTTACAGTAATAAATTATAGACTACGAAGGTTCTCTACGAATCTAAGGTTCATGAAATGACTGTGGCGGGCCATATGCAACCAGCGGGTGACCATAGCCCTACTCCAGAAGGCAATTATAATTATTAACCAGACACCACACACAATACATAAAGAATCTATACGACATAAAAACATTCAAAAAATATTTTAATTTTTTTTAAAATAAATATGCTTTGCCCCACTGAAAATTTCCCTAATATGTTAAATTCATTACTAAGCGATACATTCTCTACACGCCATATGCTGCTTCCAATCCTCCCTGATTAAGACAGAGATATGTAGGTCACGGGGATGACTCACAGCCAAAACCTTCCACCTGTATTGTCCTCACCGACCTGACTTCCAATGTATTATCCGTGGTGAATTCAAAGAGCCGTGAAGCTATTTATTAAAGGTGTCCAAGAAGTGTCCAAGGATTGTACCCACCAGAGCTTAAGTGATATAAAATAATACTACAAACATTTGGTTTATCATTAAAGTATATTTATATTGAACATGAATGTATCTAACTGTGTGATGCACAAATACACTGTAACTATTACCAACATATTCCGATTTCGGGTTACAGCGTATTTGGTAAATCACCCAATGCCTCCAGCTGCTCAATGACAAATACATAGGCTTATAGGACGACTGATTCACATTTTATCCTCTTATATTATTTATTTTTGTTTTCTACAAGGCATCTTTGCCACTGAATGATGTAATTGTCAAATCCTCTGGGATTCAGAGGCAGCACAACACATTCTTGCAATGTAATGCTAAGCTGTTCACAAGGTAGATGGGAAGATGGAGCCGGTCTCCTTACAACCACCACAATGTAGAGAGTGACTGTAATAGAGGACCGGCTTCCATTCGATGGGCGGAGAGCATCACACACTGGAGAATGGTATATTTCGCAATCACTATCTGCAAAACAATACGTTTTACAAACTCCTGCGTCATGTAATCAATGTAAGAATTAAGAGAACATTTTAATGGATGTGGAATCTGCGTGTAGAAGTCCACGGTGTCGCCACCAGAGCCGTGCAGAGCAGTCAGTCTCACCTGGCAATATTTCTTCTTTTAGTTACACAGGAAGTCCGTGCTATAGACAGTACTGACCGCTAATTAGTAATAGTAATGTGTATATCTATGATAGTGAAGTAAACCATAACTACGTCAGCAGCTCAACCAAGAAAAATAGACAGACTTTGTGCTCAATTAAATCTATAAAAAACAGATAAAGAAATGTATTCTACATATAGCTGCGCCTTAAAACACTAATACAGACTGTAGACAGATTTTGATTGGGTGGGGCGGTTCTGGGGAATTTCTTATTGGCTGTAATGACCACCAACGGTTTTGATTGAGGGAGCCCCTTTTACTAACTCATATCAGTAATGCTGGAGCTCCCAAGAACAGGGGTATTGCTATTTTTAAAGGAGCGTGTAAGCTATTATATCACACATATTGTTATGATGTACAGAGATGTTTGAAAGAACAATTTTATTTAGAAAACAACCATTCCATTAAATAATTGACCATCTGATTGCCCAACGTACCCTGAACTAGGGGTATCTTCGCTGCCAAAGTGGATCGTGTTGTAAAAACATCTAAACAAACCGGAGGGACCAGTCACACGAGACAACCTATAAAATACTTTTAACAAATATTCCTGGAGCTGAGTGAAATCCCCCCCCCCCCCCCCCGGCGTGGCCGGGGAATAATTCATCCTGCTCAAGGTCTAGAATAGCAGAGACATAAATGAAATGTCCAACATCTTCACATTTGCATTGTAAAACCATCCTTCAGCTTCCTTGAAATAAATTTCACTATTTTATTAGTGCAAACAACACGGTAATAAAACTCTAATACAGATCCTTGTAGCAGAGGGATGAGCGAAAATTAACAAGACCAAACAGTGCGGACTATTACATTCAATTACCTTTTTATTTAAGATTTACATTCTCATCTCATAATCTCCAAACATTTTTTTTTTTTTTTAACCAATTTCCTTCACCCACAGGAGACCTAAAGTACACGGCCTTCATTGCAAGTGAATATAAGGCTCACGCAGGCTGTGAAAGGGAGATGTGGGCTACTGTACCAGTAGAACCACAGCTCCAAGGACAGATAACTCAATAAAATTGGCGAGGTTCAGTCTCGCCAACGCACAGTGTCCGCTCAACGGGCAACACAGGTGTCAAAGACTGATGGTTCTACTTGGAAGTGTATCGACTTGACGCCTCGCTTATAAAATATCTCTTACTAAAAATTAGGATTTTGTACAAATGGACGGTGGAAAGAATACAAAAAGAACCCAAAACTGATGCTATGATTTAGTAGGAAGAATCAGTCAGGATGTGATGGACAGAAGCTGCTGGTACCCGCTGCAGAGGAGGTCTTGAGCGGTTGTAATAGCGTCAAACTATTTTTCTACGGCTCTGACAAAAATTACAACTCTGAAACTCTAAGATACAAATGTTTTCATTTCATTTATGGCTGTTTAGTTACTGTACTGCCTTCCTTTATAGGTCACCTATTAAAACCAAAAGTCACACAGCCTTACCATTAGTGCATCCTAGACCTATTAAGGCACAGATACGTTACTTTTAATTTACCCGGCCATTCTCACTGGCAATCCTCACTCTCTGCCACCTTTGTTAACAGAGTACACACAGAAACAAAGAATTGCCCATCACCGCCTTCCTGTACCTAGGTCAAAGCAATAAAACACCAGGCCTAGATGATATTTTTTTTAATCATTAATTAATTGCAGGTAATCCAGTCAAGGATGCAATCATTTCCACGTCAAACTGTTATAAAGCCTCTACATGACTCTTATATTGATGAGCGCCCTGATAGAACACGTGTAATCAATATAATCATTCCAGGGGATTCTAAAGCTGGCAAGATAATAGCCGCAGACATCTTCATCTAAGCAAATAAAAGACCATTAACATGGCACAGCAACAAAAGCCAAGAGCTGAACGGTTATTTACAAAAGATTTTCTTTTTTGCTTTTAAGTTTGGTCAGATGATAGTTACTCTCCCCCATGAAAGCTTTTCTCTTTGTTTTACATTTGTTTGTCATAGTTTTGATATTTCTTGGGTTCTGTCCAGTTCCACCTTGTTTTTTTTGTGCTTTTTTTTTTTTTTTTGTCTTATGTGCTGCTCCACCCTGGATAAATAACGTGACCTGGCTGGCAACGGCTGGGAAAGAAAAATACAGCAATCTCATAATTTGTGAGTGTTTTCTTACGCTGGGCTGGTGTTTTAGGCGAGGGACAAAGGGTATTGTATGTGGGTGCAAGTCACCGTCTGACTCACTCGGACTAATCGCTGCAAAGTCAGGTTTATGCACAAAAGGTACACAAGATGCTGGGAGCTCACAAATAGGAAAAGGGGACACAAAACCGGATTTGTTTTAAAATGGTAGAATTATAATAATAGGGGGGAATTCGATTAGCCATGAAGCGTCTCTGGAACGTCCAGGAGAGGCTTCGCTGTGGAAGTTTGACAGAAGCCTCCACTCATTGATCCTCAAACGACATAGAAATATGCGGGGCGCGGTGTCCGCGTACCACATCGCCGTCCATTGAATTCCCCCTTAGAAATTTTTTTTTACAAACTCACTGTTTATCTGTATTCCTTAATTGGAGAGGAGTGGAAGCTGCCACACTGTGCACTGGATCAATAAGTATGAGAATGCAGCCTATTCATTCACTAAGGCACCACGTGAGGTGTGAGGCACACAGCGAAGGCAGACTTTCTGTGGGTGGAACCAATATTAAATGCAGCCCATCGGTTCACTAGAAAGCAGTATTGTTACTGAGGCACTTCATGAGGTGCGAGGAACAGTGTGGAGGCAGAAATGCAAACCATATATTCTCTAGGAACTAATGACATTACATTATAAATAGATGATGATGATATTACGAAGGCACTTTGTGAACGGTGGTTCAGGCCACACAATGACTGCCTCCCATGTGTATAGCTCTATACTTTAAGGATTGTTTATTTGAGCGCCTTGTTTCAGCAACATGAAAAGGTTTCCCAACATGACTAGAGATTTTGTAATTGGAGAAACTTTGGAATTCTTATTTTAGTTATAACAACCTAGATTGGCATCATTAGTACAAATAGATTCCTTTAACACAAGGAGACACTTTTTTTTCCCCATAAACTGAGCAAACTTTGATTCTAACCTGTGCAAATTTTTAGTTTAGCTGAAAGATGAAATAAATCAATAAAGATACAAGTTATATTGTGATCTCAACACACGAAGATGTTGGAAACCATATTAAAATATGTGAAATTTCATGATTGTTTGTGAAGACTGTGAGTGCGCAGCAAACCACAGCGCAACATTGTAAAACAGACTTAATCTATGCTGCGGAAAACATAATATTCTTCATTCCAATCAATCAGTGATGGAAATACGAGAGAGACAGAGAGTGGGCAGATGTGAAAAGTACAATGAAACTAGGGGGAATATGAAAGTTAATAAAAAAGTAATTTACATTGTTCAATTAAAATGTTGGTGCTAGATTTAAATGGCATGTAATGGCGTCATTGCGTTTGTGTACTATGTGAGCGCTGGCTGGTCTATGTCCTCATGTTATGTCAGCGGCCATCCTATATACTGAATTACCTCTAGATACTTCTTCTGAAGCGTCATATCCTGAGCTCTGTACCCTCCATAGCCTACACACTATACCGATTTTGTGGGTAATTTTTTATTTCCCCCAGCCTTCCCGACAACCTCCACAAACTAATTGACTTCTCATTTCTTTACCATAGCATTTGGCCCACAAGGTCTTCAAAACTCTCTAACACACGGCCTCTAGTGTTGCGTTATCGTTTACAGTGACAGTAAAATGTACATCAAGCGCAAACAATGCAAGATCCTGCCTCAGGTAGTGCACGGAGCTCGTGGCTTGCTAACAAAGGGCATTTACCTGCTGTAGATGACGGTGGAAAGAATAAGGTAGAATGCTACCGTAATGACAGTACAAGCGCTAGTGGGTATGGAGACAACCAGAAACAATGATATGAAGACTGTATCATCAGTAGACTTCCAGAAGGGCTCTGAGAAGGGATTAGGAGATGAGACATAAAGAATGGAACTTTACTGCATGGGGAGCTTTGAAAGCAGACAATGCCCTTATAAAAGTAAGTAAAGTACTAAATATACATGTAAACATGAATATATCATAAAACACAAGAAAATGTATTTAAATTATGCCTTAGATCATGAAACACTTCACAAATGTTCAACGAAACAATAAAATACCCCACCTACCATCCTACACTGACTCATTCTTCTACACCAGTACACTTACAAAAATGTTTATCCGGGGACAACACCTTGTGGATGGTTGTTTGGCAGCGGAAGACGACATGCTATTTGTAAGAATATTTGTAATGCACAGTAGAACAGATGTTTGCTCACTGTTTGTACACATACATACTGCAACTAGCACAGACATGACCTCACATGATCCCCGGGTAGCTCCTATTCAGCACTGCAGCCAGGACTGTAGCTTAAAGTTAGCACCAACTCCAGGATCGTTTCTGTGCAGAGTTGGGAGCTGGAATAAGGTATTTGTGTATATATAGCAAGATGTAATTTCTCTACACGGCAAATAAACTGTTCTGCGGCTGGGAAGCGCAAAGTGGCCTGAGCTATGGAGCACAGTAGGATGGGAAAGTCTAACGACCAAAGATTACAGGAACAAACACACAGAAACTGCAGTAGAAGTTAGGTGGCCACATATGAACACCAAGAAACCGTTCCCTGCAATGGAGACTGAACACAGGACGTCCCTGACATGACGGCTGCAGCATATGATCCCAATTTGTCAGAACAGGTGTTGAAAACTTTTCAAGTGAGCAAATTCTACAAAATTAAACCTCAAGGAAACTCGGCACCAAAATTGTTCAGATGTAGGAAGTGCTCTTACAGAGCAGTTTATGGCAGTACTGTCACCCAAGTCATATCTATTCTGCAAGTCAGAAGTCTGCAGAACAGAAACTCTCTTGCAAGTAACCCAGACATTTAAATAAGGCTACTGGCACATGGGCATTTTATTAACCCTTTGAATATACTAAACATTGATGAAAAGATGGCAATAGATGCAATATGCTTTTCATCCGTTCATAAATACGGGGGGGGGGGGGGTGAAAAGGGGTTGTTATATTTCTTAAAGATTTCTTCTGCATTTCGAAAATAAAGAAAAATGTAAAAAAAATTACCTTATTCCCCCATATCACATTGGAAACTGCTTTACTACCACCCCCCCCCCCCCCACCACCAAAAATGTACACTAAGTGAAGCAACAATAGACGTATCGACGTAATGACATATATACGTTATACCACTTAAGAACATGCTGTTATTGGACTACAAACTAAGACTGCAGAACAAACGCCCTTCTGCACCGGCTAGTACAGTGGTTTGATGAATAAACAAATTCTTGTTACAATGTGCATCTCACTTTTACCTCCTCTGGTGTAAGAAATATCTGTATTGGTAGTACGGACATGTTATTACACTGCAGGTACATTAACGCCATACGCAAGACAAGCGCAGCGCCAGATTATACTCCAATAATTCCAAACATGGATCTACTGTAGGATCAGGCACCTTGCCTAAGGTCCAGGCTTAGAATCCGTGTTGTCACTTTCAATGACCATATAGCAAAAAGTGATTGGACAGAACAAGGAATGTCAGCGATTATAAGAGGTTGTTTTGCTTTTGTTATAGTACAGTAGTGTCCGTAGGGTGATCTATTTTTACGTTACTGAGGTGCTCTCTGCATCGCACACAGGCGTCTGGAATTGTTCTCTGCATCGCACACAGGCGTCTGGAATTGTTCTCTGCATCGCACACAGGCCACTGGAATTGTTCTCTGCATCGCACACAGGCCACTGGAATTGCTCTCTGCATCGCACACAGGCCACTGGAATTGCTCTCTGCATCGCACACAGGCCACTGGAATTGCTCTCTGCATCGCACACAGGCCACTGGAATTGCTCTCTGCATCGCACACAGGCCACTGGAATTGCTCTCTGCATCGCACACAGGCCACTGGAATTGCTCTCTGCATCGCACACAGGCCACTGGAATTGCTCTCTGCATCGCACACAGGCCACTGGAATTGCTCTCTGCATCGCACACAGGCCACTGGAATTGCTCTCTACATCGCACACAGGCCACTGGAATTGCTCTCTGCATCGCACACAGGCCACTGGAATTGCTCTCTGCATCGCACACAGGCCACTGGAATTGCTCTCTGCATCGCACACAGGCCACTGGAATTGCTCTCTGCATCGCACACAGGCCACTGTAATTGCCCTCTGCATCGCACACAGGCCACTGGAATTGCTCTCTGCATTGCACACAGGCCACTTACACAGTGGCAGCCTATAGAACATCCTATACTCTAAGCTGCAGCCCTGTGACAGGTATAGATGTCAGGAATTGTTTTTCTCCTGTGAGGCGAGATTGGCAGATGCCTCTCAGGGTTTTGTTTTGCCATCCTCCGGATCAACACATAGAGATTTCTAAAACCTTTTTCATCCCCACTATGTAAAGATATACTCCCTGTATTATCTCCGCTTCTGCGGTTATCGTTTCTTATTCTCTTGTTGTAATGCTACAGTCTACAAAGTCCTCTTCCAAGACTGAAACCAGACCCCGGTCCCCAAGTTACATAAATGCCATTTCTTAGCACCTAATTTTACTAAAAGTCATGCAAGCTGATCTGGGGATAACGTCTTCCCCAGGCCTCTGATCTGCGGATGTAATCCTAGCAGGCCTTGGATGTAATTGTAGCTGGACCCTGAGCCCTGACTATCTTATATAAACGCGGTCTCTTAGCACCTAATCTAAGCTAAAGTCAGCCGGACCCTCTCACAGTGCCTTGTCTAGTTGTTGACTACAATTGGTTGAGTAAATTAAAAGCTAATGGAGCCTGTGGCTCTCCAGTTGTTGTCGAATGAGGTGCATGATGGGAGTTGTAGTTTTAAGCAAAGGGGTGGGAGTATAGGGAGTTACAGCTCTGCACAGTATACATTTTAATTACACTACCAAAACGCATTATGTTGCATTCCCGATTGCCCAGCATAAGAACTGCAGATCTGTTCATTTTAAGTTCGGCCTACTGTCCCAATGACGTACAAGAATCAGTAGAAATTTTAATTAAAGTGTACAAGCGCTCGTTAAGCGCATGTCAAACACATTCACGTTTTACAAGTGGCGTCACTGGCGTTTGAACGTCCATTGTTCAAACGGCAATGGATAACTGGAGGAAAATGATCTACTTTTCCTCAATCTGCGATTGGTTAGGGTAGAAGAGACTGCGCACAGGAGACTAAAACTTCAAAGATCTGATACATTTACTTGCAGCTTTGCAAGTGTCATATATCTGAAAGTCTTCTAGATAACAGCAACGCTTAATACAAATGAATGCATTTAAACACAGAGGGACGGGAAGTGTTGGTATTGCAAAGTAATCGTAAAGCAATTCAGTGCATTAGCCATAGACCTCAGGCTTGGGGTAGGTTTCTTGAGGTTTGTGAAATATTCCATAAATATTCCATAACTCTTTCCTTTTTTTGGGGAGGGGGGGTTTAACAGCAGCAGTAGGAAAAGTCATTAGGTCTGAACAGAGCATTTTACATGCATGCTTCATATATCAAAATGTCAATTATGTGTAATTATTGTCCTTTTAAATATCTGATAAGCATTTATCTAGTTTCCAGTGGGGATTGTTTTAAATAAACACAGAAAGCACCAATTTTATTCCTCTACCTGAAGCTAAGCTGGGTACACACTCCAAAAAATTCCTCCCCATGCGATATCTTTAACGATCTGTGCTCTTCATCTGTCATAAACATCTGCTGAAAAAGATTGTGACTCTGCACACGCCATAGAGATCTATGGACACTGCTGGTCGTGAGCGCATACACACTGCAGAATTGGAACAACATTGATTCATCGTTTACAAAGATTTTTAGTCTGGTTATAAAACCAAAACGATACAATGTGCTTTGGAATGAGAAAAAAAAAATGAGGGGGAGCATACACACTAATGTGATATTGGACCTAACAGTTGTTTAGTGTGAGATTGGCAAGATAATCGGGTGTAAAACCTGTAGTGTGTCCCCAGTCTTACAGTGTCTCTCTCTTTGCTAATCCCTATAATGTCCATGAATCTGTCACCCATCTCATTAAGTGGCTATGCATTGACATATATTTCTGTATTGCATGGACTAAAAAGTCAGCAAGTCAAGTAACCACGGTCGTCTATCCTGATGGAGCTGCCTTCACCAATGCAGCTCAAACCAAGCATCACAAGGGTGCATGAAAGCATGTACAAGCTTAATGCTACATCCTGCAAATACTGAGCAATTCACTAAACAAAAGTAAAAAAAAGAAAAGCTAATAGACATAGCTATATACGTATGGACTTGTTCATAAAAGTCTATTTCAGAAGACATTTGTAACCATTAGAGGACAGAAGCACACAGCAGCAGCACTACCAGCGGATGCTGCTCCCGCCACATTTTAAAACAGTCCTTTATTTGTCTTGAAAAGGACAAGAAAAAAAATAAATTAAAGAGTGTCATTCTAATTAGATAAATCCTTTAAGTGTGTGGCCTGCAGTTCGTCATGGAAATTACCCTCCCCGAAGATCACAGTAACTGAAATAAGAAACGCAGTGTTTTGGCATACTGCAGTGAAATTAGAGAGCCAGGACTGAGTTTAATATACACTTTCATAAACTGACCACATTTCATCTTTCTGAAGCCCTGACTGCGCATCCCCTTCCGAGACTCCCCAGCCCCTACGTTGCTGAGAGAGGCGCACACACCTTGGATTGGATGCCGTTCAAGGCAGAGAACACTATCCGTTTTCAACAAGCTGCTGAAGAGGATCAGGGAACACGGAATATTTTTTTTTTGCATATAAGCATCTGCTCGGTCAATCTAGGAAATGGCTCTCTCATGAATATGGCTATGAAATTAGTGCCGTGTGGCGCACGCTTCCCTCGAGTGGGGCTTACGCGTTTCCCGACCACTTGTGCTAATTTCATTAAGAAAACTGACTGCTACATTAAGTGCACAATGCAAATTTTTAGATGACAGATACACGCCTGCTGAAATGATGCAAAATGGGTGCATGATGTAGCATCGACGGAGGGGTAATTGGGATTTTTTTTTTTACTTGCACAGGAGTCAAAACTAAATACACACACTTATAAAGATGTGTAAATACAAACTGAATGCGTCTTTCAAGGAGAGTGACCAATAATCCGGCGTTAAGCAAGCTTTAGATCTCGAAAATGTTGGGGAATTACTAGTTATAGCCAGGTGACCGTTGCCAGAGCATGCTGGGATTTGTAGTTCCCCAGCAGTTGGACTTCCACAGGCACCTTTGTCATGCAGTATACAGGCTTATTTTCACTAATTCACATATTTAAGGATATCCCTCCATAAACCTTGTGAAATAGATTAATTCCTGTGTACAAGTAAGATAAGGGAATCCTGAATTCATGGCCCATAAAAAATAAAAAGCCTGCTGGCACTTTCCAATAAAGCATATAGGCATCAGGTTGTCTACAAAGACAGCCTCAACCCTCTGCCACAGATAGGAATATGAAAGATCCGCAACGCGTTTTGCTATGAAATATCATCTACAGGGAGCAGCAGGGGCCAGATTATCATGACAAACAGCAGAATGATCTTGGCACATAAACAAACAGTAAGTTTGCCACAAAGCATCTATCGGACAAGGAAGTATCCTTGTTTTTCTTAGTAACAGCAGCCACAATGCATTTACTGAAAACAATTTGACAAAAGTCTATAACCATTTTCCATAGAAATTCCCCATCCCAGTCCCCTGGCCGTCATTTGTCAACATCAGCAAGGGCAGAATCTTCACTTTGAAGTCTCTGTGGGAGTGAAAAACTAAATTGCTCAATTTCCCTCAAAACGCTCGTCCAGTTCCCCCCCACGTATGAGAAACCTCCATGATGACCTGTATGTGGTCAGGTAGCCCCTTTATGTGGATAAATTAATATGGTTCGTTGCTTGTTTATAACGCAGGCAAAATGCTATCAAAGCCAAAATATAAAAGTTGATCCAATACGAAAACCATTTTCCAACAAAAATATCCCCACTCTGACTATACTTATTCTCTTAATAAATCAATGCTGAAAGAATGACAGTATTGAACCAGTTACAGTACAAAAGTGGTCTATGTTTCATCCAACAATGAAGGCAACGTTTTGGCTCTATGGCTCAAAACGTTGCCTTCATTGTTGCACGGAACAAAGACCTCCTTTTCAACTGCAACTGGTTGGATGTGGTTGTTTATTGACCATTATTAAACTGCATGTGCCCATGTTTTGAGCTGGACAGCAACCTATTGCCGGGATGAACCAATAAAAAAAAAAAAAAAATCAGGATTCCAATGAACCAAAAACTTCCAGAGACTAACATTGTGTGGTCATTTCTATTGACGTCAATGGATGCATGCCAGTCTTGGCTTCTTAAAAACGGGCTGTTGAATTCTACATTGCTTTGTTCTGCCCATAGCTATGGTCATCTTGAATCAGCCACTTTAGACACCCTTGTAGTGATATTCACTTGGGATTACCATGTGTCCCAGTTTTCCCCAGGACAGCACCCTTTATCCCCACTAAAACGTTTTAACTCACAATATTTATTTGGCCAGAATATAAACTCCTGATGGGTGATATTGAGAACTGAGCTGGTTTTTCCATTCCAGAATAATGGCATATCTTCAGTAGACTTATAGTCAGTGCCAGCACACAAAATACGTTGCATGCATGAACTTTTTATACATAAACATGTTACTCACATGTACGATGTGCATCCATATGCAGGTCATACAAGAGTTGGAATTGACCAAGTGGAATGGTTTTGTACTTTGCAGGGGAAAAAACAGCACTAACAGGGCACAAGCGTTTCTTGATGCTCTTTTCAAATGTTCAGGAAGAATTTATTCAATGAATATCCCTGCACATCCACCGTTCAAAGTGGGGACTTCCCTGACCTCAAAACGACTACGACAATTAATCCGTGATCACAGCCTTATCTCAATAATCTATAGATCTAATTAGTTCCTGAAACTAGATATTAATAACACATCTATCTTCTACATAAAGCTAACTGTAGTTTATATCTATTGGTACTTTATTAAACGCCCAGAAGCCATTGCAATGCACAGCTAATAGCATTAATGTGATACACGGCCTCAGTATAGAATATGTGTTAATCTTTTGCCGAACACCACAAATACGGTGTAACAATACTTGGAAGCTCCACAAGAGTATTTCAGGACAACCTAGGTCGCACACCAATTTACCCAAACTTCCCGTTTCCAATGACATCTTACTTTTTCAGCAGGCTACACCACACTTGGCGGCTGAAAACTAGGACTGTCCTGTGAACTCAGGACTGTTGAAATCCACCTTTGGCGGCAATGTATGAAACATTAATACAGAAAGGACTCTCTTAGGTTCATTCAAAGTACAGAAAAGCAGCATACTACGGACATGTTACACATCCACCACAAAAGCTCACGGTATAAGAATGGAAAATGACAAGCCATGGGGGAAACAGGAATTAAGTATCTGCTCAAAAGACAAACGTGTAGAAGTAACAGAAACAATACAATGCCATAAATACAATTATATCTAAATATATATTATATAAAGACAAATTGCACAGTATACAGAGCAAACATTCAGTCCGACATAAGTGAGTGAAAACCATTCACGCTACAGTCCAATACCAGCCCTGTCTCCATGTAATGCACACACAAAAATGCTGTTACACGGCCTCTATATTTGTCACACATTTAGATTTACAGCACAGTGTCATGGACCATTTTAAACCAATATTGGTCCTATTCTTCTCTTGTACTTTAAAAACATAATGTGCTTTATGGCTGCAACTATCTAACAGCCATTGACAGATAGGCAAAAAATAAGCCTGCTTGGAAAAGCCCTATTGCTTTATTGAGTATGTATACAATGGTATTAATGCCAGCATACATGTATGTTCCAATTAAATGGACATAATCTCTATCCCAGGTTCAACTCTGGTTCTCCTGTTACCTCATTTCATGTTTTAAGGAGTTCTCTACGGTAAATTGACTATGGATACAAATAAATGTATAAACCATTGTATGATTTGAGAGAATCACTTTTCACAGTACTATGAGCTGATAAAGATTGCTAAATTTTTCAATTTTTAGTTGAAGACCTCTCAAAAGGACATCCAGGGAGTCCAGGATTTGGCCTGGGGGTAGAGGTACAAGGCCTGTGCTCTGCTCCCTTTGCACATCATCGATTTTATGTTCTTCTTATTTTGCATACTGAATACTCAATTGTTTACATTTAATAAAGATGTAACCATTAGTTTGGGTGAATTGAATGCCATGCATTTATTTAATTCCAATGCAACGCTGTGGGGGTTGGAACCATGGAGAGCCCTGGTGGTGGGAGGGGGTGGTGTATGGGGCGGCATATTAAAGCGTCCTAGGGCAACATCAAAGCTAAAGCTGGCCCTGAGCGCAGCGAGGGCACTGAGCAGACATGTAAGGAAGGATCACACTGTATGGGAATTTGTTTAGGTACCAGGAGTTGAACGAGGAATCACTGATGAAACACAGGGGAAGTAATGATATAGAGGAACATTGAGGAAGACAGCAGAACTGTAAAAGAAGAAAGAACGTATCTTTTTATCCAATACTAAGCCAGTATGCAGAACATCGCCCGGCGTCTACAGTCTTCTTCCCATGACCACTGAGGATAAAGGGTTTCAACAAGAGACTAACGCAACCATCTAATTTTTCTAATGAAACTGTTAAGTGCTTTCTCCTTCCTCAAAGATCCCCCCCCCCACCCCTTTGATCGACACAGATATATTCCTAGGGAAAAGGAGAGAAGCAACTTTCACTAAGGCTCCCTTCCCGGTCCTTCCTTATTCACCTAACACAGTTCTAAGGGCCACTGCTGTTTCCTCGTCTCTGCCTTCCCTTCCTCTTTGTCCTTAAGACTCCTCTCACCTTGAGGAGTGTTAGGATTACCCAGCATTTATACTCAACGCTCCTCTTTATTCCTTAAGACTTATTAAGAATGATAATGAGCTCCAAAGGACCGTCACGTCGCGCTCCTTCCCTCTCTCTCCGTCGCTCTCTTCTCTACGTGCCTATTCTGTCAAAGGCACACAGGACAAATCAGACCAAAAAAAAAAAAAAAAAAAACTGACAATATGGATCAAGGACACTTGAGGATTTATATTCTATAATTCCACCCTTTCTTTTGTTTTTATTATTCCTCTTCAAATTTCTCATCCCCCTCCCGGACTTTGACCGGGGGACGCGAGGAGGCAGCCTGCCTAGAAAACCTTGTTAATGGGAAGCCCTTAAACGGCTGATTAATTTTAGCAAAATTTACGATGTTCTCTTTCTCTCTTATTCTTGCTTTCATTTAAGCTGCGGTATTTTGTCAGAGGGTTAACCTGACTGCCTGGTGCCCTTACCTAAGCTCCTCGCCAAGGTACCTTCAAGAAAAGTGGAAATACGCAGGTAAAATATTGAGGCATAAAGAACAGGCATTTTATGCAAGTAAACTTTGCTTTAAGCATAAAAATACAGGTGCATAAATAATGTAGGCATGAAATAAGGAACATGATAGAATGCAGGCCCTTCTCAGTTACCATTTTGGAAAATTATACCTAGGATAACAAAACGAGCAACAAATTTTCACCAAGATTAAGCAGCATCCCGATTTAGTGATCACGTCATAATATACTCATTTTACAAACACGAGCTTATCGACTGCAAGTTTCACTCAATGGATATTAACACTCATGCTAACTGCCCGCTTGTATTGAACAGGACGGACTAGCATCAATTTTAAGTACCCAGGTTCTGTCGGCACAGATATAAATATAACAGCTAAAAGGTCCACAACGTATTCAAGTGTCGGATCCCTTGCACAACATGCAGCTTGTGGATGTCTTAGCACTGCTGCCCTGGAAGTAAGATATCAGACAGTAAAAGACTCAATCACAAGCAGCGCGCAGGATTCAGCTGCCCATTCTAACGGGAAGAGAGAGATTTTTTTTTTCTCTCCTGTTTCTTTTTTTTTCTTCACTGTGGCTTGTGGTCCACTCTTACCACTAATGTTTACGACACCTATCTTTCATTTATTGAAAACATCTTTGCCATAAGTAGTGGGAAATAAATACACGATAGTCATGCATTTAAAACAAATGAGCATTTAAAAGCAATCTGCAGTTAGTACATTTTCACAAAACGACCACAAAATACATTTTTTTCGTGTGAATATTTCAGGCACAATATGCCTAAGAGACGAGTCAGAGGTTTGAAGGAATCACTTTGGCTGGCAAATCTCTTTAATGAAGAGCTGGGATTTTAAATAAAAGGAATACAAACACAAATTGCTAATCCCACTAAACCGTCCATATGGATAGCTGGGTTAGCTAGATAAAAGATTAAGGGTTTTAATAAGGAAGTGGATGCTAGCAGTGGCATGTCACATAGATGTGCAACACACAAGGAGCCACCGAGCTAAACTTTATAAAGTTTTTCAACATGATCCCCCCCCCACACACACCCTCTCCCTAATAATCCCAGTTTCCATTATTACAAGAGACAGGAGTGGTTGTATTGTTTTAACATTAGTGGTTTACACCTACTGCTGAACGTAACGTCGCCCTTTCCTGTAAACATTTCAATTAAAAGCTGCTAAAATGAACACGTCTGTATTATGAATAAAAGCGATGTTCTAAGTTCCGTGGGGAGGATTTCATTGCAAATTCCTTCAGGATGCTGCCGATTCCGCTCTGTTCTACAACGGAGCACTGATCCTCCAGCACCACAAACCAAATTGCTAACTGTGTAAGGATGACAACCTTGTCTGTTTGAAAGCTGACACTACAGCTTCTAAAACACAAAGCAAGAATAAAATAACCTGTCGACTTCTCCACTAAAGTATTTTCTTGTTCTAACTAATTTTCTTGTGTCACTGTATTACAAAAAAAAAGAAAGAAGGTGGAGATATGACTTTCCCTGAATGATCTGTTTAACCTAAGCCAGAGAGAGAGAGAAAAAAAAAAGTCATTAATTACTTATGTGAGCTATTCCTTCACAAAGACAATAAACCTGCCTGGTCGCCATGGATATGACATATTTGCTCTGAAAACAACACAATAATTAGCAAAGGGGAGAGATCCAAGGAGAATATGCAAACTCCTGAGTTTAAAGCTGTACTGCCTTTTTTTTTTTTTGTTTATTGTAGAACTTGTCACAGTCAATTCTGCATCAAAACCGAAAGGACACAAACAAAATGCACCATTAAGTGATACAAAATAACAAACAAACAGAGGTGCTAAAAAAATGCACAGCAATTTCTGCATATTTACAAAGTCTATCTAAAGCAATGCAAAATAAAACAGGAGCTAGTAAAAGGCTCATTGTGCAGGCTAGAAAATGACTATTATTTTTTTGTCCTTGGCTATTTTTAAGGGCAAAACTAATTATGTGTTTATAGATTTACTGTGATTTATGTTTCATTGGAGAAAATAAATAAAAAATAAGGTGTAGCGATACACTGCAATGCTGATACTTATAAACTACAATAAAAGATGATATTTTAAGCTGAAAATTGATTTAAAGTGCATATTTTTAACGGCTGTACAGCACGTCTATAATTCTGGCCTCCGTTAACAAGACGCAAGAATATGAGTACACTATCATCGTACTTCTTCTCACTCAGATACAATCAAAATGATTGTCTGATCAAGTTCATTATTGTGTTTTGTTGATTCACTATAAACTTAGATTAAGTGAGAATAAAGTATGCAGACTTCCACATTCAGAGCAAAGACAAGAGACTGCTTTGAAGTTGTTTATACATCACAAGGATTAAGTATAAAGCAACATTATAGTTCAGTAGTTTTGTTTTTATTGCTAAAAATCCCGGATTTGGAAAAAAATGAGCAGCTCGTGGAAATCTCTCTTACAAATTTTATACTGTTTTTTAAAAACAATACTCCTTTGCCAAAGTCTTTGATCTTGGACATTTTGGGAGATTTTCAGCTGGGGGGGGGGGGGGAAGAGAAAAATGAACTATTTTAAATAATGATGCAACTTGAGGATCAAAGACATGACTTTCTGTTAGCCATAATAAGCTCAGCTTGGCACAAAACTGCTACTGCGACCTCCCTTCCATAAAACAAAATATATTGGAGACTTAAACAACCTCCAAAAACTTCACAGCTACTGTCTGAAAACACCAAGCTGCCCCTTTAAATTGTTTGGTGTTATATAGAGTGTAATTTCTGAAAGAGATCAGTTGACATCTCTATGGAAACGAGCAACAGATTATCATCAACAGAATAAATAACTAGTCTAATAAATTAAACAGGAGGAGGCACAAGATCGCAGAAACTTGATTACTCGAGGTTCAACAATATTCCCCATAAAGTTGCTTCTTAAACAGACATCGAAAAAAAAAAGCGGCAGCAGGGACTGCGTTAGCGTTTCCCTTAAAAGCAGAACATGTAGTGAAGGCCAGCACTCTTTACAGTAAATACTCAGCTCAAATATTTATAGATGAACGTAATAGTTTCATGGAAACAAAAGGAACATGAATTGTGGAATAAATTTATGCAACAATAGTGCCTAGCTAATAGATATGAGATTGATAGTAGAGATAGATATGCGATAGGTAAATAGATATGATCTACATAGATACCTAAACTACATCATGAAGTTCACAACTCCCCCATTTTTAAGCATACACTGTACCCTTAAGTGAACATTATTCGGCCAATTTAAGTTTGTCAAAGTGTCCTCCAACAATCATCAGACCCATCACTTTCCACACCGACAATGGTCAGACAATAAAACAGATTATTTTTCCTCCGTGAAGGACAGGTCTCTCCCAGAATAAGTACAAGGGATTCTCCACCTCTCTCCTTCTCCTTAGTAGGGGGTTTAGACACCTTTCCTGATAATCTCTGGGGGTCACATCTTACCCCTAGTCAGGTCACATCCCACAACCAGACAAATAAGCAGGCAATACCGAAACAATTAGCATTATAGAGCAATTTTTTTTTTTTAAAAAAAAGTGGGATCACAGTTCAATGCACTGTACTATAAACCTCTTAGAAATCATAAAAAGTACTGAAGAGGTAATGTTGCTTTTTCTCCCCCAAAACTGTAAATGCAGCAGAGTAGCAATTCAGTGTTAGAGACTTTGTAGGGATATTAGTACTTACTGAAGAATCAGTGACAGGGGTCCTGTCCTCTTGTAAGCAGAGCTGGTTCCCTATGCTCAGGAGCACCCAGGCAGCAGGTTACATGGGATAAACTTTAAACCAGTCATCAAATTTCACAGCACTTTACAGAACTTCCACCCTTTTTCCAGAAAAAAAAAAGAAGGAAAAAAAAAAAAAAAAGAATCGAATCCACCTGGTTTCCAAAATCTGTTTTCTAGTCAACGCCCCAAAGTGTCTTTTCTGGTCGTGCAGAGTTTGAGTGACAGATTGGGCACCTGTTCCCCGTCCCGGGCTCAAAAATAGGAGTGTGACATTGACCAAAAATGCACGGTTACAGGCACCCCCCCCAACATACACACACATACTCACACATACACACACCCCCTGGGCGAGCCGCTTTCCTCCACCCCCCCTGCCAGGCAGCATTATGATTATTAGGAGGATAGTGAGAGCTGCACCCATAGCAACCCCTCTGCCGGTGCTCTCTGGGTGCATGCTGTCCCTGCGGACCCAAACAAGGTGGCTGGAGGTGGGAACTCATTATCGGGTAACTTTTCCGTCCATCACACGTGCAGGGATGAGCTCCGCTGCTGCAGAACCCCCCTCGAGAGGTGCAGCTGTCAATCACTTCTCTGCTGCGTCAACCTGGACCCCAGACTGGAGTAACTTCAGCAGACACGGAGTGATTGACAGCTCTGCCTCCCAGGAGGTTGTGCAGCAGTTGTAGCCTGGTTCAATAGATAAAGGTGGTGAATTGTCATAGCGCCTTATCTGCCCCGGACCTGGGGTAACTTTGCACACTTCCAAAAGTCGCCCCAGTCCACAGACACCCCTGGAAAAGCCTGCAGCCCGTGCTAGTGCCACTGGTAAGGCATGACACCTATGGATAAAGCTGGGGCATGGGGAAGAAGTCTGCACCCTGCTAGCAGCTGTCATCCCAGGCAACAACTCCTCAGCCAGGGTGCAAACACCCCCCCCCCCCCCCCCCAAAAAAAAAAAACTCCTCAGCCAGTGTCACCCCTCCAGGCTGTGCTCTTCTTCATCCCTCCTGCCACTGTCTCCCTAATCTGCACCTCTCCTCAGCCCCCCAGGTCCTGCTCCCCAAGGGTCAGCTCCTGCCCCCCTCACCACCTCTGTCAGTGTCCCCCTTGCCCCGGCGTAGTGGGAGCGGAGGGAAGTCTCTTACCTGCACTTGTGCGGCTTTGGGTGACTTTCCAAGTAAAGGAAAATGTGTTTCGGACGGAGGTTCCGCGCATGCGCCATCTAACTTGCCTGATCCTGGGGTTTTATTATTGAATTTTCCTATTTCTAACCAGGCGGCCGGGGGCGGAGCACGAAACCCGGACTGGAGTCAGGGAGCCGGGGCTGAGATTGGCCGTGTAAAACCCGGAGCGGCTCCCTGTGACCTCTAGTGGCGGCTGGCTGGCACACTCACCCCTGCCAGTCAGTGCTGTGCACTGGCACATGCTGCTCATTAACCCTTCTTCAACCACTGCCCAGTATTCCTCATCATAGCTGCACCCACTCCGGACACATGAAACACTGAATGCCACCCCCACCTCCCCAGAGACTGCAACAGGTGGCTGGCACAGCATGCTGAGACTTGTAGTTCCACAGCAGCTGCAGAACTAAAGGCTGCACTGTTCTACAATCTTCCTATTGGACTTTTACTCACAAGTGGCTTTCTAACTTTGTACACTGGTGCACAATCATTATTTGGCATAAATACTCTGAAACAGGTTCTGCAGCAGCTGTATTGATAGATTTACAAGTAAGCTAGTTCTCCATGCCAACACTTTCCCTACATTCTTATATTCAGCACCCGGGAAAACATTTGTATAAACATTTTCTATACATGAACAGCATTAACAAAAAAAAAGTATAAGCAAAAAATTTTTTAAAAAAAATAATTCCAATATTTTCTATTTTTATTTAATAGTGTTTTACTTTGAGAATGACCAACATAAAAATACACCTCCAAATTATGTTAATGATGATAAGATTACGCTTCATGTTCCCCTTACATAGGTTGCACTCAAAGGTGTATATTTTGATTTAACTTGCACTTGACTTTAACAAATGAGACCCCCCCCCCCCCCCCCTTACAAAGCAACCATTTATAAAAACAAGGCACTGTTAACCCTTCCCTAACTGGGTGTGGTTTACTCCTCAGGTATCACAGCAGTTTTTACATTATCTTGTTGTGTCTGGTTTGCAGGAAACAGATTTATATTTGTCTGCCCAAACCCCAAGTTTAATTACTCTGTATTCATGTACAAGTCAGTAACATTAACCATTAATATTTAAACATTAAACTTTGGCAAAAAGGTGAAGAATCAGTCTGCCGCCTCTCCCAATATGCTGCCCCGGGCACAGGTCTAGGTGAACCTTCTACAAATCCAGGTCAGACCTGGGCACATAGTGGGTTCTTCTGCCACTATATTACAATATATATTTTTACATTGGGTTGGGGCATAACAAAGATAAATAGGCCAAAATCACATAACACCATTTATTCATTCCAAACGTAACTAGTTATTCCTCATATTTAATACATAGTTTAATATCCACAAATACATCTCATCAGCATATTTACAGTTATTGTGCCGGCGTACCTTAATGTTGCTCAGCAGAAAAAGACCTATAATGTATAGATTTATATTTTGGTATAATGTTGCTTTATAGGTTCTGGAATTGCCCAATTAAAGAGTGCGTAACGCATATTTCTCTTTTGTAATTTCACACTTTTCCATAGTGACAAGTGTCATTCAAACGGCTGACACAAGGAGAATGGGCCACTTGGGCATTGAGTACTCACCAGGTTATAGTGTTTTATGGCACTCAAAATAAAGGATGGCAGGAGATGGGCTATTACAGGATTTGGGCTTCTAAACCGATAAACTTCATTAAAATAAAGCCAAAGCACTGACACCGAAATACAAAACACACACACACAAATGCACTGTGTGTTTAAAATTATATAATATATATATATATATATATATATATATATATATATATATATATATATATATATATATATATATATATATATATATATACATATACACCCACACACACCAGAGTAGGATTATAGGTGGGGCAACCGGGTGCGTAGTCTTAACAGAAACTAATTATTCCACTGAAATAAGGCGGCCCCCAAATCCGCATCCGGCAGACAGAAGGCAGAAGGGGTGTTTGTCACCGCTATATGTTGCTAAAGCCTGCATAAAGCTATGTCTATCATAAATATTCTCTGTACAAGGCCACATTAAGGAAATTCTTGAGGCCAGTGTGTAGTTTAAAAAACTTAAACCTCGCAACTGTCCCGATATTGGTGGGACATCCTGATTTGTGGTGGCAAAAAGGGTGTGGCTGAATAAAAAGTGTGTGGAGTTTAAACTACATTCGCCCATTTATGGGTGGAGTTTAGTTGGAACAGTGGTGGGGCTTACTTTGATCTGCTTTTGTGATCCTAAGGTGCAGATTCAACTAGCCATGAGGTGCACCCCACAGGCTAATACGGTACAGGTGATTTTAGTAAAAACTCGATGCATCTCCACGGTCTGTTACTATAACAAACTATAACTACCTATAACATAAATATAACTACATATACAATAACAAACTATAACTACATATACAATAACATAAACTATAACTACATATACTATAACATAAATATAACTACATATACAATAACTATAACTACATTTACAATAACAAACTATAACTACATATACTATAACAAACTATAACTACATATACTATAAAATAGATATAAATATATATATATATATATATATATATATATATATATATATATATATATATATATATATATATATATATATATATATATATAACAAGCTATAACTACATATACTATAACAAGCTATAACTGCATATACTATAACAAGCTATAACTACATATACCAACACTGTATAGTTAAACACACAGCTCTATTAATCTGGTAATTTCTTTATAACTGTTCATAGTTGTCTGAGATTAATGACTTATTTCTTGATTAAGTTATGTGAGAAATGTAAATAGTGAGACACATTGTACTGGGTAGAAACTCCAGACATCATTATGATATCTATATACTTTAATACAGGTTTTTAACCAAATTACACTGCCAACCGATCTACAATTATTATTCTGGAAGCAGAATAACTTTTTCACTGTAGACTTAAAATGCGCAGTCGTCGGCCTCATGACGTGTGTGGGTCGTGTACATGTCTTCTTCATACAGCGCCCCCTGCACCACCCAGGAAGAGTTCATCTCAGCGACAGTTGTAGCATGCTTGCATCCACTTCCAGAATGTCCGGGAGAATTTTGGGTTGTCTCCCGGATTAGCAGGCCTCCCTGATCGATCCCACTGCACCCCCAAATAAAGGTGGATATTTAATGGTCGACATGGGAGCGGTGCTCAAGGTGGCATTCTCTATCACATGGACCCAAACTATACAGATAAAGCCAAGATAGGCTTCGGTACCTCACAGTTCAATACAATTCTATGGGGCCTATTAAAACCCGCACAGCCCTGGCCCCGCCCCTGCTGTGCAAATCCGCAATATGTGGCATCGCACAATATCAGCTCTGTTTGTATTACATCTAACTTCACCCGTTATAAAGACAGGTGCTATAACAATACAGTGTACTGTAAGCTAAACACACAGGTATGTAATAACACATTGAGCACATTGATGGGAGTGCACTAATTGCATGAAAACGATCAGGAGTATGAACATGACACAGTGTATTAGAAGTAGAAAACATTGAATTTGTTTCTAAAATCTCAAAGTTGTTAGTCGAATCTGCTGTTAAGTTCGGAAATTTCCCATAAATTCTCAAACTTTAGTTATCGACTATAAAAAAACTAAGCTAAATTCAAGCTTAAATGGCAAAATTGTACAGTATGATTGACAGTAACGGTTTTCCATGCAAACTCGAACTGCAACAATAATCTTAAATACAGGAATGAATTTTATAGTTTATTTTAACGTCTTCTGAACCGAACCCGGGAATTGAGCCTCAGAGGTCAAAACCATACTGAACTGGCCCAAAAATCATGATTGTACAGAGTCTGCGAACTGGTCAAATTTGATTGAATTTCAAACTGGATCGATTAATTTGAGCGTTTTTAGTTATATGAATATACCAAGTAAATACTACAGTTACACCCCACTTTACTGTACATCATCCAAGAGACCAGGAAGAGTGGTGTAAAATCTAGAAAAGTGAGGGAGCAATTTAAAAACGCTCCAAGTTTCTTGTAAGATAAGGGAAACCACAAAATACAATTTGTAGAAGTCCGTACAGGTTCTTCCACCCAAGAGACATGCAATGGTTTGGTCCTAGCTTATTAACTGCCTGAAGTATGCCTTGTATATTAACTTTCATGCACTAATGCCACTTCATATTTTGATTGTATGTATCGTGTGTTTTGCCGGCTCCCCACTATGTAACCCTTCCCACTCCCTTCCTTTTCTGTACCCCTTTTCCTTATCATTTAAATACCCCAATAAAAATTATTCTGATTAAAAAAAACAACAGTTTCTTCCAGGATGTAAAACAAACTCGTTAAAAAAAGATACATCTGTACAGTAAAATAGAGAGTTAACTTCGAATCTAAAATCTAATTTATCCTAATCTGAGCAAACATATCCTGTCCTATATACAGTATGTATACTATATTAGAATGTCTTCTGTACTGAGTACTTCTAGTAATGACACAACAACATACCTTACAACTGTCCTGATTTCTTGGGGACTATCCCGCAGTCGGCACTTTTATCCTCACTCACGGGAAGTCGGGGGTATGTCCAATGAAATGTATAGGGGAAGGAGGGGGCATTAAGAAAAGTGCGAATCCTAAGAGAGTGTACAATCAGGGGAAGGGAAATGGGGATCAGGCTGCATTTAAAATTTTCCTCTATTTGTTATGGCGAAAAAAAAAAGTAATTCACAGTTAACTTACACCCATCAGTAAGACATTATCAGTGACTCAATATATAATGTCATGTTTCCTGTTTTGGAACCCTCACCCCCTTATAATGAAACTAATAAAATAAACTGAAATAAAAACGTAAAAAGACGCATTCAGAGATGCACATTCTGAGCTCTTCCTCATCACTGATTCCTGCACTAAGGTACAAGCTCTGTTCACACAAACAACCGGGATGAGTAAGGGTCAGAAAGTCCAGAATCGAGTATCCACTACTTACTCGTCTTTTCCTCTGGCCGGGGTTTAGTGTTTGTATGAACAGCCCTTTCATTGTACCGCATGGATAGGTCATCCAGGCCTGGATGATAGTGTCATAGTGTCCTGCGTCTGCATCGAGTGGAATAGAATTGTGTTATGATCATTCCCAGTGGTTTTGTAATATCAATGTGAATACATAGAAGGACCACTGCCATCCTTGGAAGCATGCTGGAGGCCAGAATACAAAGAATCGGTACATTTAGGTCTAAGTTATCATTGTAAATCACAATGTCACCCTACTTCCTGGAAAAGAGCAATGGTAACAATACTTGTTGACGACTTTTAATTAATCACAGCGCACATTAATTAGTATTTTCATTTCAGTTCTGTAGTATGAATCCTGATTGTTGTTATTGCACAATACATAATTTATCCTGCCCTCCCAAGTGTCACGTAAGCTGAATATATAATATTCCTCGCTTATTATCACTTTTGAATTCCAGTTGACTAGAGGATCTCACTCTAGATACTTTATTGGCCCAATGTCAAGAGAGTGTATTGTTAAGATTGGGTCTTTTTAACCCATCAATCTGATAGATTGGAATGTTCGATCAATAAAATATGAAAACAGAGTTTAAAAAATGTATTTGAATTGATCATGTCCAGTGGTCAGGTCATGTTGGGGGTGTAGTGTCCTATGTCTGTATAGAGTGTAATAGAATTGTATTATGATCATGTCCAGTGATCAGGTCATATTGGGGGTGTAGTGTCCTATGTCTGTATAGAGTGTAATAGAATTGTATTATGATCATGTCCAGTGATCAGGTCATATTGGGGGTGTATTGTCCTATGTCTGTATATAGTGTAATAGAATTGTATTATGATCATGTCAAGTGGTCAGGTCATGTTGGGGGTGTAGTGTCCTATGTCTGTATACAGTGTAATATAATTTTATTATGATCACGTCTTTATATGACTGCTCGCTTACATGTAATATTTCTGGTTCTTTAACAAAAATCTGACTGTTTATACAACTCTTAGCTCTCTTTTAAGCCACTTGAAATGTTTGGCAAATGTCATCTTACCATACCGAATCCTAAATGGAAAAGTTTTACTTTATTTGACTATCATTATCATTAATGTCATTAAATTATTAAGCATGGAAAGTTAATGTTTTTGTTTGGACAGTGAATGTGATTTTCCACTGAATATACAAATGACATTTAATCCTTTCCTCTCATCGTGGTTATAAAGAATGCTTTACAACTGCTGCAAATGAATACTCCCTTTTACACGGTTACTGAAGTGGGGGGGGGGGTTACACCGTAGTAGCTAGAGGAATAAATAAAAGAGTATTGGGGCCAAATGGTTTATGGCCGAGTAACAGAATGGACAAGATACAATCGCAGATATTTAATTTTTTATCAAAATCACAAATTAAATTACTCCACCTGAAAAAGGAGATATTTGATTATCACTAACCATTTAAATATATATATAATATTTTTAATGAAATGTCCCTTTAGGCATGACTGCAATAATTATATCACACCCTAGATGTCATACATAATAGTATTTATTGCTTACTGTATTATAGATTTTAACAAATGACTGTTTCCCTAATTTCAAGAGTTTGAAGTTCCCATGGTAACTAAATTGATTGCGCCAGTCTCTCAGAATTCATTGTAGTCTCCCAGGCACTTAATATTTCACCTGTCCGAAACAGCTAAATGAAACAAGGTCATGTGGTGGGAATGAGCAAGGAAAAGCCTGTATATAATATTAATAAATAATCAGGCTGTATCTGTGACTTTATACACTATCACAGGAATGAGGAAGGGGGAAGGCTTGTGATTTTGATCGTGGTTTATGAAACATGTGCGTGGTATAAAAACGTCCCTTGTCCTTAACTTCCAGCACAGTTTAGAAGAGAGAAAAAAAAAATACACCAGGTCTTAGGTGCCAAGAATGTCTTTAGTTAACAAGCGGTGCCAGATGAGAGACGGCTAACAAGATTATTACATATGACACAGTTTGGTGGAGAATATAATGCAGGGTGTCAGGAGCCAGAGGAAAGTTGGGCATTGTATTTAGTAAAAATGCAATAAATTAGACCCTTTCATTTATACGCTTGTCATCCGATGTCTCAAGGCTAATTAAATTATGAAAACATTAAAAATTGTCCGGAGACCAATTTTGTCAATAGTCTAATAAGATTGTTCCTTGTCAATGAATCACGGTACCACTACTTTGTGATTGGGCTGCGTAAATACTAGATGCCATCTCAGAGGTTTCTGTGTTACAGGCAGTAAATATTCGCTGCTGTTATTAGTTCCTACCAGGACGAAACATCTCCGGACCTGTCACTAAATGATTGTAAAAGTCACATTGAATCTGCAGATATAAGCGATTGGAGAGGTTTCATATACAGACTCAGACTATGCAACCTGTGGCTCGATACCTGTTGTAGAACCAGAAGTCCCAGGATACATTGTCATAGTTCCACAACAGGTAGAGAGCCACAGGTTGACAAATGCTGCTGTACACCATACAGGAAAACATTAATTTTACAGGGGAACTCATTTAAATGTATTCAAAATATTGCATAAAATTAGATCTAAACGTACATTACGATCACATCTTCACAGATACATGTATAACTTTCATTCTAGTTTGGGGAATAACCATGATTAGTTCCTGCTAATGGTGGAGAAATTCTAGTCAATCACTAAACCTCTTTATGAGCAGCAGTAGCAATAGCGCCACCTGCAGTTTAGAAAGAAAAAACTAGCCCACTAATGAGTAGGAGCGTCATATATTAGACCCCTAAACATATATTAAAGACAATTTTTATTTGCTAGTTAAATTAGCTGCAAGGTCCTATAATATTACTAACATACACTCATAGTTGGTAACATTTTACAACATCTGCCAGAGATACTGAGTTGGTGCACAGAAGCACGTCAAGCACAATACGGTCTCTGCGGACCTTGGAGTACTACAATGCCTATAATGTCATGTATACTGAATTTGTTTTAAACATGCATTCAACATACCCCCACTCATTAGATATCAACTTGTAAAGCACATGATGAGAAGTGAATGATAAGAACTGCATCTACAATAAAGAAACAGAGGAATTGCATTGTGCAGTTAGACAATAGAGAAAAATAGGGACGCTTACAGGGATACATTTTAAAATTCCCATGAAATAATTAATTATTGAAAGTTAGCAACTATAAACATCAGTTACTGGTACACAATACAGAGCCCATTCCCTTGGTGGCTAGTGTATTGTACAGATCCTATTGTTCAGTGTACAGTCCCTGCAACAGTCCATCATGGGGATATAGGACATTGCCCCTCCCCCCACCTGAAAATGCATCATCAAGCTCCAATTCTCCTATTTTTCTACCAAATGCACAGGTGGGGTACATCGGCCACTGGCGCTGCGGGGCCCAGGCAAATATATAATTGGAGGGGGGGGGTCTAGAATTTTTTATTGTACTTCAATAAAGTCTGGCCAAGCTGAGGAGACCATATCCAGGTTCCACTAGAACCGGGCAATGATTGGCTGAAACAGTCTGTGCTGGGCAGACAGTGAGGGCAGGACGCACTTGTAATACTGTACACAGTCTTTATAAGTAATCATCATGCTCATCATATGTAACAACTAAATTGGAATGAAGATATAATATATCACACCTCTCATTCATTTAAGTGTTTAGTTTTTTTTCTCCTAAAAATCTCAGTTTAGCCTTATCTATGTCTTAAATTAATCATCAGACTGAGGCTAGATCAGGGCTGTGAGGTCTACGCTCTAATATTCGAAGAGTCTATTTACCGTGGAGGTAGAAAGTCACCCATCATCGCAATCAACAAGGGCAGCTCAGCGATACCGGCCTGGAGCAGTAAGGGTTAACTTACATGTCACGTGCGAGGGCCACCCGGATACTGGGCTCTCAGCTCCACTTGGTGAACAGAGAAAATAAAATGTAATTAAATATCATCTAGGGCAAATCTTATCAGTGGATGGGGCACCATAGCTGGCCGTGACACCAGGAAGTACAGGGGATTTTCACCATTTTTGCCATATAAAATATAATCCTTGTATTTATAGATGGGTCACTTTTGGGTGTTTCACATCTTACATTACATAAAATACACCTAGAAATGTGTTTTCCCTGCAAAAGAACAACCGGAAGGGGCAAAATGTGCCTCCATCAAATTATAGTCCCAATCTCTGCCCCCTTAGAGGTAAATGAAGCCCTTTTGCAGTGAAAATCAGGCTATATGCCCATCCGCAAATCAGGGAACACTGCTATAAACGCTGCTTCTCCACCTCTTAGTTGTAGCTTTAATAATCCCACCCCACAAAACAAAGTCTCATATTTGAATGCTGGTGCACTCATGCCCCTAATCCAATCTCAGTGAGGAACGCTCATTTCCATTAACTTCCTCCATCAGACGGCGTAGACGACAACCCAGAAATCCACGTGCTTACCCTTACAAATTGGTGCACATGTGCAATAGTAAGCGTGTCGCGTCACAAAGGAGTGTTTGCACTGCTGATCTACATAGTCGGAAGGAGTCTTTGTGGCTTTGGTTGCAGGAAGGACTTCCATAGAAATATGGTAGCGTCCAGTGAGTAATTATTATTTTCTGAGTAAACACCACTTTTGGGCTCTTTCAAGGGGATGTCAGATAAGAACGAGACGCATAGAAGACGTAGAATACTGATAATGTGTCTATGAACTTGCAGAGATAGACTACATGATGAAAAATGGATCAGTTAAGTCCACGCAGCTTCCTGACCTTATACCTCAAGTTCTGACACACATTGTCTCATTTCACAAATAAGATATTCAGTTATGTTATTATGTTATGCTAATATATGCAAATATGCAATTAAAGTCAATATCCAAGCTGCAAGCAAACCATAACAGCCATTTTGAGTCATATTTTCATTACATGTTATTTGATTGAATATATAACCACAAGTCCATTGCACCTATTCCTTGATAGGGAGGATTTGTTTTCATTTTAGTTTCCTACAAATGTTCAGTAAAACATACGGAGAGAATCATTCGGCACAGAGTCTCTCATTTCTCTATACTTGCTTTATTAAAACTCATGGACATCCGCAAGGATAGAAAGATCCTTGTCAATGTACTAGCCAACAGGCTAACGGCGGTCACTGGATGGACCATTAGTCTGGACCAAACCTATGTGCATACCAGGGGCTTCCTTATGTTTATGTGATGGTTGCTGCCCACAGCGAGAATTAAAAGGAGGGGGTTCCCTACCCTCCAAATAGATACAGGAGAGATTTAAATTCCCAGGCGCATATAGGAATTAATGTTGGTGATATATGTAAGATATAAAGATTTATTGAAGCAAAACAAGATAACCGAGTAGATGCATAGAAAGGTATATAGATATATACACAAAGTCCGGACCAGTACTACTATCGATACTTAAGTCAAGCAATTAGTATAACATTGGTAACCTTTCAAGATAAATATCACGAATGAATAAAAACAAAAGCAACAATGGTCATAGCTAATATATGATACTTGATAGTCAGACCAAAGAATAAACCATTGGTTAATGGCAGTAAACAGCGTTCCAATGAACAGAACGTGGATAAAGTGAAAAATGTGTGTGGACAGACGACCCAGACAACGTCAGCTGTTTATAGAGTGCCACCACAGTATCAAAACTCAGTCTCTGAATGTCTCAGAAATCGGAAGGATGACGGCACCAGGACCTGACTGCCAAGGGGCCAGACGTACATGGACGACATCACTGACTGCTGCACATATCAGCGGTCGGTGACAGCACTCATCCAGACCTGTGAAGACTTCGGACGAAAATCAGGGACAAAAGTGATCTGCAGGAAGTCGGAGGAGATGCTCTTCAGGCAGTCATCTGTCACCCACCGCATCTTTCTCCTTCATCGTAAGTCCAGACTTCATCAAGATCCTTGGAGTCTGGATCAGAGGAGTGGGCACAGTCTTGAAGTACTGGGATTAGAGATTAAGCGAAGGGCAAGCAGAAAAATCAGCCTGTGGAGCTTCAAAGACCTTAACAAAGGTAAAACAGTGGTACAGAAGAACAACGAGACTCTTTCTGTCCTGCAGTAAATGGCCCAGACGTGACCTAATCGGACCACAGTCTGCAGGCCTTCTTCATCCGCAAATGCATCCGCGGAAAACCGTAACAACGGTTCTATGGGTAACTCCATGTCCAGCTTCTTTCTTCTGGTCACCTGTAAATTTGTCTTTAGTAATACATAAAAGAAAATTGAAAAAAAAAAATTCATTAAAAATTATTTGTGATGAAAATAACGCATCAAGGTTTATGAACAATGGATGTCCCGGATGTTGCAGCAGCTCAGAATTAAGACATCACAGAGCTTCATCATCTGATCCATTGGGAAATGTAGTAAAACAACGGACAATTCAATTATTGTGTCGCCCAAACTAAGCCACGGAACAAAGGAAATGTATATAGAATATAATATAATATAAAATTGATGAAAGCTGCAAAACCACTGCAATTATCCCAAATATAAAAAGCATTGACAGAAGTAAGCAATTCTCATAGTGTTTTGCTGAAGGAAAGAGGCTCTTACTGCGTTTACCCAGCTCCTCTGTCTGCATGTTCTCAATCAACAGACTCCTCTCAAATTTGAGATATCAGTCATTTTCACAATGTGTTCTGTGATGGAATGTGTAGAACTGGATGTGTGAAGGGAAAACATTCTTACATATGAAATCTGTCCCATATCACTAATATGCACTGATGGGCAACCTAATACACTACATGGGCCGGACAGACGGCCCTCTAATCTTCAAAAGGGCCGTAGCACATCGCCCTCAATCTCAGTAAAAAGTTATTTAATCAAAGAAAGAGGCCGTCTTGAAACTAGGAAAGCAGAACAGACCCAGGACAGTTGGGATATATGTCCCACAAACACAAAAAGTTAGCATGCAACTAACTAAATACATCAAATAACTTCAACAGCGGTTGTGTTATGTAATAGTGGGGATACAGAATTGCTGAAAGCAGAAAGATATTTCAGAAAAACAATCCAAACTTCAATGACGCTTTTTAATGAAAACGTTACGCTGGCAGAACGGGGAGATAAGGTGTATAGCTGACCTCGGTTAATGTTTAATCCCCCTGTTGTGGTATGCATTTAACCAATGTAAGTCTGTTTTCAGGCTCCAGTGAGAAACACTCCTGAAACCATTAACATGTTTAGAGTGGTGCAATTGTTCAACTAAAACGTGTTGGCGATTGTGAGAGTGGAAGAACATGCTAAAGTCATACTATGTAGCTATTTGTTACTCGCTGTACATAAATGTTAAGTCACCACATACTTGCTAAAATGTCCATTCAATGATCGTCTTTTGTCGGAAACTTAGTAGCTCTTATAGAATTACGCCCTCTCAATATGGTCACTCAAGCTCTAATTCTCTTGTAAATATTCATTCTTAATCATTGTTATGCAAAACACAGAGAAAAATACTATGCCCCATCCATAGAAAGAAGCAATATTAAGCATTTCCTCCAGCAGACAATGATACTGTGCAGTTCTACATGTCCAGATTAACAGATACTGAGAATTACGTCAGACAGATCGACTAAGAGCAGTAGTGCTATGCAGGCGTCAATGTGTGCAGATATTAAATGGGTACTTGGAATTACATCCGTTATGCAGAATAAGGGGCATTAGTAGACAACACAAACTTTGTGAATATTCAATGTGTGCTATAAAAGATATTTAGAGCACCATGCCCAAGGTAAGTCATATAAAAACGTCATGGTTACAGTAGGGTTTTAAAACGAAATGGAGTGAAGATATATGAAGCGTGCTGGTAATCCAGACCTGGCAATCCACGGATTTGCCAGAGGATTGTTGTGGCGATTGCTATTGTGTTGTGTCGAATGAATCTATGTTGCGTTGATGGTTTCTACTTTAATACAACAGTGCTAATCTCTTCCATTATTTTGTTTATATGGAGTGAAGATGTATTCTGTGGTTCAACCATCACACAGAATACATAATTAGGTCTACCCACAATTAAATACACAATTAAACGTGCACATCACTTACAAGGTCTTCTAATGAGGGAGCTTTTAACCTACTTCATGTTACTAGATGCATCTCTCTAGATCTTGAAATAAGAGATTAACTTGTGACATCAGGCAGGGTAAGAAGCAAAACCTTATCGGATCACTACAATACAAACCCCATTCCGGTAATTCATTTTATCCCCAGTGCACAGGACAGGATGGAACCTCTATATATCAAAACACCTCATATACAAGACTAGTATATTACACAGATAGGGAGTGCAAATAAATATACACTAAAATATTGATTTATTGCACACATGACATCAATAGGGTATAACATAACACATCATTTCTGGTCTAAACTTCCCTTTTTCTGCTTCAATTATAGACCCACAAGAACAGTGATGGAAATATCACTGACGTGAAACACAATTTCCCCTGACGTATTAAGAAAAAACCCACAGCAGGTCTTATAAGGTCATTTCCCAAAGTGGAGCGCAGTGGCTTTTTGTAGATCGGTCTGACTGTGGATTCAATCTTGTACAGTAAAGCATCTGGCTGCAATTGTCCGGGTCACTAAGCTGGACAGGTGCATATGTCAAAACTCCCAACTGTCCTGATCAAGTGGGACAATCCCGACTTTTATCCTGAAACCAGGATAGTTGGGAGATGCGAGACAGGTGCTTGTGGCAAAGAACAGTGTTTCTTAAACCTGGTCCTCAGGACCCCTAAAAGTGCATGTTTTCCATATCTCCTTGCTTTAGCACAGGTGTATTCATTACTGACTGACACATTGTAACAGATCCACAGGTGGTAGAATTATTCCCCTGAGGACTGGGTTTAAGAAACACTGGTATAGAGGTTGTTGTTTTTTTTTTTTTTTTTTTGGGGGGGGGGGGGGGGGGGGTTGGGAAGGGGCTGAGGGGACGTGGCCGTGCCCCAACGTGACTTATCCACGCCCTGTGTAACGTGTCCTCTACTCCCTTCTTTTGGTTGTGCCATCACAATTAAAAAAAATTTACAAGTTGGAGGTCCGATCTGTTCATCTCTCCTGCCCCACAATATAATAAGTCAAGATTATAATGCACTAAACTAGTTAAAGAAAATGGATTGGGAATTTAAAATGGCCATAAAAAATATTCTTAAGTGGCCTCATGCAGCAGGGTCCAAATTGTAAGCAGACGGGGTCATATCAACATGAGGTGAGGAAATGCACGTCCCACTGTGTAGCAGCATTACATCGCTGGTATGACATGTCATCAGAGTGAGTGTAGCTATGGTTAAAACCTCACACCACTGGTTCATACAGCGCCCCCTATATGAGCAGATCAGCGTGCCGTGAGACAATCAGGCAACAACTCCGACAACAGCTGCCACATTCTGATTTGTGTCCAGTCTATCTGTGATCACTGTTAGGGACATCCCCCTTTAGGTCAGGCGGAGGGAAAAAAAGGAAGTTCACAAATGCCTCAGGTGGCCCTATGACATTACGGGGGCCCCAGCCTACTAGGAAAACTCCCAACAAGGTCTTTGACCAATTTGCTCTACTGTATACAGAACCAGAAAAGTAGTAGTAGTACAATAGGCTGCCCCTGTTTCTCCTCCCCTCCAAACACCTTCATTCATTCAGAGCAGCGGTGGACAGAATCTGCTACAACCTTTCCATCCTGGGTGAAGCCTCAGTGGATCCCAGGGTGAAGGGACCCCCTAAGAGAACTGTTGGTCTCGTGGTCAGAAATAGAGGGGCCCACACTCTTCAAAGGAGGCCTGAAGCTGCTGCACCCTTTTGCACTTTTTGATTTGCACACCTCTTGTTCCATTTGGATACATGGAGATTAGGAAAATAAAATGTGACACCATGCCTTTAACGAAAAATATGGCAGTTATATAATGTATTCAGATCATTTCATTCCTATATGTTGTGCTTAGATACGAAATGTCACCGGAGAGATGTTCCAGTGTGTTTGTGTTTTCTCCCTTCCCTCTTCAAAATAACATTTACATACATACATAGTAATTTGGGAGGGGAAACTGTGTTTTCTTCTACATCCATCAAACGCATCTCTCTTCTGATTGCATCTAAGGCAATTTATCTGTGTATTTAGGGAAATAGACATAAAACACTTCCTCCTGCACTGTCTGCTGCCAGGTGAATACACATTTAAAGAGGAAGTGTCACAAATTAGTTTTTTGTGCTTGTCCTGTGTAAAAAGAAATATGATTAAACATTGCAACGTGTTTCATGAGTTTTTATAACCGCTATCCTTTTCTAATGATATCCCTTCTTAAAACTAGGTGGAAACGCTCAAATTGGTTTCAAAGCAGTTCCTGAACTAGTTCATCTAATCGGATCTAAAGTGCCAACAATTCTCAAACTTTAGATAGATTACATAATTCACTCTGAGTTGGGAGTAACACGAACGTGTTCAAGTTTGTTAGCATTTAAATGACTACACTGTGCAGTATTTTGAACGGCGGCGGTAATATTCGCTGCTTGAATGAAAACCAGTTTAAAATACTACGAAATTGACCGGTTTGTTTAAACTGTGAGCTGCAAACCTGAACTTAGAACTCCAAGCTCGGTTGCAGCAGTCGAACCCAAGTTGGACCGTCCGAAAAAAATCTGACTGCAAACAAGTTCAGGGCCCCTGAACCAGCTACGTTCGACTGAATTTTGAAATCTTTCAACCAACTCTGACCTCTCCAGACTATTAATAATGGTCGTTTATAAATCTGGAAAGTGCGATAGTGATATTATCTTATGCCAGCATGCATAGTCCTATCACAGAACACAATCCTGTAATGTGATCGCAAATAGCGTTGTTTTATGGCTTGGAGGACTATGATTTCACGTGCACAAAGCACTCATTAGGACACTACATAAAGGTCACTGCTGCACCCCTGAAAGTTGTTCAAAATGTCTGGAAAGCACCAGATGCAGTAACACAGTCGCTATAAAAATTATTCAGCCCTTTCAACATTGTATTTTGTTACATCTTTGTATCAAAATGGAATTATTTGGGAATTCTTACTACTGATCAACACAAAATTCTGTATGTATGCAAATAAAAAACAGACAATAATAAATATTTACTCCCTTGTTTTAATACTTGTTTGAAGCAGCTTAAGCAGCAATTACAGAGAGTTTATGGGGGTCTGTACCAGCGCAATACATCTAGACACTGAAGTCTCTCCATTCTTTGTAATATTAATGTAACTGCAGCAGGTGGGATGGGGACCGTTGTTGAGCAGCAAATTTCAATTCGTTACTCAGGTTCCTGAAGACATCATGTGTGTTCCCTTCTACAATGGTTTCTGTTTGCCCCTTTGCCACAGAATGAAGCTTTATGAAGTGCCAGGGGTATTGTTGTAGACAGTTTCTCCCGTCCCTCCAATAGAAGAACAGCTCTGTCACAGATGTCCTAGGACTCTTCTTGGCCTCCCGAACAAGCCTCTTTCTCGCATGGATGCCCAGTGCCTGTTCTAGACAAATTTACTGTTGTGCCACATTCTCCCCATTACTTTATAATGCTCTCGATAGTTCTATGGTAGATATCGTAACAATTATAATGTATAAAATATCCTTAGCTCCTTCCCCTGACTAGTGGCTTTCAACAGCTTTTTCTCAGACGGGCTTTGAATTTTCTTTTATGTTCACGATGAAGCTCATTTTGAACTGCACTAACCAACCGTGGGACCTCTTACAGACAGGTGTATTTATTTTTAAATTCGCTAACTTTAATTGTGGACAGGTGGGCTCCATTCAAGTAATTGTAACCTCAGAAGACAACCAATTGCACAAAGGTTTATTTCGCTCTATCAATGAATAGATATTAGACATATTAGACATAATAGATGAATAGACATATTTAATAGTTGACTTTTTTTTTCTTTGTAATTAGCAAAAAGACTTTAGAATTCTTTTTTTATTTTATTTTTTATTGGAGAGAGTATTTAAATGTTAAGAATTCCCGAATAAATCCATTTTTTTTACATGAGAAAATAAAATGTATAAAATACCAATAAGGGATGAATACTTTTTCTAGTCATCATTTTGCCCGATAGGTCATAATGTGTAAGGACAAGGCTGCGTTGTTCTAGCGAGATATGACAATGATGCCTGTATGAAAATGAGTTTAACACCAGTGCTCCCCTTTGCATATAATTTGTTTATAGAATATATTATTAAGCCATGAAAGTAACGATTTGTGAGGATAAGGAGAAGGCAGAGATATTAAGCAAATGCTTCTTCAGCAAACTGTATTTGGTGCCAAAAGAGAATGACCCTCAGTAGGAGATAAACATTCACTGATTAAAGTGGATAAAACAACCAATTGATCTACAAATAATTTGAGTAGCTTTAAAGTGAACGTTTTCTGATTTTGAATATAGCTTTTGTATATAACTATTATTTCTGAATAATAATGATGACGACCCTATCAGTCCGTTTTCTACATCTCTTCTAGCTGTTCAAAGTATTGTTCAGGATCATTTGTAACAAGAGACGTTTCATTAGACTATAAAGATGAATATTTAGCTTACTCCAGCAGGCAAGCAGCATTGCAGCTCTTACACATAACTAAATGCAAACATATAACAATATAAAGCTTCCTATACAGAACCATCTATGCCTAAACATAGAATTTTCAGGAAAACATACTGACTACAAATACACTGAATACAAATTTTTTTTTTCCTTTAATTTACTTTGAGAAAATCCCCTTTCTCAGTACAACTTTTGCTGGGAGTCCCTACTTTCTAACCCCAGTGTTACATGAGAAGAGGAGACCACGCTGTGTCAGAGAAGGGAGAGGCTTTTTATCAATGAGGGACTGGAGCCATGCAAGAGATTGAACCTGCTAGGCGTGTTCTGAATGCAGCGTCTGATTAGACAGGGGCCGTGGTCGACCAATCAAGCCTCATATTCTCCTCTCACCTGGCACCTCCCTTCCTGACATCATTACCTGCCCAGTCCTCACTGCAAGGTTCAGAGTCTTCTGCTGCCCACGTTCTGAAACTGCACAATTCTCAAGTCTAATGAAGAGAACTAATCTAGTTGGCAACTTGGTAAAAGTTGGTTGAAAATATACCAGATATACAACAGGTGATACAGTTCAATGGAGATGATTCTTGCCATGGAATTACAATAGTAAGGATCCGATAAGAGAGTTGTTAATAATGCTTCACTATAGCTCTGCTATATGCTGGGGTAGGAGTGTACAAACCTCTTCATATAAGATTTACACTCAATGAGGTTTTAATTCATCCCCCCTAACTGATAAGTTATTTTTAATAACGTATTTATTTTCTACTGTTAACATCTTTGCAGCATCTTGAAATGGATAAAGACTTGTATTCTCTATCTTTCTGGCTTTATTCTGTGCTTTTCAGTTATGCACTTATATAATCAGGCAAGGATGTTCATTTCACTATCTACCTCTCAGTCTGTGGCTTCCTGCTGCCTCCATTCTCCTCCTCACATCATGTCACTGCCCCTGTCACATGCAGCCCTGTCTTCACTAATAAGAGGGGAAACGTCACCACCTCCCAAAAGATCAGCACACTCACTGACATACTCTGTGCTTCTCCAAATATTCAGATGATCCGATTGGTTATAAGTTGTTCCATCTCCACCCCCCTCAACACCAGGGGATGAAGAGTGAATACCATAAGGTGTTCGGGCCGTAGCACAGTCAGAGAACCCGATAGTGACTGGGGCCACATGGTGCAGCCTTCTAACCGTCAAAAGGGCCACATATTACCCTTAAGCTCATTAATACGTTAGAATACATTTAATAAAAAGAAAGACAACTATTTGTAATAATATATCAGCAGACCTTATACACAAGTGTTACAAGCTGTAACAAACACATCTGACATTACAGCAGGAAAGAGCTGGGGGTCGCAGGTGGAGGATCGTAGGGCCACCTGTTGCCCATCACGGCCTCTGAACCTTGAAAATACTAATTGTGATGTGGCATTACCTTTTAAGCTAGAAAACAGTGGAGGAAGTTTAAGAATATTAATAAATAGGTTTAGGACAGAGGTTACCAACCCAAAATGTAAATAAATTAATTTGTCAAGAAAGCGAAATCTCTGCGAACAGACGAACAACTTCCTCCGTTTTTCTTATATCATCCAAAGAGCGTAGACTCAGCACTGTTCTGCAAACAACGGGCGTCCTCGTTGCTGGTGCGGTAACAGCTATTAAACAGTTAACACCTTAGTTGTTGCTTGTTTACATAGTCAGGGTCCCAGTCTGTTTGTTTGTTTCTTTCTTGGAGGAAGAAAGTTGGAGCTCGGGAGAAAATTCTAATCGAGCGATTATAGAATTGTATACTACCTAAAGCTACATTCACACCACACAAAGGGGATTGATTAGTGATTAAAACGCGCTCCCTTCACTTGTTGTCTTTTGTTTCTTTATTATGAAAATGCTGTCGGTTAAGAATATTAATACCGGCTGTTTATTTTTTTTCCCCCTTCTAGTTTTTTTCTTTTCTTTTTGTTCGTTACAAATATATTATTTCCCAGAGCATCCTGTATTTTAATTCATTACAAATTGAGTTTAACCACGACCATTCTTTTAAAGACTGCTCGCCTTAGGACTTGCCCCGCAAGAGCTTGTACGGGAAAGACATGTCATGTAGGTCTCTGAAGAGGAAAATGCTGCAGGTATAATGCTTAGCAGATTACCCCCAGATAAAAGAGATAAAATACCCTACATACATACATTGGCGGGACACCGGGCAGGCACATGATCAGGAGAGGAAGTGGGTCTTCACTCAGAAAATGGCCCTTGCTCAACAACCACGAGAACCCCTGGGGCTCTACTCAGAAGAGGGCCCACTCTACTACTGCACCCAAGACTTCACTGCACATGTTAGAGGGTAGAACGGGCACCTCAGAAGGGTCTACGGGCACTGCCAGACCTGCCTCACCTCAGGCTGTATAGTGGCTGCACCTCCTGGTTAGCAGGAATTCAAAAACTTCCAGGCTGCTTGTTTGGCAAATACCAATGTATGATTTTCATGCCCTAAACGTCCAAACTGCATATTTCAGTTGATATTTACGCTACAGTACTTCATCCGCGCTTTGCCCGCCTCCTGTCCAGTATGGACTACAATACTTGTCAGTACAGATGCTTCTAACGGGCAAGTGATGTCCCTCAAACTGGTTCTTCGGATCAGCACAAACACTGTACTGAATTTCTCCAACTTTTGATTGGTTAAAATAAGATCAAGCTAAATTAGAGATAGCCAAACAGGTTTGAGAATGTTCAAGCCTGTTCGTTCGAGCTTAAATTAATTCACCTTAACGCCCGCCTCGAACATGAAACGGACAACTTTGAACACAGGAGTAGTCACAGTTTGAATTAAATAACAAAAAAGTTAAAATACTTAATCATTTAAAAAAAAATAATTTGAAAACACAAAATTTTTTACGTAAACTGAGAATATTGAATTAAAGTTGCAAATTTCAAAAACACAAAATTTGAATCGGAGTCAATTAGAGATTCTGTCACTTCCATGTTTGTAGCCATTAAATTTCCAACCAGTTGGTTTTTCACACTACAAAGCGGCTTCTACATACATCTCAGATATTCTATACATTTCGTTTTCCACTACAGATATGTTTAGGCACATTATATAAACTATATGTATGTATTATATAAATTACATGGACAACTTTATGACCATTTCAAAAAAGTAATTCATGTTTAGGAATGTTTTTGGTCTTCACATCGTATGGGTGTTCCATTTATTAAATATGGTTTTGTCCAAATATCTAAAGCCTGTGTGTTTTGTCAAACGAGATTCTAAGAAAGATATTATTCGTATTTCATGCGGTCACATCATCATCTCAATGACTGGCCCCCACCTACCCCTCGGAAGCTCCTGGGATCATACCAGTGGCCATTGAAACAACTTTCCATCATTTCACCACTCCCTACACAATCCGGCTAAAATCATCTGCTAGCAGTGGCGATAGAGAATTGAACCAAACGTTTTGCTGATCCTGCGACAACTTGAATGACGCAAAACTGATGTTTTTACCCGTTCCAGTCTAAGTTTACAGGAAGAAAAGGGTCACCCGAACTAAGTGTGAATTAAATTACAAGGATCAGAACACCCCACTGAAGTGACCCTGATTGTCATATCATTTGTCATATAACAGTCTTGTCAATTGCAAAAGGAAATGTGTCAGCTGGGACCCAGGAAATCCTATAAACAAACTTTCCAGTAATAAGTAGACTTGTCTACATACTGTGGGTCATTTATAGCTGGAAGAACCAATACCTTTTTTAGGGGTGGGGGAATTATTTATAATTAAATGGTGTTAGTTGTGGATTGCCGCTTATCACAGAGATAGACTTCCGATCACTGATATTTAACAAACTCTTTTGCAAGGGCGGTTGACTGAGGACAATAAACATCCCACATTGAACAGTTCACAGCACCAAATTTGGCCAATGGACTGTCAGACCAAAATATGGAGACCTGTGAGCAGCATTGCTTACCTCTGCTCCACCTACAATGAGGAGGTGGTGTACTCCCAATCCCCAAAAACTAGTGCAGTGATTAGTGGAATGACAGTGCTCCGCCAATCTCTGGGCACATGGATGACCCGGCTTGCCGACTACCGCATGGGCACTGGAACTACAAGCCCGGACTTGGGTCTTCCAGCTACACTGCACTCTCCGTCCTGTTTGCCCGTGCCTTATGGCTTGGCGGGAAATGTTTTATAATAGCCCTTATGGTTGCTGTCCTCGAAGATCTAATGGGACTGTGTGGCCCTTAGGTCTGAGCCCCTCTGAACCCCATCGTTGCTCACCCTTCCAGGGGTGGGCCAGTTGTCATGCCCTGGGAGAAGCTTCGGCAGAACCCAGGGGCAAAAGGCCCCCCCTAGGCTATGGCGAAGGGGGTCTGAAAACCCTTGCCCCCTAAGGGACCATTTGGTTCCAGGGGTTGTGGTATAGGGCGCTTTCTCACCCTGTGCACATTTTTGGGTTTTTCATCTTTTTCTTGCACCTAGGGCACGGAAGCACTGTTCCGGGGCTTTCAATAAAAGGTTTGTTGGTTCTGTAAGAAACAGAGGAGCCATGGGAAAAGCGTCTGCAGTGGGGAATTCAGTGATTAGGTGGCGATAAAGCTTTAACTAACCAATATAGAAAAGGAATTGTTGAAATGATTATTCCCCTTAAAGAAACTTCTAGGTTTGCGGTTAAAGAATCACCTTTTCCCGATCCAAGCTCCAGACGACTTGCTGTGATCTTCTAAACAGAAAAGAATAGCTACTTAACATTACTGAAAAACCAGGACTCAGCTTCTAAATGTTGAACACTATAAAAAGCCATAACCAGTCACATATAAAATATTCTGCTCACAACCAAGTGCGATCAAAGGTCAGCTCAAGTCACAAATAAATCTTCATTTCTCTGAAACGTCACAATAATTATGATCCGTCGCACACACACATAAAAATTCTGTTAACTCTAAAGAATCATAAACATCTGATAATGAACCAGCCAGCAGGAAAATGGAAAAATACAGAATATCTGCTCAAGTTACATTGTGAAAAGACACCGAAATCTATATCAGGGCGTGGAAGTAATCTCCCCTAATATAGTAGACGTTGATTTTACTATTGTTGAATAATGTTATCAACACTGATAAGGGATTATTTTCTGCAAAAAAGCAAAGTACGCAGCCAAGAAACCACTCAAAAAATGTTACACAATAAAATCGACGTTTACAGAGAAAGTAATGCTATTAACACCTTCTGTTCTGAAGAAAACAAGGCAACAATTTAATTCAAAATCTACAAAAACGTAAATGACATAAGCAGACACAGGGAATTTATTAATGATGCAACATTCCCATAAGGTGGAAGAATGCAATATAGCTGAAATGTTATATATTATTAAATCTGAGTGCACGCAATCTCCCTCTGTTAACAAATGTATCATCTCTAATATTAATAATCCTATCTATGCCCATCAGTAGTATGTTAATAGGATAGGACTAAAAATACGGCAAGTGTGCATACAAAACTTTTCTTTGAAAATAAAATAAAAAACATTTATTGTTTATGTCAAAAGAAAAATAGATTTATGTCTACAGTCATAGCCAAAAGTTTTGAGAATGACACAAGTATTGGTTTTCACAAACTTTGCTGCTTCAGTGTTTTTAGACCTTTTTGTCAGATGTTGCTATTGTATAGTGAAGTAAAATTACAATACTGACTGATGGCCGCCCATTCTTTTCTAATCAATGCTTGGAGTTTGCCAGAATTTGTGGGTTTTTGTTTGTCCACCCGCCTCTTGAGGATTGACCGCAAGTTCTCAATAGGATTAAGGTCTGGGGAGTTTCCTAGCCATGGACCCAAAATGTTGATGTTTTGATCCCCGGGCCACTTAGTTATCACTTTTGCCTTATGTTGGAAAGACATTGTTTATCACCAAACTGTTCTTGGATGGTTGGGAGAAGTTGCTCTTGGAGGATGTTTTGGTACCATTCTTTATTCATGGCTGTGTTCTTAGGCAAAATTGCGAGTGAGCCCACTCCCTTGGCTGAGAAGCAACCACACACATGAATGGTCTCAGGATATTTTACTGTTGGTATGACAAAGGACTGATGGTAGCACTCACCTTTCCTTCTCCGGACAAGCGTTTTTCCAGATGCCCCAAACATTCTGAAAGGGGATTCATCAGAGAAAATGACTTTACCCCAGTCTTCAGCAGTCCAATCCCTGTACCTTTTTTGGAATATCAGTCTGTCCCTGAAGTGGCTTCTTTGCTGGCCTTCTTGACACTAGACCATCCTCCAAAAGTCTTTGCCTCACTGTGCGTGCAAATGCACTCACACCTGCCTGCTGCCATTCCTGAGCAAGCTCTGCACTGGTGGTGCCCTGATCCCGCAGCTGAATCAACTTTAGGAGACGCCCTGGCGCTTGATGGAAATTCTTGGGCCCCCTGAAGCCTTTTTCACAACTATTGAGCCTCTCTCCTTGCAGGTCTTAATGATCTGATAAATGGTTGATTTAGGTGCAATCTTACTGGAGCAATATCCTTGCCTGTGAAGCCCATTTTGTGCAAAGCAATGATAACTGCTCGTGTTTCCTTGCAGGTCACCATGATTAATAGAGGAAAAACAATGAATTTAAGCACAACCCTCCTTTTAAAGCTTCCAGTCTGTTATTCTAACTCAATCAGCATGACAGAGTAATCTCCAGCTTTGTCCTCATCAACACTCTCACCTGTGTTAAAAGAGAGAATCACTGACCTGATGTCAGCTGGTCCTTTTGTGGCAGGGGTGAAATGCAGTAGAAATGTTTTTGGGATAAAGTTCATTGTCATGGCAAAGAGGGACTTCATCTTATCATTCTTCATGACATTCTGGAGTATATGCAAATTGCCATCATAAAAACTGAGGCAGCAGACTTTGTGAAAAATAATATTTGTGTCACTCTCAAAACTTTTGGCCATGACTGTAAAGTTATTAAAAATACATGACACAGGTAGATTTGAAAACTCTAATATCAATAAAATGTTAATTGCAGTGTTTGTTTTTTAAAAAAAAAATCACATATAAAATTGTAGTTCAGTCTTCCCTGTCTGGTATTTCTTGCTGTACGGCCTTGAGCATTATTTAAATTAGCTTTAGGTGTGGGCTGCCCTGTGGCTTGAAGATAATGTGACAAGACTATCACATGACGAGTCAGAGCCAATGTGCTGAAAGCTGGCAGACTTCCTGCAGTTTAGTGATGCCCCAGAAAAACTTTTCAGACGCATAATGAGCTTGATCCAGCCAGAACTTGGGATGCTCACATAAGCAAAAAGATCTGCCCAGAAGACGGCGAATATTATACAGACGTGTGAAAAGGTCAATTTAATTTACAAGCAACTATACGACTGTATCACACAGTAAATTTAATGCTTGATCAGATATCTGCTTATTGTACAGTTGTGTGTAGATGGCATGTCCATGTTAAAATATTTATTTAAAAAAACGTATATTACATACCAACTACATAATCCAAAGCATCGGACAATGATATTGCTATAAATTATTCTATTTAATTTTACAGGTCTCTTGTATCTCTGAACAGATATACTGGGTTACAGCAATTCTACATGACCATGTTCTCCACTGAAAGCAAAAAACTGTTGGAGAGAGTCTTAAGTTCATTTTAATACATACAATAATGCAAACGGTGTCTGAAAGAAAGAAAAATAGTTTTGTGTGAAGTAGGTATGTTAGGGGTACACATAGTATTCGCTTGCTCACCTCTGCGGCGAAAACAGCAGTTGCCAGGAGTATTTATAAATACAAAACTTTCAGAGAAGAGAAGCAATGTACCAAGGACACAGTACACCCATATGTTTTACTATCCATCGGAGGAAGAAAACACATTACATGTATTTATAGAACCAGTGTCACTGCAACTTAAAGCCGTTAGGACAGGAGATTGGAGAAAATCAGAAGTAAGAGATTTCCACTGTTGCAAATTTTGAAATAAACTGAATTTCTAAAATGCTGAAAAGTTTGTCAGCAGCAGCCGGGCAGAGGTCTGTTCAATACCTGCTTTCACCGAGACAGACTCTCCAGATAAAAGCAACATTACTGACTTTAAAAGGACTCCAAAAACAGACATTATTTGTCATCTGCAGGGTCTATAAAAAGAAACACTTCTCAGGCAGGGAGTGTGAATACTTAGTTTACCGAATCAGGGAAAAAGAGCAGATAACCTTGAGAAATGTGACCTTCCGGCGACTGTAGAGGACCTTGGCTTTAAAAAACTATATTAGTGTCGGCTCTTATGCTAAAAGGCTTTGGAATAAGTGAATCTGACTTTAGCTGAACACAGATATTGATATGGTGGAAGGAAGGCAGTTACAGTTACACTGTAGACATTTAAAAATGCTGCAAAGTTCTACAATGACTACAAACAAATAGAGAGTTTCTTCTTAGATTAAGGATATATTCAAAATTTTTACAATATATAAAACTCTGCAAGTGCTTCTATTCTATCTTTGGTCTATTTAATACTTCTCTCATGGAATGCAGGCATATGACTCGCTCTAAAAAAAAGTTTTTCCCACTGCAAAATAATAGGTCATTTTCTCAATAACCCTCCTCAACTATATAAGTTAAATGTACATGAAGCCTATATTTTTATTTTATCTTTATATACAGTATGTCTAAAATAAATATTAAGGGAGGCATGTATAAAATATTATTGTTGCAAGATTTTACTTAGTTTTCTAGATGCAGATAGCAAGAATCAGTACAGTTGCCATTGTTTCTCTGTGTCTCCAATTCTATTCAGATCAGATTAGTCTCGCCTAGTGCTTCAACACCTTCAGACATAACTGAAACACCTCAAAGCACCAAACGCAATACATAACTGGGTGAATGTACTCTCACCAGAAGACTGATCTCAGATTGACCATTGGCAAACCTGTGATAAAAGACATTATATACTGTAGCAGTATTCTACTCTCATACCTCTTTAATTTATTTGTTTTTAGATATCGCCTATGCTTCCTGTAACTTCGCTTGTCCCGCAGAGTATGAATCCATCAATCAACAGCCTGTACAGAGTATTTTTTGCTACATTAGAGCCTTGCTGCCAAATCACACAAGCTCTGCAATGCTGCAGGATAGAGAAGCACCCCCATGCTTAGCAATGGCTGCTTTGCCTGAAGATAAGAACAGAGAGCAACCGTGACAATTTTAATAAAGTATAAACAGTGCATGAGCATTTAATGTGTAACTATTTAAGCTCAGTAATACTCAACCATTCACGTATGTGAAATTTGGTATTGCTTGTTCTTTAATGTTGTCTGAAGCCCCCTTTAAATATACAAACACATGGGCAGTAAAGATGGGAGTCGTATAGCAGTTCATAAATATTAATTGCTCTGCACAATATCAATCGGGGTTACTGAACCCTCTATAGTGTATTCACTCTAATCAGACAAATACGAAACAAAAGCTGCAAGTATGCATCTTGTACTCGCCTAGAACCCACTACTAACCTCCTAGGCGGCCTATCACAGAAGCTTCAGCAAATGAGACTATTTAACCAGTATTCTGTTCACTGAATTGTACAACTAATGTCATTGACTCTAAAATACGAAACTTGTATTTTTGAGTTTGAGACAGACAGACAAAGCGGATCTAGTAGACGTCTCACACACAGAGGAACACATGAGCCAGCGAGTGAGAAGAGGGGGAGGATGGAGCCAGCTGATGGTTGCTTTGGGTCTCATATTTTGGTTAATTTGCTAGTTTTTAGCTGTTGCAGCTGCAGCCAAGCCTCACACCCCCTCCATTTTTTTGCGGTAAGTGTGAAATTATGAGCAGCAGGCAACAAATATTTTAAATATTTAGCATTGCCATTTTGGAATGTATTCTGTACTTTTTCGTATACAAGGGGACATTTAAGTCCTTATTATTCTGCAGCAAAAAAATAAATGATTTAATTAGTACCTGCTGGGCATAACAGACACAAAACCACAATTGCCACAAGTGTTCGGTTTAGTGTCTGTGATATTTTGTAAGGCTTAGCATTAACCTGTTCACACAAGCCGGCTGAGCACAGGCAGCCAAGCAGTTATGGGTGCTGACCAGATTATAATGATGATGAGGAACTTGCTGGTGGCCCCGGTTTGAATCCCATAGGTCAGCACTTTGCTAGTCACTTTGTGTATGCGTAGTGGAACTTGGGCTATCATAATAAGGAATATAATATAAATAGTAAAAAAAAATTATACAAATATGAAAAAATTTAAGATTTAAAATCTATTGAGAATCAAATTTTTTTTTTTTTTGTTTTTGCTATCCTGAGATGGTAATATCAAAACAAGCATAATATCAGTACTTGTACAGCCATGAGCATTATTAAATAGACTTGCCCCAGCCTTACATGAGGAAGCTGTGAGCTGTTACTGGCTAAACATATTGTCTGTTAAGATAGAACCAATGGAAATTATGAATGCTAGTTCCTAACTTCAGGTAACCTGGATACATTTAAACCTTCCACTACACTGAAAATAACAACAACACTACCAGAAGAGACAATGGACACACTCTACATGTGTGACTCTCTCGAGTTATAAACTACCACAAAGAAGATGATTTTGTTACATTGCATTTTAGGTGATCTTTGAAACACGACTCAATTGCCGGGTTCTGTATTGTAATCAATGACATAATCAAAACCATTTATTCATAGAATCGGGAATAAAATCGCCTGCTACAATCAGACCCAGCAAATGAACTTTAAAACTGGCACTGGTGTCTTGGTTTTGCATCCAAATGGCGATATTACATTATAACAAGTCACTATTTTAGTTTAACCCATTGCTGGCGGCAATGCCTGTGGATGCTGATCCTAACTTTATGCAGTCCTCCAGCTGCTGTGTGATCCCGCTAACAATACACGTCTTGGTAGTATGTGCAGATCTCTAGAGGAGATAACGGATTCCTAAAAGGTATTCAAACCCAGAGGGTTCCGGTTCTTTTCATCAACCAGCAGCAATAAAACGAACTAGTCAGCAAACAAAACATCCCTATTACTTTAAATAAGTCTTCTTGGCAAGGCCTTTACAGCTCAATCAGTTTCTTTGCAGATGCAAAATAAAAATGCTGTTAAAAGTTTTGCCAGCAACACCAAAGTATTGGATGACTTCAAAGGCTAGACAATTATAAAAGTAGATAACGGAATATTCCCTCTCTCTACGACTTGCGTCATTTGGGATGGTATATATTAAAAAAAAAAAAAAAAAAAAAAATTCTGTACTGTAATGGCAATGAAAAAAATAAAATAAAATCTAATGGCTGACATTCTTTTTAGGATGCCAATAAAAGATAATGTTACTAGTAAAAGTTGAAGCCGGCTTCCATTATATCTCAACCCCGCTCCGTCCTCATAGCTCTGGTTTTCGGTAAAGGGGCTGCCCATCGTGGCAGCGATGACCCTGTGGACAATGACACAGGAGACTAAATTAAAAAAAAAGGCCATGTGGTTTTTTACGGCCTCATTAAAATGAGCACGAAAAGATATTCCATTGATCTGACAGAGGTAAATTTGTGTTTTCACCTAGGAGAATGAGCAAAAAAAGACAACAAAAAGTATAAATCTTCAAAAGGTTAACAAAAAAAAAAAAATCCACTTTCGGCAGATTGAAGCAGTTTTCATTGGATAATTCCCAGTTACAAGCGGAGACTCTACTTCTAATTTTCCATAGTGTAGTCGTCTCAATATGTAAGGACATTGGCAGCTATATATTTTATACACACACACACACACACACACACACAGTATAAAAGTATATATGTACACAAATACATTGTTTAAATAAACAGAGTATATTGTAACAAGAGTGTAAAAGGTCTAAGAGGTAACAAGAGGTAAAATACATTTCGGAGAAGGATACATGCTGTGTTTGCAAGTAAACCTGACCTGTTATTCAGCCAAACTGACTGGCACTCTAACCCTACACATTACATCAACACAGACAGCGGAATCATCGGTAAGAAGAAGTCTTATCTGAATCCGAAGTCTTCTAAAAAAAAATAATTCTATAAAAAGTAAACCTTTAAATTAAGGAAATTACAAGATTAAGGTTTCCTATATGTTAAAGATCATCAAAATGAGATACAGCATGTATTAAAATGTACACGTGTATACACTTTGTGTAAAGTAACATAGCTGAATACTGCAATGTATCTGCTTACAAGAACTGAAATTTGGGATTGTATTCAGGGTTCTGTTCTGAGGTCTCTTCTCTTTAGTATGTTCCCGTTTTGGGGGTGTTTTTGGGCACAGACTAATACCACATCATAGACAGCAGTAGCAACAGCGCCATCTGCAGGTTATAAAACAGAGTACAATGCGAAAGAGGAAGAGAATTACAATAGAAGGAACATCTGATCTACAACAGGTTGCCTCAACCTAATCTACATTATAGTTTTCCTGCCTTGTTTTCCTTCATGTATCCCCTCTGGTGTGTAAAATAGGACATTGTCCTAATTTACACACCAGAGGGGATACAAGTTGTTTTAGGTCCGTGTTTAACATACTTTCCAAAGATCCCAAATGGAAAGTCATGAAAAATTAAGCCCCAACATCTACTCAGACAATGGCTGATAAACCCAAGCTATGCCCATTTCAAGCACATAACTTGCCACTGGTAACCAATAACATTTGACAATCTCACCTATTGAGAAGATGAAATAAAATAATTATATATATATATATATATATATATATATATATATATATATATATATATATATATATATATATATATATATATATACATACAGGGTGATTCAAAAGACGCAGTACCCCCTTTTATTTCAAAAACTCTACAGGAATTGGGCCGATTGGCCGATTTCAAGATGGCGCCCATGTTTGGTACATACCGTAAAAGATAGACCACGTCACCCATACCTTACTGGAGTATTCAGGTTTCCCAATTTCCTGTAGAGTTTTTGAAATAAAAGGGTGTACTGCGACTTTTGAATCACCCTGTATATATATATATAATATAATATAATATAATATATATATTACACGTACGTACACACACCTCTCTCTCTATAGGGCACATTTATCAACAGCCGCATAAAATAGAAAATAATTTTAAATTACTATCGCATTGCTAGGGATTGAACCATTTCTCATATTTATTAAAAAATATCTACAGGAGCAGCAGTCACAAAAAACTGCTGTTTCTGTGAAGTTAAAAACTTACCTTTTTACTGCCTCTACTTTCCTGAAGTTGCTGTGTGATCCATAGAAGTCTAGTGCGTACATTCTGTCTGAGTGTGACAGGGAGGGATCATGTGATCCCTCCACACATGCGCTGTAAAGCTCTGCTCTTCGAAGCAGAGATGAACAGTGCTGAAAAATAGCAGAAACGGTAATGTAAGCCAGCCTGAGCTGGCGTACATTACCGTATATGTAAAGCCTTTTCTATTCATTCTTAAATTGTGGTGCATAGCAGTCCCCATAGACATCTATGGGGACTACTATGTTTTACGATAAAAAGTGCAAAACAGCAGATATCTATAATATCTGCTGCGATGCACTGTTGATAGATGAGGCAAATACTTCAATTGGCGTCTATTCCCGAAAACTGCTGTTTTCAAGGAATAGACAAAGGTTTAATAAATATGCCCCTTTATAGTCAACACGGTGGCTAAGTGGTTAGCACTTCTGTCTTACAGCGCTGGGGTCATGAGTTCAATTCCCGTCCATGGCCTTACCTGTATGGAGTTTGTATGTTCTCCCTGTGTTTGCGTGGGTTTCCTCCGGGTGCTCTGGTTTCCTCCCACACTCTAAAAACATACTAGTAGGTTAATTGGCTGTCAAAATTGACCCTAGTCTGTCTCTCTGTTTGTGTGTTCAGAAATTTAGACTGTAAGCTCCAACGGGACAGGGACTGATGTGAATGAGTACAGTGCTGCAGAATCAGTGGCGCTATATAAATAAATGGTAATTATGACATATAATATACACACACACACCCGTGTATGTATTATGCTCTTTGCATCCATATATATCCGCTCCGTTACCATTGCTCAGGTGAAAGTGACCAGCTTCTGTTCCGAGGCAGACAACTTGTGGCTTGAGAGTGATGGGAACAAGAGCAGGTGAAGCGCCTAAACCTGACTTAGTTATTTGGGAGAGGCGATAAAGTATAAAAGATTTTAAAACCACTCAATCCTGTAGAAAAAAAAAAAAAGGCCGTTGATGCAGCGAGAAAGGGTCAGAGCTGACACATTCTACTGAGCTGAAACGCGATCCACTTACTATACAATTAATGGAAGATACTCTCATCAAATGAGGAACAAATCATAAAATTAGGGAGATGGAAATTAAGCACAGACAAATGATTCAGGTACGCTGGAGATTTATGGAGAAGGTTGTGTTATAGCTAATGATTTCTGCTAATGATCCTACAAAGTATGAAGTGGCACAGAGCCCACATCTGGTGGGACGGCCAGCGGCCCCCCGAGTGAAATGAAGGACATTCTTCTTAAGGAAGGGACAAAACCTGGTTTCAACGTGTTTATTGCAAAAAAAAATCAAACGACATTGCACAATACTGACTGGACAAGCTGGCAATTCCTAAGTGCTAATATGAAATGTCACAGTCGCAACAAGACTGAATTGTGCGAGCTATTTAAAGGGCCAGTTACAATGTTTGCCTACCTACCTCCGTGCTGAAGAGAACACAGGGCTGGATAGTAACTTGCTGAAAATATTTAAGCCCTGCAGGATCACACTAGAGGCTAATGGGCTAAAATACTATTTATTATTGTTTATTTATAGAGCACCATCATATTACGCAGCGTAGTACAGAGAACATGTCATCATTCATAACAAAGTACAGACTAACTGATGCTCCCCGGATTATATACTCGCACACTGAACAATGACCAGGCTAAGACTCCACAAATTGTTTTTTTAGAATGGAAAAAAAAAATTCTGCGGAGAGGGCACATACGTGTATATGGACAAGGTCGTTCTACAAGCGATTTCTAGATTTGTTAACTAACACACCTATCTTACTGTATTTTACATTCATCTAAATAAATAATCATTAATGTGATAGAAGATGGAGCATCACACTTATGCCACATTTGATTTCATGCACATCTTAAGCTGGTTACACACCTATGTAATCTTACTGCAGATGAGATTTCTGTAACGATTTTACTAACGACCGAAAGTCCCGGTAAAACATGACGATTCATGCATTCACACCTACATGATTTGACTTCAGATCTGTGATCTTTATCCCTCATAATCATCTGCTGAAAAGATAGTGACTCTGTACAGATATCTGCCTACACTGCTGGTTGCGAGTGCGTACACACCCCGACATCGTTCCATAGTTGATCACGACTTTTAGGAAGTTTAGAAAACCAAAGTCAACAGATACGATGTGTTTTAGTACGATAAAACATGATCTTGGGAGCACCTGGAGGAAGTCAACGAAAACATGGAGAGAACACACAAACTCCACACAGATAAGGCCATAGTCGGGAATTGAACTCATGACCCCAGCATTGTGAGGCAGAAGGGCTAACCACTTAGTCATCGTGCTGCCCTTGTGTATGTGGGTTTCTTCTCTGAAAATAAGTTAGCAGAAAGTTTTGAAACAGAAAATCGTAAATAACTGTGCTGCCGTCATGAAGTCATAATTACAGAAAGGAGCAGTAAGAGATACTTTCTATAATCACTGTGAAGAGCACTGCTCAACAATTTCATTAGGGGATGAATGCCGGGAACAGTGTGGGTGGAGAAAGGGGACATTTTTATTCTTTTTGGTATATTTTTGCCATGGTGCTGTAAATTAAGGAAAAACCAAGTCCCAGGCATTTTGTATTATAAAGTCCACACAATCTGTTGGGTGTGGATTTGTCTTTTCTTCTTCCATGATCCGTTTCAAACACCGCTGTGAATTTTAACTTGGCGTTGCAATAACAACTGTTGGATTTTATTTTGCGGTGCAGTTGTCCTCTCGGATCCTCGGCTAACAAAAATAAAACTTTGCGCTACAGTACAGGGCATTGGCGACCACGCAAAGCAAATGTGTAGAGGACTGAAGAACACAGCAGTGACTTGTGTGCAGCAGCAGCTGATGCATGTGTCATATTTTAATCCATGATTTTGTACAAAAAGTCTAACGTCCCTATTTTGTTGTTGGATAAATGTAACTATACTGAGGAGCTGCAGCCGTCATCCCTATAGTATTCTACCCTCAGTCTCAGTGGCTTGCACTTTTCACTGGGCTGCAAAACATTATTATTAATTAGCTGTAAAGAGGGAAAATGATGATAACATAGAAATCCTCAGAGCTAGGACCATACTATATAATGTAAAACTATAAATTGGATCAAAAATAAAATCTCTTCTGGTTTAATCATGAAGCAAACGGCGACAGTCACATTTATGCTTCACTAAGACAATTATGCCAAAATCAGTGGCACAAGTCATGTTTTTACTGTTGTTACAGGTTTGTAGTGTGTCCTGTATTGTGTGGTCCTTGATCTGTTCATTCCTGGCAGCACGGTGGCTCAGTGGTTAGCACTTCTGCCTCACAGCACTGGGGTCATGAGTTCAATTCCCGACCATGGTCTTATCTCTGTGGAGTTTGTATGTTCTCCCTGTGTTTGCGTGGGTTTCCTCCGGGTGCTCCAGTTTCCTCCCACACTCCATAAACATACTGGTAGGTTAATTGGCTCCTATTAAAAAATTGACCCTAGTCTCTCTCTCTCTCTGTGTGTATGTTAGGGAATTTAGACTGTAAGCTCCAATGGGGCAGGGACTGATGTGAATGAGTTCTCTGTACAGCGCTGCAGAATCAGTGGCTCTATATAAATAAATGATGATGATGATTTCTGGGTAATCGTCCAATTTAGTCACCATTTTCACGCTTAATATATGGTATTGTCACCATCAGAGCTTACACTTCATTACAGTTTAGAACGCCTTGTAAAAGTCTTCATAGCATTACACATTTTTAGGCCCACTAATTATGCGCCTTGTTTTTGTGACTGAGTGTGGATTAATAGTTTTATTTCATTTTGACAACATTTTTTATTATTTCTAGACTAGTAAATAAATATATTCTCTATACATATATTACCATTACCTTATTATATTAAACTCTCCTACATAATATCTATATATTGTTGGCATATAGTAAAAAATAGGCAAGGGTGTGAAAACTTTTCAAGGCACTGTACACATATTTATACCTCGTATGATAATGATGCTGTAATGACCATAATAAACGGCACACAATGGCTGAATATCTGGAATGGTTTTTCCCTGAAAACTATTTTGTATCGGTCACGCAATTCATTAGACACATCGGTTACTGATGAGAGGAAAGCCTCTATATAAAATGACTTTTCACATTTTTTTTGGATCATTCCTAAATAGATCTAGTCAGTATATAAATGGAAATACAGAAAACTTTGACCCTAACAAAAAAAAAATCCTTCATACACAGCAATTTTCTGACAAGATAAATAGATAATCACATTATGTACAGCTATTCTGTTTAGACGGCTCCCTATTTGTGCCACACAATACATATATTTAGGTCTGCTAAGCACAACTTAATGAGCTCTGTTACAGGGAATTATTTTCCAAATAAAGAAATAATTAGTTTTGAGAATACCATGTAAAATCAGAAAAGATTACTTTCTGTTTCAGAAAACCTTCCGCCAATCTAAACTGATTAGGGACTATTGACTAAATAAATCATCATAATCTGAATAAACACAATATCTCTGCTTTTATCATCTTTCGGATGAAGGTATTTTCACTAAGGGTATCTGTTACAAGCAAAGAAGGAATTACTCCTATTTGATCAAACGCATGCAGAACTTCTTAACTGTATCATCAACTTATTTTATCTTCTCGGTTAAGAGCTCAGATTATTTAACAAACACACTGACAGAGTAAATGACCTTGAACAAGTAATTTTATATCCCCATCCGATGAAACATTACAATGTGTATTGATCAATATGTCCGGTGTCTCTGATAGACCATTTGACCAGCCTACAATGCAAGAGATCTACATTCCGTTACTGTAGGTTAACGGGCCTAATGCGGAGTTGAACTTACGCCACTTTGCGTTGCATAAATTGCCAAACTCTCACTGTTCATGCTCACAAAGAGGAAAGAGACCTATGCGCCAATGTTGATTTGTACCTATCTGGCACTTGTGCCTCCTTACAGCTGGGGGGCAGCATGGTGGCTTAGTGGATAGCACTTCTGCCTCACAAAGCTGGGGTCATGAGTTTGATTCCCAACCATGGCCTTAAGTGTGTGGAGTTTGTATGGTCTGCGTGGGTTTCCTCCGGGTGCTCCGGTTTCCTCCCACGCTCCAAAAACATACTGGTAGGTTAATTGGCTGGTATTAAATTGCCCTAAGTCTCTCTTAGTGTGTGTGTGTGTGTTAGGGGATTTAGACTGTAAGCTCCAATGGGGCAGGGACTGATGTGAAAGAGTTCTCTGTACAGCACTGCGGAATTAGTGGCGCTATATAAATAAATAGATGATGATGATTGAGGGACAGTACTAGTGCAGGGAAATGGCGTTCTGATGTTGTGGGCCCAGTACAGTATGGGTGTGTTCAGGCAAATGTGGCTCATGCAGACCTACAGAAACACGCATATACCCTCAGGGGTATCTCTCGTAGCTGCTAGAGAGCAAATATGATGATGGTTTAGCATAAATCAGGCACACAATGCTGCCAATGTGAAGCCAAATACATATCGAGATCTCTGCGATTTCTATTACGCGTACTGTATTGTAGAGTACTTTACGCCCATTTTGCAAACAACTCAGCATCCACATATTTATAACCAGTCAGGGTACATCGATATACTTTTTGACATGCCAGCAGAAACTATTTTCACATGAAAAACACAAACATTAAAAAGCCACTAAACTTTACATCCAGCTTTACATTGACAGACACTAAAACATTTCCAGAACTTCATAGTCTCCTTGTGGACTACACACACTGTGATCTGGCCATTCGGTCTGTCTGGCAACCTATAAGAGGGCCAATTTGGGCAGGCACTTGTTGGCCGATGATTGATCTCACACACAAACTGATGCAGGCAAAGGATACTCTTTATACCGCTGCACATTCTGCTTCTAACAGACTCATCCGTATTAAAAACACATTATTTTTTGACTCTCTTCTTTTGACTGCCACTTTGTTTAATTTGTCTCAAACTGCTCATTTTAAAACCCACAGAAATGACATTTGTCCACTCTCTGGAGAGCCCAACAACTGTTACAACTTTCTGCAAGTCCTTTCTCGTGTATATAGAGAAAGGACTTGTGTTTGTCTACAGTCGTACATGTCGATCCAGACTTACAAAACTCACTGGCTACTTGCAGCGGTGGCAGAAAACCAAGTCTTCATGTGCTCTTATTCCAGGAATTGTGTTGGAGACAAGTGTTAGAACTGCTGAGAGAGCAGGGTGCTTACGCTGATATGGGCATTCATTCTTTATAGATATCGTTAATTTCAGCAATGTTTCTGTGCCAAGCCAAAGAAATATGTGTTCACTCACCAGCTAAACCGAGAAAATGTCACTAAACCTTCTCCTTGCGCTAAGTGGTCTCTCTGCAAAGCCAAGCGAGGGGGAAACAGCAGCGAAGACAAAAAAAATAAATAAAAAAAATCTACAAGACTTCCAATTACCTAATAGAAAACACACATTGATTAAAAATTCATGGATATTACACTTGATATAATGCCAGGGTGGATATGGGTAAATGAGTGCAAATGATAATCAAAATGTGATTCTTCTTTTTCTTTCTTCAATAAACTTGTTTTCCTCATATAAAATACTCTGCAATCTAACTGTGCAAAAGAGGGAAGAGATTCAAACCTAACTGTTAGACCTTAGTAGGACAGAGAAGGAGGATTGAAGATGACTCTGAAGCTTGGAGAGTGAAACGAAAATTAAATGGAATGTAAAATTTACAAATATATATATATATATATATATATATATATATATATGTATTATATAGACACACACACATATATATTCATGCCATTTTGTAAGGATATGCTGTTGGGGGAGGTCACTCGCAGGTAATGTTTTCTCACAGAGCAATGAGGGCAGATATGAATGTTCGGCTTTCCCTGAAAGGATGTGAAGGGTTGTCTGCCGTTCCCATAAATTTACTTTCAAGGTCTTTTTCTGTCCGCTCTCCTTGAGATGAAAGTAAAATAGCCAGCGCTGGTGGACAAGGAGCGGAACCTGCTCATTGCAACTATCTGCGCTAAATACAGTAGCTTTAATTATAAATATTGGAATTAGAATTGTTTTTAGTTTCATAGAGTGGTAACAAATCACTTGGGGTGATACAACAAAAATAAAGCATTTTATTACATAGAGAGTAGGCCATTCTCAACCGATACAACATTCTAAAGACAATGGGACAAGTAGCAGCCATGTAACCATAGTAACTGGATAGATAGCTCTGACTAGCCTATTGCAAGCTGGACAGATGGAAGACATTATAGGTTGGGTTGCACCACAATCTTAATTGAGCTTGATTATCTTTTACTGAAATCCTGCTGCACTCTGTCTATGCAATATTTAGACTTGAATTACATTTGTTTAAGCCCATTACCACTTTCTTACCATTTGCTTATTCATATTTATTTCAGTATTGTGTTACTGTATTTAATGCAAAAAAAAAAAAAAAGTCTAATAATACTCAGTAGATATAACACAATGGGTATTGTAGTACCACCGAGGGGGAGCATGGTACATGGCATTCTTAGAGACACGGACTCCGCTGCAAAGGGCCATAGAAAACCATTTTATAATGTTGTCAGCTATAATAATAATATTGCCTTACTCAGACAGTAACGCTGTACATATTGCTGTACCGCAGGCCATGTGTAAATGCACCTGCTCAGCAGCAACGTGTCTGTAACTTAAACAGTTAGCAGCTATGAACAGAAGAATAAGACCAGCGATAGTGAGTGTATGCAGATTAGCACAGTCCTGTTTCCTGAGCGCATCAGCTTTTAAAAAAAAAAAAAATTGCCACTTCCATTGTCCAGTGCTGTATAATAGACTTATAAATAAAAGATAACATTACAGGGTTATAATGACAGGATTATGTATCAAGTGGTATAATTTTCTGTGTTGCACATCTAACTAATGTTGTTTTGTCTTTTAAATTCTGCACCGGAATTATGTTTTAAAGACCAAATAAACTGCAGCAGCTGAATGATCAATGTGTTTAAAAGACCACATTAGATATTAATATTTTCTATGTAACGCTATCATAGCCCACAGCCATGGAGGGGAATCCCGGGCCCTCAGTTGCAGCTCCTTCTTCGGGGCCCCTAAGGTGTGTGAGCAACTTTGGGAAAAGCCGGTTCTGCGTGCACAGCCTGGGATCAGCGTCAGTGCGCAGAACGATATTAAAATACTGGTGAGCACAGTAACTTCATCATCATCATCATTTATTTATATAGCGCCACTAATTCCGCAGCGCTGTACAGAGAATGCACTCACATCTTTCCTACCTCAGTTGTGGTGACCATCGATATACCCGCTATAATTGCACACAAGGAAGGCCCAGGTTCTTTGTATCCACCCTCCCCATTCTCACAGAAGGGGTTTCCCACAGAAAGTGATTCTTTCACAATTCATACTTTATTAAGGAAACTGTCATTTGTGCAGATACTGAAAGGTGCAAAAAGAAATTGTTTCACCATTTGTAGTCTGTAATGCAAAAGAAAATGGTTAAATAAGAAACAACTCAACTGCAATGCTACAAGTCTTATTAAAGGGTCCAATCAACAGAAACCAGATATTCAGGAAGTACTGTGAAAAATGATTAATTCGATATCTGTAACTGGGGTACATGGGACAGGACAAAGTGCCGCAGATGCTAGAAGTAATAAAAATAAAGGTTTAAAAAAATAGAACAAAAAGAAAAGGGGCGCATATAAGATCACTTTGTTAGAAAATAAAGTTATGGGCACCCCTACATATAAATTATCCCTCTGTGCCACTGACGTGACCGCATACCTAGCTGCCAACGCTGAGGAGCAGATCTCTACAATATTTGTAAAGCAAACATGCCAGTCTGTGGGCTGCACTCTGGGGACCTGGATAATTGCAAGGGAGCATCAAGCAGCTTCCACACATAAAGTCGTTTGCAAACAATTTGAAGATTCTGTTTTGTGATGAATCCTGGGCTGAATTCCCTAGAAGATAACAGCAGAGAATCACTTGCCTTTCAGAGTCTGAGAATGGAAGGAGTTCAGTGCGAGTTACAAGTGCACATCAATAGCTAAACAAACAGGACCTGACAAGCCGCAGTTCTCCTCGCATTGATGCATTGTTCTCTTCAGCTCCCACTCTCCGTGTTTTGTTAGCATAGAGCAGGTTTATCCTTTTGGGTGTCCAAACTCCAGGCAAAACTCTTGCTCAGCAGTGATAAGTATTTCATCGCATTTTCCCAGCACTGTCTGGCAGCGATACATAAAGGGAGGGGATAACGAATGCAAGTGTTGGCCACCCTAATGCCCTGCATGGATGCCACTGGCCTTTGGTAAACGGTGTTGTGCCTTGCAATGTGCGTGAAGGAGCTGTCCTTGGTTGACTATAGCCAATTGTTGCCTATAGGAGCCTTGGAAAATGTCCACTTCATATTTACCATCTCCCAACACACGCCCTTACTGCACTTCTACATGAGCACGTCGTCCACCTCTCCGAGCGCCAGGGGCCCCAAAATACTGGCACAAGTTGTATACATGCACAATGCGACTTATACTTTATCGGCCCGAGTCATTAAGGAGAGCAAATCATAAAAAAGGAGTGACTTTATACCTGGGCAAATCCATGTTGCATAGGAGGGGGATGTACATTTAAAATATGGGAATAGATTTATAGTTGCAGTAGGGCATGTCCTAGATCAACTTTAAATTTCAGTGTAAAACTATCAGGTATTTGTGTGCTACATGAAAACACAGCCAGTATTTAACTTATGTGCAAAATGATAAACAAATTTGCACCCCTTGCATTGGAACATGGATTGTCCCACAGAACAAGTTGTGTGCATGCGCACTGCGACTTATTTCACATGAAGCACCAATTTACGCCAGCAAACGCTATTATGTGCAACTTTAAATCACCCTTGTTGCAATGATGACGGGAAATTTTAATATAGCCGATAATATAGAGAGACAGTGTGTGTACTCCGCAACACAACAAATTAAATATTAAAATATTGTTATGTGATATAGATGATAAAATACAGGTTTAAGTTTAATATATAATATAATATTGTGGCTCAGTGTCGGATACATTTAGGGGGATGTCGATGTGTAAACATCCACACTGTTTCAGATGATAAAACAGAGGGGCCTGCAGTGTCGTCTTAGATTTTGAGGGGTGGGGGGTGGATTTCTATATAACATCTCAGCTCTCCTGATCATTCACGCTTCTTAATTCAATAAGGTGAGAAGGAGCATAATCGGATCATATTTGTTTTGCATCACTGCAAAAACAGAAAATGAGGGGCTTGCAGAGCTGCACCAATTTACTTCATCCGACCTTGATTAAAAGAAAATTAATTGCCACATCTTGCAGGAATATCACAGGCGGCAGCCAATGGCTCTTTAGAATGCTTCAAAAAATGAAATAAAAAAAAACAAAAAACGAGGAGAGGAGAGCCTGGCTTTGCCCTTTTATCTTTTCAAAACTAACTCACTGGAAAATGAGTCTGACCGTGACAAAACAGAAAAATCCACCTGATAAGGAGAAGACGAATAAACGTAGAAGCATTGAAACATTGGTAATCTGCACATCTCTATACATGCAGGCTTCTTGTGTCTGAGCAAAGGAGCAACACACAGCCGCCTGCTCGGCAAACAGCTCGTACAGCTGGAAATTGGGGTTCCAAGGCATCAGATAAATTACTGGCCCGATCTACTACTGCCCTTAAACGCCTCAAATTGTCCTCGTAAACATGCCACCGTTTAATGGAAGAATACAGATAAAAAAGTAGAGGTGATTAAGGAACATCCAATAGCAAGAAGACATTTACCAGTTCTTAAATTACGGTCTACATTTGCTTTTCTTAAATACATTAAAGGTCAGGCCGTATTTGCTTTCATTACGCTCGTCTGTATTTATTTAAGCCATGTTATCACTAAAAATATTAGAAGGATGCGGTGAAGTGCTGATTAACCCATCACGTGCCGGAGGATTTGAAGAGGCCAGGGATTGGCCGACTCCCCTCTGACAGTGATAAAGTTACGGAATTTCTCAGATAGAGATATCGTTACTTTGCGGCTGCATTTGCTGAAAATCCCAGGACAGAATTCAATGCAGCTGAAAGGAAAGAGCACCTGTTATTTTCATAAGCATCATTTTTTCAGCCTGTTTAATAAGATGGTGCCTCGTGCCTCCTTTTTGACGCTGGTTCCTAGTGACTGGCCAGGCTACAATCTCACACACTGATTTAGGTCCCAAAGTGTGTTGAAGTAACGGTTGCTCTTTAGGGATTACCCAGGGACAGATGCAGTCAGAAGGAAAGGCAGCGTTTCCAGAGGACGCGATTGGATACAGAATACTTGTCCTGAACATGTGGAAAGTGATATTATTTCTTGCTATCTGTCATCTCCTACTCTGTTATCTATTAAATGTTATGTATTAAATATAGCAGTTACAATCGGATACTAGAAGGTCCCTTCTGGTTTACATTTGTTCTGCATTTTTATATATTTAGGACTCTTTATTCTCACAATAGTATTTGAAGCTACAGTATATAGTCTTTCATTCTCATAATAGTGTATGAATAGGGTTTATAACAGTCTGTGTTCACATTCAGTGATGATTTTACCACACCGCAGTATAAAGAGAACAAATGCAGCTTTGTGGCCCAGATATTTAGGGGAACGAAAGGGGAACGGACAGGGTACCCGTGGAAGCCCTGCACCTACAACCACACTACATTTATAAGACTACACACATGATGAATATTTGCACCTTGGACAAGCTTCTGGGCGTTCATTGAAGTTCACACAGGTATTTAGCACACAGACATGACTTTGCACAGAACACAAGAGAGTAAGGCGAAACGCGCTGTACACCAGCTACATGTCCATTCGAAATGATTCCAACTTAGTTTACTTACCCTCAGCAACGATCACAATATGTTTAACTACTAAAACATACTCTTATGGGCTTACTAACGCATTTCTCCTTTTAAAGCGCTTTTGACATGGTAATTATCACACAACTGGGACAAATAAGAGTCCATGGTCTGTGCCCACTGTGGCGTTATAAAATGCAATGCTGCATTTAAACATTTAGAACGCAACGTGGACAACTTCTCACGCACTAACACATGCTGCCATTAGGTTAAATTATACTGGAAAAGTGCAAAGAAAGAAAAGCACATGTTAGACGCATCACTAAAACGCGTTAGTTTTTATGTTTCTAACCATTTTCAAAGCGTAAACGTGTGACCGAAACCTAACGGCCTCTCGCCGGATGTGATGGAAGCTGCTAGCGAAGGCAGATGATTAGCTCATCCTGAGATACTAGAGTGGAAAAGAGATTTAAACAGAAAAGGATTTTCCAGAATAGAGGTTTGTTAAACAGTAAAAGGTAAAGCCTCTGCTGCATATTTGTAGCCGTAGTATTTAAATTACAGGTAAAAGAATGTGCTTTATTCAAAAGTTAAACAGATAAAAGCAACGGATACAATAGTCTAAACATTTCTCACTAGTTACAGCGAACTGTCTCTTCTCTCTGGAAAATCTTTATTTAGTACATTTACTTTTTATCAACTCTGGTATTTTGGGAATTGTGAGTTTGGTGGCAGCTCCCAGCAGGGCGGCTGCACAAATCTCACCCACTTTGTGACAACTCGGAGGCCAGGCATCCTTAATGTTCCAAGCTTTGTGTGTTACAGGTAGGCAGGATGTTCGGATAATGAAATCCCTTTTCATTCTCCCACACCTGTCTAACACTGAAAACACACTGAGCAGACGTCAAATGGGACAAGAACAGGAGTGAGTACTCCCAATTGTGAAATATTTATTACATTGTGACACTGCGGAATATAAAAGGAAAGAACGCTGGTTAATCTGTCTCACAGCAGCACAAAATATCTCCAATGAACGTACTGAATTTCAGCTGCTGTCAGGTTTTGTCAGAAATGTTTTCGCTTTAATAGCAATGAATACAGCGGCTTTGTGTCCAGGATTCCAGCTCTCTTACCATAAAGATAGAGTCGTCATGAGAGACACTAGCCGTATCTTCAGCAAAGATCCAGGGGCTGGTTTAGAATTAGGAACAAAATTTCCAGTCAAACAAGCGTTTTTGTACGAAAACCCCTTTTCTTTTGCATGCAGGACATGCTTTTGTATATTCTAAAATAGGGCAAGGCTGTGGCCCCCTTCACAACTCCAAATCTGGTTGCATATCTCTCAACTGTATTCGGGAAAACAAGATAAATGTTTGCTAAAATATTCTGGGGTTGCGCTAATTGTGTAGATGTAATTTCAGTAATAATTCAGCAATTTTTTTGTGTGGTTTTGACCATTTTTCTATAAAATAAACCTATATCCAATCGAATATGTTCTCAAATGAAAACCCTTTCATTTATAAGACTCTTATTGCTTATATTATAATGAAAACATAACAACAATCTCCGTCAACAACTACACACTTTTACAAAGAGCATTTCTCAGACATGAGAGAATCTTCTTTTCTTCAAATAGGAACTTCCTATTTTTTCTGAAATTAGTATCACCAGTTATACATACACAGTGTACAATTATTCCTTAACAAACAACAGAAAGAGAACCAACAAACGAATGCAATACTACAATAAAGGCTAGAATGACAACAATGTTGGAATATAGTATTTATTATAATTATTATCTTTTATTAGTAAGGTGCCCGAAAGAATATGTAACGCCATACAAAGAGCATATATATTCTTATCCCATTTATAAGTAAAATCCAGCACAGATATAATATTATGACAGCTGGAAGCATACGGCTGGATAATACACGCTTCTCCTATATAATGACCCAAGTTACCCCAGTCCTTGGTGTAAGACTGCTAATGCACATCAATTTCCTCAATGACACTCTCCTTGGCTTCCTTAACATCACTTTCTTTCTTGAAATGTTTCAAGAGCAAGGGGAGCTGCAGTAATTTTTCTAATTAATATTTTTACATGGCACCACTTAAACACGCGCACATTCTTACATATATAGGCGGCTGACATGAGAACCTTGAGACAAAGGAGATATTTGAAGAATTATTGCAATGTCACTGTACTAAACAGAATTTCCATTGCTAAACTAGCTAAAAATTAATCCAAGAAAAAGCAGGCGACTGAAGAAACAATTCCGAAGAAAATTAACTTCCTCTAAATAACACTCAAGAGAAAATGGATGAAAAAAACCCCACCTTGGGCTTCATTTAGAGTTGCATGCAAAGTTTGCCTCCACACGTTGTCATTTTTTATGCCTATATTTTCAGATGCACTTATCTTAAGACAAATGCAACCCACATAAATGTGCCTGCAAAGATACGACTGCTATTGTCAACCTGTAAACTTGCAACCAGCTTATGGGCACACAAGAAATATATGTGAAACTGCAAATAGGATGCATCTCGCACAGGCGTGGTTAACTTGCAGCAGCTTGCTTTTATGCAGGTCACAGATATCCCCAGGAGACTTCGAATATCAGTAATAATTTATTGTGGGGTGGGGGTGCATTTGTTTTTTGCAATTCAGATTTTCTAAAGAACACTGAAGTGGTAAAGTCAGAACTCACTGATTTTAAGCGATGACATCAGAACGCACTGTGCGACATTCATGTAAAGCTTTAAGGAAACACATTGCATCACATTGTTGAAGTTCACCGGAATGTTAAGTCTCAATCACATCGTTTTTTTTCAGATACAGAACCATTTTCAAAGTGCTGGATTTCCCAGTGATGTAGACTGGTTACTAAAGGAAGAGGGTAACAAGCGTGTGTCCCTGCAAAACACAAACCAGCAGCGGTCTATGTCAGGCTCTACTCACACAAGGAGATCTGTGTGTTCCCTGTTACAATGCGAAACAAAGTCTGGTAGACACAGACAGAATTCCTTAAGGCAATATTTCCCAAACCCAGTCCTCAGGACCCCTAACAGTGCAGGTTTTCCAGGTGACAATGGAAATAATTATTAGCACCTGTGGATCTGTTACATTGTATCAGTCAGTAATAATTACACCTATGCTTCTGTAAGGAGATATGGAAAACCTGCACTGTTAGATCCACGAGGACTGGATATAAGAAACCCTAGTCTAGGAGAATCAGGCCTGAAAAACTGTGCAGGCCTCTCAGTCCAAGGCCAAACAGCCCCGTGTGACTTGATTCTTGGTTGGCATTACATATCACACAGTTATGTTTTTCTAAATATTATAGTTTGCTACAAAATCTGGTTATATTATTTTTAATATATTCCATTAGTTTTTCATAATGAGCTAACTTAATACTGTGCTACCATGTCAGGCATATTGTATAGGGAATATGCGTCATTCACATAACAGAGGCACAGTTGAAAAAAAACTACAGTCTAGGTTTACATTTGCAGCAACTCTAAATCAGGGCTTGTATGAATGTATATATGAAACGGTTTTCAGGAGCTATGCAAATTACTTTCGGAAACCACTCCCATTATCATTTACCTACAGTGCACAAAAGCTACTTGTATTTATATTCCAGTTGAATAATTCAATCAATTTGTAAACTTAAAACAATAGTCTTATATTAAAGAGATAACCATTTTCTTTATTTGACATGAATATATTTATATTACGCTTTTATATGATTTTTTTCTTTTACATATAACATAACCCTGTACACTGTCAGATACAGTAGGTATGGAAAATTCCTCAGACGCATAACAAAACACTACACTCTGGCAGATAACATATTGCAATAATGTAGTATATTGCATTGTGCATCCAGTGTAAAGATGCATGATATGCATAACACTACACGTGCAGGTGCATAAAGCTTCTCTGGCTCAATTCAGTTAAATGTCATTTAGCTATCAGATACAGTAGGCATGGAAAATGCATCACACACAGAACATAACACTACTCTCACTTTAAGGGTTGGCCCGTGTTACTGAATGTCTTTCTGCCATTTCATCATGGACGTCCTCTTGCTACTTCAAAACTCAATCTTTCAAAAAATTATCTATTAATATTCTCACCTGAAGCCACCTACCTAATATTTCTATTTCTGCTGACAAGTCGACAGTTAACCCTACCCCTGAAACTCAGTGCCTAGGTGTTTTATTGTGCAACACTGTATTTTAGATTCTGGCGAATGGATGAATCTGGAGCAAACAATCATGACACATGCAACACTACACTACACTTAGATATATGATATAATAATTATCTGGCTATATTCCATTCTATGCAATTTAGCTATCAGATAAAGTAGGTAAGGAAAATGCCTCATATGCATAACATAACTCTACACTCATGTGGACAGCATCCTGCAATATAGTACTAGATTGAACCAACGATGCCTAAGCAAAGGAGTCAGGGGCAAATATGCATCATATACGTAACATAACACTACATTTAGATACATGACATAAGGCTAGAATATAACCAGCCTGGGATAGCCTGGTGCTGATTGCCGCTGCTGCAATAGGACTCCACCATTGTTTCCCTGCTTTAGCACTGTTCCTAGGCTATAACATTGGTGCTGGCTATTCAGTCCATTTTAATTTGATTTTAGAAGTTTTGCAATGTACAGTTATTTTAGATTATTGTCAAAATCAAGTTCAAACTCCTAACCCTCACCTACAAAGCCCTGAGCCACTCCTCCCCCCTTACATCTGCAACCTCATTTCTACCCATATTCCCACCCCTTCCTGCCAACAACAATCACCTCACTACCACACCGATTACCTCTTGCAACTCAAGCCTTTGGGATTTTGCCTCTGCTTCACTCGTCTTGTGGAAATCACTTCCATACCCTATTAGATTAGCCAAAAGACTCAAAACTAATTTTTTCATACAAGCATCATCCTCCTAACCTGCCTTTGCTACCATCTCTACTGCCCAGCAGGGGCAAACATAGACTTTATTTTTAAGGGGGCTAGGGGGGGGGGGGGGGGGGGGGGTGGAATTTGCATAGCTACACTCCTCCTTCACTCTGATTGGTTGGTTGGGGCTGGCCCCGATGATCGGATTTAATGAAGATTGCGGCTGTGGGGGAAAACCGCCAGTGGTCCCCAGTCAGTGCCACCCTATTTGTATCTCCCCCATCTCTCTAGGATGTCAGCTCTAATGAGCTGAGCCCTCTTTCCTTGTGTTTTCCTTCCTATCATTGCACCCCTAGGCCTGTCTCCCCAGCCCACTTCTTGAGCCCACATCCAGGCCACAGACCTACTTCACACGGGTGCTATCTATAGCTTATGCTTTATGCTCCCTGTCGTGTCAAAAGATGGACCTGCAAGCCCATGTTTCCTGTTTATACTCTGCTCATTCGATGTTGACTGGTCATTGTATTATTTTGTATTGTGTAATTATGTATTTGTAGCCTGGTAAATGTGTACCACCCATCTACAGAGCTGTGGTCCATTTGTGGCACGTTATAAATAAAAAATAATAAGTACAAGGGGGAGGGCAAGGGAAAGGAAGGCTTTGTTTTAAAAATATCCCACGTCCAATCACAGCACACAAGCCTAGAAATACGTCTATACCTCCTACCCCCCTTTTAAAGGGAGGGGAGCAGAAAGTCCAAGAGTTAGTGAGTTGAGAGGGTTCAGCGTTCGAATTTGGAGTTGAGGTCAGTTCAGAGCATTGAGAGAGCCTGGAATGGAGGGAAGAGATGGAGAGATCGGACCATGTGAGGTTTCTGAGTCCAAGATAAATATTCATAGATAAGGAAAGCGTTGTGACAGAGCAGGTGCTTAGTGTGCAGATGGCCCCAGCAAGTGTGAGAATGAGAATCCCAGAGATTAGGGAGCATGCTAAAGTAAAGTCTATGGGAGCTGAATTTGGAGAATTCAGGTACTCAACAAATGTTATACAGAGACATTACAGAGAGGATTCCTGCAAGTGGTGTTATGAGGAACCAGAGGTCATCTTCCCTAACATTAAAGACCAGGAGAAAAGAAGCAGAGTAGAAAATTCAATCCCGTCATTAGTGAGTGTAAGCTCTTCTACCAAGTGAACTAAATATCACTTGACAAGCCAAGTGAAGTGTATATTTTATTTATTAATCAATTATAAATATACACCATAGCACCTGTATTCCATCTCTACCTACACACCTTGGGATGGAGAATGGAAGAGACTGACTGAAGGGCATTGACACGCTACCACATCACACACAATGTAAACTTTATTTTTTTATGCAAAAGCAAACTCCTGGCTCAACACGCCATACTTTGGTGTCACGGTAAATACACTAAAGTCATTTTAAGGGTCAGTATACTCTAGGAAATGTCTATAATGTTACCAGGATTCCCAAAAGCAACCATGGGCCCTGGATCAGCCACTTTTTGGGGCACCCCTCTAGTTTGTGCTTGTTGGCAAAAGCTGGTGCCGCGTGCGCTACGTAGCTTAAGGCGGTGTGAGCACTTGGATCTCCGCTAAGCTGCACACGTAGATTCAATAAAAGCCGAAACGCGTGACCGTGAGACTAATATGCAGTCACCTTCACCTACCCAAAATCCACCTCAGAGCCCCATACACCATCACTGCTACCACCAGGCCCTCAAGTGAGTCCTGGGCCCAGGTTTTTTGTACACCGCCCTCCACTAATGGTTACACTCTGTGGCAGGCTGGAGATCTACTCATGTTAGAGTTTTATTTACAGTGATGTTGTCTATTTTCACTGTATCCTGTTTTGTGTGCACGATGTACTTGCACCCTTTACAATAAAAGTTTGAAACTTGTCCGTCTCCGCCTTCCTGACACGACAGTGCCGCTGCACACCTATTTACTACATTCTAATTGACAAGCACCGTTGCTCTAAGATGAACTTTTAAATCTCATTTGCCAAATAGTGTTGCTAAGAATTTTGCTTTTTAAAACTCTTATATCTGACAAGAAAATCCAACAACTTTACCTCTGATTATTACCCCTTTAAGTGGATATCCAAAACATATTAGCATATTTAAGTCAGTGAATGAACAAATGAAAAGCCTAAACAATACTTTTAGCCATGTATAACCGGCATGGCCTTTCTGATTGTATCTAGACAGTTTGAAGGTCTGGGAGTTCAGGATGATGTTGAGGGAGAGGTGCCGGGGGTGAGGTTAAACACTATGTTTAGCAGCGTGTCTCATTGTAATAAGGTCTCATATTATTCCCAGGAACAAAGGATCAGCGCGGATTTCATTTTTTTTTTCCTGTTATTATCTACACTTGATCACCAACTCAAATTTCAAAGTAGATTAGCGAGGCTGGATATTATCACAGGGCCATAATAAACGAGCAGCATATGTGACAGGAATGTGGAGAACATATTCCCTGCTGTACATTGTAAAGAAACGATAAGTCAAAGACGAGGTATGTAACCGTATACAGTGCGCGCTGTACACAAGAGTTGGCAAAATATTTACTATTCAGTTTGTTTTTCCTAATACAGAAGATCTAAGAGTTCTTAAAAGGGATTCCCATCGTCGCCCTCCCTCCTCTTTTTAAGCTGCAGTGAAATGGGACCCCCTATTTGCTGCCTAAATATCACTGGTACAAGTAGCTCTACACTACTAAAAGAATTTCCTGACTGTTGCCAGTGTCAAGCCTTAAAATGAACAATAAGTTCAAATTCTTCAGCTTACTACATAAAAGGACAAATCTAGGATCTCCAAAGCATCAAGCAATAGTAGAATTAGACCTATAATGGCAGAAAATGTAGCACACTTTGATCTCATGTCAACTATCAGGTCACACATTCATAGAACATAAATGAAAGTCTATTTATAATATTCAGTCCAATGGTGGCAATATCCTGCAGAACTAAGAAAAGTTTGACAACCTGTGGTAAACTCCCTGGAAGACTGGGAATGATATTGGATGATATTCCCAATAACGTTTCTATAGTTGCAAAAAGATTGTCACCATGCTACATATAGGACCTGACCATTGCTTCAACGGCTTGAGGAGAAGGCCATTAAAATGATTAACATACAGATACTCTATTTTCCTACTCATATTTGTAGATATGAGGAGAGACTGTACAACCCCTCCCCCCCCCCCCCCCATGTAGCGAATAAGGAGTGTTCCTGACATCTATTACCTAAAGCCAGGAGCCTCTGGTAGCTGTTGGTGGATTCAGTTCTCCCGTGCTTTGTCCTTACAATGCGACTTGGCTCAAGGTTTTAGGCAACAGGGCAATGGGTGGGAAAGGGATGGGGTCATAATGAAGATGGGTTGTCCAAAAGTTGAAGGCTTCTTAAAAAGTACATTTCATTTTTTATTTTATTTGTATTTATAACAGCAGAAATAACAATACAGGTCTGTAAATATTTTAAGCATAAATGACAGGGATTGCAAAGAAATAACATAAGTAGAACATAAATAGTATATAAAATGCTAGGAACAGTACAACAACACTGTGTATCCCTGATAAGTGCTAGGAGCTAATGTCCCAGCGTAATTATTAGAGATGAGCGGGCTCGGATTCCGCTAAACCGAGCCCACCCGAATAGAGCGGATCCGAACGGGATCCGAGCACTGTTTGGATATTTCCGGCGGGCAAAAAAATGAAAACGAGGCTCTGTCGTCTAAGTCTCGCGTCGAATCTCGCGAGGGGTGGGAGGGAGGGCCCAGAACAATTCCATCTTGTACCTCTTTTTTTGGCATTATGTGCTCAAGCTACCTCGGTGCAACCTTTTGGCCTAAAAACAATATTGTGAGGTGTTCAGAATAGACTGGAAATTAGTGGAAATGATTGTTATTGAATGTTATTGAGGTTAATAATAGCGTAGGAGTGAAAAAAAACCCACAAAACTGGTTTTTAGCACTTTTTATGTGTTTTTCAAAATAAATCCGAATCCAAAACCTTAAATCCGAACCAAAACCTTTCGTCAGGTGTTTTGCGAAACAAATCCGAACCCAAAACCTCAAGCAAATCCGAATCCAAAACACAAAACACGAGACACCAAAAGTGGCCATTGCACATCCCTAGTAATTATTTAATGAAAAGAACTATACAGCAAAAATAGACAGGCCATGTAGAGTTGGGGACATAGGAAAGGTGAGATAGACTGCTGGATTTTTTACTATGGCATTTGAGGGCGGGGAGAACTATTGTTAACGGGGCATGTCACCAAAAAGCACATTTCATTTAAACATACTTGTCTACATTTAATTTTTACATCCCTGCTGGGAGACCCTGGGGTAGAGGTCCAAGAGGCAAGTGCGCATATTGCATCATCGCGAACCCCCGACCCACCAATTTCTGAAGATCAGGCTCCAGGATGGTGGCGGCCTACTACTCTTTCAGGGATTACTCCCCAAAATTCAGGAGTCTCCCGGAAATCCTCAGAGTAGGCAAGTATGTCTTTAATTTGGTCTTTTTTCGGTGTATCGTTGAACAAGGGTTTTAATTGCAAGACTGCAGTAAACCAGCAATACGTTGGCTAGCAGGTAAGGTCTGAAAACCAGGGGGTAAATGTATCAAGCTGAGAGTTTTCTGGCGGGTTTGAAAAACCAATCAGATTATAGCGATCATTTATTTAGTACATTCTACAAAATGATAGCTAGAATCTGATTGGTTGCTATAGGCAACATCTCCACTTTTCAAACCCGACGGAAAACTCTCAGCTTGATACATTTACTCCCTGGTGTCTCTGATTCATAAGAGAATTTGTGGAAATCTTATTAAGTGAGATTTGTACTTTAGCAAATGATCAAAGTGCCCCAATACATATGCCCATATCTGAAAGCAAAAAAGCAGCTAATCAGTAAAACAATCTCTATATTATAGGGAATAGTACAGGGAAGGTAAGTTATACTTGTCGTAGCGTCACTGCACAGAAAATGCAGAAGACAAACATCTGCTCCGAGACTGGAAAAAAAAAAAAAGCTTTTTGGAGAGTTTACAGAGATTTAATTATTTCAAGAGACAACATGCAGCATCTATGGTTTTGGGTAATGACTAAAACATTTTCAGCTGTATGCACAAATATCTTAGTGGAATTAAATTATAAAGAATTATTAGGGTGTATTTGGCAACATGTAGCATTAAACATATTGTGTTTGAACAGTAATTAGTGGCAGTCCTGTGGGAAACTAAGCATTAAAAGGGACAAAGCTTACACTAAGCAAAATGGCCTTTTTATTTCTCCCCACGGACTATTTAGTGCATGGATGTATCAAAATCTTCCCATAATTTCCTTTTTGAATCATGAAGTTTGGGTTCAAAGAAACAGTTTTCTTTCTCTTTCTAAAACTAATGTACTGTTTGCTACTTTAATATTCAACACTTCCAACCACAATTTACTGCACTACAACAGGTAAATAGGAAATAACTCAGAATAGAATATACATGCCAACCTGAAACACAAAAGCTTCTTAAAGGACAATAAGCTTCAAACACAAGCTGTTTTATATAAAAGAGCTGTAAGAGATGTAGCATTTACAGATACTTGATATAAAGTTAGGACTGTGGAAAGTAATCGCCTATGTAGAGCTGACTTCCTGTCCGCAGGGGGTGGGGGGAGCAGGTGCACTGTGTGGTGCCACATACAGTCCCTCACACATATGTCGTATGGATCTGTTTATTCATCGTTTTAGTTGCTCACTACAAGGAAATTACCAATCTAGCTAAACAACCTCAAAAAGGCCGAGAAGAACATTTAAAAATACTACGATATATCCTAGATCGGACCAGCATATTTTGAAACCTTTTTGGTCCTCCAAGGCCTCCATAGTTGCCCAGATTGTGTTAGCTGTTTGTTGAGGCAAGCCCTCGCCCCATGTGACACTGGTGTCAGCAGCCTGAACAGGATTGGCTGCTGATGCCAGGAGATTAATTGGAAGGTGGGCCATGTGGCATTGCCGAGACGCAGGGGGCCAGGGATAATGGTTCGTCAGACCCCTTGCACACTAGTTACGCCTCTTCCACATGCTTACCACAACCCCTCCACCAGTTTTAGTAGTAGAGTGTGGCATTGTAGCAATTGGTTCCCCCAGGTGACATTGCTCCTTGCTACACTGGCATGCAGATGGCAGGTAGAGATGGCTGCACATTAGATCAGTTCTGTGCCCTACCTCCCACATAGTCTTTTCTCAGATATATTAATTTGGGAAGGCATTGGAAAATTAGAAAATAGTGCCGAGGAATGTCATCAGACCAAGGACAGGATTATTTTTAAAAGATCCACTGGAATACTATTACAGTTCAATTGCTGGACCCAGTGAGTTCCATCACTGTTCTTCCTTTGGTGATCTCTGCAGCCTCCTTGGTGGCAGCAGCTGCCGCCACACCTTCTGTGGACTTGTGAAACAAGGGTCCTGGATCTGTGCGCAGCAGTGAGCACGATGCCAAAGAAATATACAGGGCTACACACAGCTACTCCGAGCTGGCGGATAACTACAAGAGAACATATGCATCATAAAAGCGAAAGCCTTCTCCAGAACTAGAAGAGGAATAATGTCAAGAGAAATAGTTATGATTGCCAGCAGCTGACTGTCTTAAGAGTTCTACAATGACTAGTTCATCTTTCTTGCTCGATATCATCCATCCTGACACCCAGAGACTCGGGGTCACCCTTGTTTTAAGGAGGAGAGTCCATTGAAACAGGAGAATAGACAATAACACCCTACACTACAGAAAACATTTAAATGTCCAGATATAGGAGAGGAGTGCACTGTTACAAAGCCAAGGTCTCCCTCATCCTAGCTTCAATAAGCTCAGGATTATACACTCATTTGAAAGAGGGGGGGGACTCGACTCTATCAAACAATGTGGCCCCTCAGTAGTTATTGTGTGGGGATTACAAAAACATAACAACGTACACTACAGAAAACATTAAGCAGCCCAGGTATGGTGGTGGGTGTTGCAATGCCCAAATCTACCCCTCCAAGGAACCCTGATTTCAAAGAGTATAGCCCCGTTTCAAATGATGTGCCCCCTTAGTATTTATTGTAATCACCAGACAATGACACTCTGTACAATAAAAACCGTTAAGAGATCCAGAAATGGGGGCGGTTATAATGTCAAGATCTCCCCTATCCTGGCTTCAATAAACTCAGGCATATCCTCATTTGATTCTGTAGAATGTCTAGGTTTTTTTAGTTCACTTTCTTGCAATTTCAATAAAAAAAATCCAACACTTTCTTACCCAATTTGAGTAGAATTTCTTTGACTTGACAGGATGTATGATCAAACTAATGATATTTTCTGAAAAGTCTTTTCAATTAAACAAATTACTGATATTAATATTTGCAGATGACCAGCCCAAAAAAAGTGCCAATACAGGTTCAGCAGTGGCCAGGAAAGTCTCAGCAGCAAAGGGGTTAAAAGAAGTGAAATTCTGGAAAAGGTAAAAAAAAGGATCGCACACCACGCCGTAGTGAAGTAGATACATACAGAGGTGGAAACATTTACCCAGAAACAAAGTTGATGATTATACCCAAAATTATAGGAGAGACAGATAACAAATATCTCTTCATCTAATCAACTGAAAACAAGATTTACATTAAGTCTGATATTAATGAGAACACAACAATGTAAAATATCCAGGGCCTAATAATGGAATGTGAAAATAATAACTAGTATAGGAGTAATTATCTTGACCTTGCTCATTTTAAGATGATTGGTAGAGCTTGTTCATTGTTTCAAAATACATAAATGACTAATATAGCAATATTATGAGCATATCTGAAAACAGGTTCAAAGACTTGATTGGCTAAAAACAGCCAAACATTTTGGATAACAGTATGCAAAGCAGGAGCCACCAGTTTGCATCTCACTCTTTTCCTTTAAACAAGTCCCCTACACACACTGGAGGCAGCCATTATGTATGCTGGGTCACTATACACAAAAAGGGAATTTATGCATTCACTTTGAACTAGTGACGCTACAGAGGAATGAGACACAAAGTGGCCAATGTAGAGCTTGCCGTACGTTTGTTTTATTTTTAGAACATATGAATTTATGTTCTACACTTGCTTACTACAATATACACGTATATGCCCATATCAATATTTGTGCCCATTTTACATTAACGACTGTAAAACTGAAGAGGTGGAATGGGGAGGCGAGGGAAGCGGTGGGCAAGCATAGGTCAAGTACCGTAAGGGCAACAAGTAAACGTGGATACATAGATCTGTCAGGTGATGTGTATCTTGCGGCAAGGCTTTATGCAGCCACTTCCGATTGGCCGCTTGCGTATTGACCCCTACAGCTGATGGTACTGAAATATTTAGTGTGGCAGCTATATTATATGAAGTTGTAGCCATCAAATCAAAATTACTCGATACTTCCAATCTGAAGACTGCCATTTGATTTTAAAGGGGAAAACAATCAATGTTTGCAGATAAATACAAATTAAATACAATTTATATTAAAATGCAACTCTTGCATTTATTAATAACTGCCCCAACAGTATATGACACAACATTACAGTATTATATTGCATACAAATAGGGTAATGTGTCTTTGGCGTTTACTAGTAACACTATGAAGCCGTATCTCTACGATATTGTGCGGTGTTAAGTGTGAACGTATGTGGGTAAATGCGATCAACTCTACATGAGCCATAAAGTGGCGCAGTGATGTCACTATTTCCTAATGAATTAATGGATCAAGTCACAAAAATGTCTTAATCCACTATGTGTGGATGACGGGTCCACTTTAGGGGACCAGTGTTTCCCTGTATGTCGGGTTCAAAATAAGTAGATGCCACAAAGAAAATTCAGTGAAAGAATTTGTGATTTGGAAGAGGATAGTACTTTCTTTAATTAAATTCAATACAGGTAAAAACAGAGGTGGCATTCATACTTTTGTCAGCCATAATCATAAAATCCAGTATTGGGGGTTACTAATATAGTGTTATTTAGCAAAGGCGGTAAAACAAACCCGCAGCAGACTTATTTTGAGCAACCACATCTAGGATACTAGAGGAATGGACGTAATAAATATGTAATTTAAAATACATTTATTTATTTTGCATGAATTTACAATGTACCTATAATTCTGTTCCAATAATAAGTAGTACCCCTTAAACTCTTGTTCCCTTCTTCTGCAGTGCTGTGCAGTAACTTATGTGCTGAACCCTAAAAGCTGTATTGGCCAAAAAATTGTGACACATCTCCAAGCACCTGGCAATGGGAAAACCAAGTCATTCACCAACGTCATTATTTGAATTTCACTCAATACAAAAACAAATTTACATAAAATTTTAATTTATATTCACACTAAATATTTGCCCAGCCCTGAAATACTACATATATAGCCAAAAGAATTTGACATAATTATATATTAAGTGATTTATAGGATAGTTTATTATTACCAGGTACACGTGTAAGGAAGAGGTGTGTTGGGGTAAGATTTGTCTGATAATTTTACGTTTAATTGTAGTTGAACTGCCCTGGTTATTCCAAGTGTTCCCATAGATTGTAAGCCTGCGAGCAGGGCCTTCTCACCTGTCTGCTTTACCCAGGTTATTACTGTGTTTGTACTCAAATGTAAAGCGCTTCAGAATTTGCTGGCGCTATATAAAAAAATGTTGATGATAGATTTATAGATTGACAGATAGATATGAGACAGATAAATAAATATGAGATAGATAGATAGATAGATAGATAGATAGATAGATAGAATAACTGGCACAATATCATGGCATATATAGCCATTATCCATACGCTTTCCTATAAAACCAGATGCATTTGTGGAAAAGTAGACAAGAGATGTCACAAAACAGCATTTGTATTAGGGAACTATCTTTTAGCTGTTAGTGTGTTAAGATCCCTTACATATCACATACAACTACAATTTTAGATATCCCTCCTCCACCGTTGATTTTAATGAACCCCTGGTGTATGTCATTCATTCAAATGACAACACGAAGAAGTTTGATGGTAATCTTACATGTTTTTTTACAAGATAATCCCTAATTGAATGAATTTCCACTCACTTTTTGGCAGCCTCTTTGGTCTACAAATCAATGCCACCAAGATGAAAACACTTCCAATCACCCCACTCTGTTTTTATTGTCCCCTGCTGGAGGTCACATAATGTGGAATATCTATGGATGCAATTTCCTTTTCTTTAATTTTGCACTCAATATGAGTTCTTTCCCCATGTACCGGAAAGCTTGCTCCATAATTATTGGAAAAATGGAATAAATCTGGATTAGTAGGATTTAAACAATTAAGTTGCCATGGTTCCCAAAAACACCTTCTTTATTTTTCTTGACTCTCTATAGAGGTCCCTTTACGGGAACTTCACAGTTTACATTAATAAGAATTTAAGCATTGGGGTTGGTTTTCCTGTGGTTATATTTTGTACCTGGTATACTGGAGGCTTGGGTCACCCAGAAGTGGCATGCTACAGGTTCCTCTTGATAGGTTCAAATGCAAAGTCCTGTACTTCCCTTCATCCTGTCCATTCTATTGCATTTCTTATGTGCCTGAACATGGAAAAAAGTTGTGTGGGATGCTTTAAATCACTTTATTATACAGTACCTCAAAATGTTCATGGTAAAATGCTTTGAGGAAGAAGTTGGCAAGGCAATATATAGATCTAGGTAACCTCCTGGTGGTTCCTGATATTCATATCTCTATTTCCTATCAGCTTCCGAGATTACTCTCAACTGGAGACTTTCGACCAAATATGGTGTGGGAGCGATTTAGTCCATAATTTTAAGCTAGGTGCCCTTGTTGGTGATTTGGGTTCCTGGAACATTCCTGGCACTAAATTCAAAGACAGATTTTCTGTTCTTCAAGTCGGCTAAGTGCTCATGTTCCAAATGGAAATTTGCCTTCCAAGCCCTCTCTCGGCAGCTAGACTACTCCTTGCTCTCTACTTCTCATTTTAGTTATTGCAAAAAATTACTAGATCATGTTATGGAAAATGTAGCAAGTATCTTACGGCCAGCCACAACATGTTTTTGATGACCCGGGAGCGATGGCCGTGTTTTAGGTCCTTCTCTCTCACTTTAAGGCTCCCTTTATCCCTATTGTGTATTTCTTAGGAATGTCCCTTCCCAGTACCTGTTCTACCGACTTTACGCTCTTTGTATTTCCTGAATGCATAGGCTATTCTTCTCTTGGACCTTACCTCTAACTACAATTGTTCCTTGTCTACGGCTGTCCTATACTGGTATCCATTAACCAATTTTTATTCTCCTTATGATACTGTAATCCTCTCAGATTCTCCTGCTGTTATTGTACATTTGATATTTAATAAAATGTTGCTGAAAGACAAGTAAATGCATATTACATACATAGCTGGTCAGCACTACCATCTTGTGCATACATAAAGTCTCATAACAGACAAACATGATGGTTTTTGTTGCCAAAATATAAAAGTGTTGCAAATAGTTTCATGCTTATGTTCTTCTAAGTGGATCCTGAGATGGCAATGACAGGACAAGTATTGTGGCAGTATATGTAGCACCGTGATACTGGTTAAATAGGCTTGCTCATGCATGGGGAAGTTAAGGCAGGCAGTCAATAGCAATGTTCTCGCCAGTAACCTTTTGGTATTACATGGGGGAGAGCCCTTTTCGTTGGGGGAAGACATGCATTTTTGCCGACAATGGGTCTTTTCATTCTAAATAAGCCCCTCACTCAATAAGCAGGGATATTCAATGAGGCAGGATAGTATAGAGAGATTATAGTGATGTGAACTAGCTTTGCAATAATGTCACAATATTTTGTTTTTTCAACTTTCAAAAGTTTCAACTCAGTATGCTCAAACCTATCCTCAAGCCTCACCAACAGTGCATGTTTTCAGGATATCCTTCCAATCAGTACATTAAATGTTACTTAAGAAAGCTGAAAAATCAGTGATCAATTCACCTGTGTTCCTCCTACAGTCTCAACAAAACATGAACTGCTGGTCCAGTCCAGATGATAGGTTTCAGGACCACTGTTTATCATAATCATTTATATTCTGATAATGATTAAAAATAAAAAGGTGTACAAGTTTATTATAGTTATCCTTCTATACACTCTGTCATTTATTTTCTGCATTCCATCCATCCATAGCTAATAAAACAGTGGGCCTACTACAACTTGTATCATCACTGCAAAGATTTCTGGAGTAAACAGTCCGTGCAGATGGCTTTGCAGAAAAACAGGAATGACAGTACCTGTAATTCTGCCTTTTATAGTAGATAAAAAAAATACTTAAACCATCAGAAAGTGTGGGTTTGATATGTATGCTATTGAAAAATTGCATCCATTAACAATAGGACAATAAATAAATAAAATAAAATAAATAGTCAGCTGGTTTTGCCAGCTTCATAAAAAACCGTAACGTGTGAGTCAGGGGCTTGGATTAATGGTGCACTTGTGAAAGAAGTAGAACCACATTTGTGAGAGATAGAGACAACACTTGTTGCAGAGCCCAACAGCTGAACAGCTGTGCAAGCCAACGATGCACTCAGCCACTTACAAGGCCCTGCTAGACCAAGTCAGGGAGAAAATATGCATTTTAAAGTGCGACAGACATCTACACACAGTGGAGGTGGCCATTTTGTGGGCAGGACCAAAAATTATGAGTATGCAGCCTTTAAATTTACTAGGAACAAGTGACATCACAACATGACAACCAGTGGTGCATGTATATAGTGTAAAGTTCAGCCATCGCCACACACAGAGGAAGATAGGATGACCAAGGGGCAAGGGGAGGGGGGGTGGTGACATTAACAATGCCCCGCCCCGCCATCTTTACATCGAATGGAAGGATCAGCGAGGTTGGCCTATTCTCCCAAGAGGGCTGCCCCCCCAAAAAATCAGGGGGTATAGTTACTAAACCGTGGGTTTGCAAAAGTGAAGATGTTGCTTACAGCAACCAATCAGATTCTAGCTATCATTGTGTAGAACGTAGTAAATAAATAACTAGAATCTGATTGGTTGCTATAGGCAACTTGTCCACTTTTTCAAACTCACAGTTTAGTAAATATATGCATTCTGGGAAAGTAGGCAAGTATATACCTTATTGTACTGTGAGTGACGATAGGTACACCATAACCATATCTCCAGCTGATACAATATTCTGTATAATTACTAACAATACAACTTACTGTATGCACCAAAAGAAGAGTGCAAACTGGGGATTATATATGAACTGACAAGGTCATAAAATTAAAATATCCCCATCAGCAAGATCCGTAACACAGTGAAACATTTCACTATAGACAGTGCCCACCTAAACGGCTTCATTGTCAAAGTCCTTGCTCCTTAAGAAAGCCACAGTCGAGTTTTTATTTGGATGTTGAAACTATTCAGATTTAGGACAGTGTTGGGGGAGAGGTCACACCTGTTGTTGGAACTTGATAGAAGGCTTATTTATAAACTTTCAGAGCTCGGGATTCTTGCAGAGCTGGATTGCGCTGACGTCCGGAGGGGAAGGTCACTGAAATGCTTGTTTATAAAAGCAGCAGCAGCAACTGGAAAATCTATAAAACTCTGAAATGATGAAATTAACAAGCTATCTGATCAGGCAATTCAGGCCCCGTATGTGCTCCCAGACAAGTCGGTCAGGTTCAAGGAGAATGCTCTAGATAGGACAGAAACTGGGCTTTTGGAACACTGAGCGGTTTCCATTCATCGATCAATCCAGCAACAACAAAAAAGTGAAATAGGTCACGCTTATGGGTGTCTGCTTTGTGCACCCTTTATTGTGGGATTGCTGAGGGGGAAAAAAAAGGATTTAATGTGCACTGGTTCACAAACAGGAAACAGGACTTCCTCTTAAGGTGCATAACGAATTATTTAATCCAGCAATTTTCAACATAATTGTGTCACTGTGTAAAACTATGTTTTCCCCACTTTTAGGAAAGGGGATTTAGAGTAGAACAAACACAATTACAGGACAAAAAAAGGGCAATTTCTGTAGCAATTAACAGTTAGAAGAAGCTGTAGAGCAGACCGGGGATCTGCTTTTTATTTTGCTGGTTAAATCCCAAAGTTGAGGTCAGGAAAGCTTCATTTTCACTTGGTGACTGATAGATGAACAGGTGCTTCGAGGGTGTACAAGTGTCAAGTGAACAAGCTGCTTAGAAATGTACAATTTGCAAAGGCTCTTTATAATGCTGACCTGACCCTTCTCAACTGACAGGATTTTTACCCCTTGCACACCAAAATTAGTCAGCGTGCATCTGTGCTACGCCAGCTAAATAGCCATCAGCAGCATTGTAGAATGGTGAAAGCAAAAACAGATATTGTATCAACAAATTTCACTTTCACCTTTAGTGTATAATATAGAATCTCCCCTGCTAGTTACCCTCCATGAAATCTGCTACTCTGGACTAATATGGGAGAGTCGAGCTGTTGTCCGCAGACATGGTAGGTTTGAGATGAGCGACCAGATCTGTGGAAAACTCACATGAACAAAATCAAGAATGCTAAATTGTTGATGTTGTCAAATGAACCAATCAGCCATATTCAGTATTCTGGCCAATATGCAGGCTGCAGAGTAGGCCTAGTATGGTAGAAATCTAAACAGGCCACAAGTAAAGGAAAACTGTCTGAGGATTAGCTGTAATCTAGTTATAGCCAAGGTGACCTTCAGGAGTTAGGATCTGAGACACACGGCTCATATTTGCTTTGCCACGCGGGGGAAGGTTTAAACACAAAATTATCTAAAGACTGGACCAAGTGGGCATTTTATTGTAGCTATTGAGGAGCGTTTTACATGCCAGCAGCAATCAGATTTTTTTTATAAAAAAACAACAACAAAAAAAAAATACCTAAAAACAGTTCCCAGTATGAGGTCTGAGTTTTTCGCGTTCTTGGACACCGTACAGATAAATGTTCTAATAGCAGGAAAACAGGAATCACACCCATATGGATAAGCCCAATGGCTACCACGCAAGAAATATATTGTGCACTAGTTACATTAATGCCTGTGTTGAAGCTAAAGTAACTTTCTACCTATTGTCCCAGGTTTCTCCACTGTCTGACTCCCTCGTACGTCCTGTCATGTCTTTTGCTGCACTCCATGTGAGTCCCACAGCATTACTCACACTCATCTGTGCTACTTATGTATATTACCTCATCTATTTCTTACTTGCTTCTGTATCTGGTGTTACAGAATCTGTGGCGCCTTATAAATAATAATAAATAATAATAATCATAATAACAACAACAACAATAATAATAAAGTACATGGCGAACTGATCCGGGCATAAATTATCCCTATGAAACACTAAATAACATTTGCGCTCCTAATTGTCCCCAGAGCGCAATCCTAGGTTCACACCCCTTATTTTTGCGTTTTTGGATAGACCCATGTAAAAGGGGATTGCACTTAGTTCTGCGGATACACCTAAAAATGCGAACAGTGAAAATAGTGTAAATATCAGAAAGTGTCACCTACTAGCACTTTAACACCAACTATTTATTTAATATAATCATTTATGTTTTTCTCCTATAATACTGCATGCTCTAGCCTTATTAATATGTGGGGAAACAGATGCACTCAGCCACTTACAAGGCCCTGCTAGGCCGGGTCAGACAGAAAATATGTGTTTCAAAGTGTGGCAGACACCTACACACAGTGGAGGTGGCCATTTTGTGGGCAGGACCGAAAATCATGAGTATGCAGCCTATAAGCTCACTAGGAACAAGTGACATCACAACATGACAACCAGTGGTAGATGTATATAGTGTAAGGTTCAGCCATTGCCACACAGAGAGGAAGAGTGGATGGCCAAGGGGCAAGAGGAAGCCAGGACTGGCTTTTGTACATGTGTCATTCTTGTGTTACAGATTTCTAATACAGCGATCGGAGAGTGCAAAGAAACTTTCCTGCAGAAGTGCAACTGGAAAGTGCAAAATGTTTCAGACTAAAGTGCCTATTTATCAGGCCTTAACTCATGCGGAAACGGCTTTTTCTGTATGGTTTAAGCTTTTTAAGTAAATTGAAAAGAAAAGCCTAACGCAGGAGATATCTCCGGAATTAAGCAAATCACCGCAGTATCCATAATACTTAATGGGGGTCATTGCGTTGTGGGCAAATGTATCAAGCTTGTCCCCGATGGCTGACGTCCATCTGAAGACGTAGTTATCCATTCAATCTGATGAGGAGAGCATTGCGGTAGAGGGATCTTTGGACCCCTCCCTGCAGCCTTCCTGCACTCCCCTGCGTTAATTTACATAATGGCGCAAGCACAACAAAGACACCGGGTTCAGAACCCAGAGATAACTTTAGAAAGATGTCATCGCAGGAACAGCCTCCTATCGGATGCGCTGTCCCTACATGTCTTCGGTAGCAAATTGCCACGATGACAGATTGTAATTAACGGGACAAAGTCCGACTGTAAATAAATTGACCCCCTAACAGTACAGAACGAGATTAGGGAGCCTATTTATCAATGTTTCTTTGCTTCTACTTTTCTGAGCTATTTATCATTATGGTGTAGCCGAAACAGTGCTCTAAGAAACCGGATGTTGTCCTTCGCCGCTGGCTTAACGCAGCGAGGAAAGAACCATCTTCCCTGTTCAGCACTGCTCCCATCAACTGCGCATGTGAGGGATCTGGAACTTCACAAGATAGGACACGGATGTACATGTACATACTGACCGTGCACTTACTTTCACAACACAGTAACTGTGTCCTTTTCTCCTCAAACCACATGTACCAAGGTGGAAATTTAATATAGGAGCCTGCAGTGGTTCTCTGTTCAGACTTGCTAACATTGGCGATACAGGAGTGTGCAGGCTGCCAGGGAGAGATCATGAAGAAATCCCTCTTCACTGTGGACTGCGCTCTCCGGCGGGGCTGTAAATGCTGCTTAACGCCACTCTTGAGATGGTGGTAGAAAAGCTTGTCTCAGATTTCAAGCACAAATCTTCTCCGATTTCTAAGTTTTTCGAAGCTTGATAAATTGCCCCTTATGGGGACAGTGATATCTCCGGCATTAGTTTGTTGATGAATGGCTCAGTTACCTAAATTTGCCTTAATCCTGTGAAAACTGCCCCTTAGTTCTACCACCTGAAGAAATCAGGTTCTTTCCCAGGGAAGGAATGAGCTGTATGCCCACTTCTACAACGTGGACCACCCCAAATGTGCTTTCTCCACACCAATCCAGCTACTTAAATAACCCAATTCTGCAAAATGAAATCCCATTCTTCCTAATCTGCCAATCTCCATCCATGGGAATCCATATCTCACACAAGACACTGCAAAAACCTTCTTAATTCATACACTCATCTCCTGCATCGACTATTGCAATTCCCTCCTTACTGGTCTTCCCAAAATCAGACTTGAACCCCTACAATCTATTTCCTCTGCTGAGTCACTGTCAGTCTCTACATTGGTTGCCTGTATTTCAACGAATCCAATATAAAATTTGTCTACTAACATACAAGGCCGTCAACAAAATTGCCCCGACATACATCTCTCCTCACTTGTCTCAAAATATCTCCCAACTCGACACCTCCGTTCTGCACAAGATCTCTCTTCCACTCTCATCATTTCCTCCCATTCCCGGTTACATTACTTTTTTCGGCCTGGCCCCACTTTATGGAATTCCCTCACACAATAAGACTTTCCTCTAGTCTTCAAATCTTCTCTGAAAACCCACATCTTCAGACAAGCTTATAATATTCCTCAACTAGCATCTTAATCTCTCTAGGCTACCCTATTACCACCCTCTACACAGCTAACACAAGACAACAACCCTCTGACCAACATAGTTGTGTGACTGATCACACAGCCCACTCAATACTTTTACCTTTGCATTCTAGCTGGTCCAGTCTGCAATATGATGTAGCACTTACCCTTGTGTATCAAACTCCCATTGTCCCATAGATTGTAAGCTTGTATGTATTACCCAGTATTGTTTTATAAAGGTTTGTTACCAATCGTAAAGTTCTACGGAATTTGCTGGCGCTATAAAAATAAATGTTGATGATGATGATAATGGCAAAGTGCCACTATACTGACTTCCAAATTAATCCGCTTATCCGTAACACCACCCACATTGTGCAAAAGTAGGTACGTGAGGTAACATAGGATTTGCATTTTCGCACGTTCATAAATGTCTGTTACTGTGCATAGTTCAGTTCGTGTTTTGTTCACAAAGCCCTGCTACGTGGATGCTGACAAAAATGTCAGTTTGATAGAGCCAGGCCTGGATTGGAGGAGAGCCCCATACACCCAGACTGACTACGGCAGAGTTGCCGGGGCAACACTTGCCTTATGTTGCACATAATTGTTTTTATTAATTTTAGCTATAGTAAAAACATTTAATTATGGGCTTAGAGTTATGTTTGTTTATTTTATATGTATAGGATACAGTGGGGTATGGAATCATGGAGAAATACGTTAGTTGGAAGAGGGGTGGGCCAAGAAGCATCAGAGGAAAAAATTGCAAGGTAGGCGCAAAAATTGTAAACCCAAGCCCAGCGAGTGTCTCTGAATGAAGGCAATTCATTGCCACTGAAGCCTATGTCGGACATATTGAAAAAATGTCACTATGGAGGACATGGAGGAGAGAGTTCTGTTAATGGTGCAGACATGTTTGGAGTCCGACACTAAGCATTGTGCTGATTTATTAATTATAGTCACTGAGTACAAAATTATGTAATAATTTCCTAATTTCGGTTAGCCAAAATTTTATAAGACGACCAGGTGTTCTAAAACTACAAATCCCAGCATACCCTCCAGCTTTCGTCTGTTTATCTACTGGCAAAGCATGCTGGGACATGTAGTTTCCCAAAACCTGAAGATCCACAGGTTGACCAGGCCTGCCCTAGGCCATTAAGATTTACATTTGGGATGCCTGGTTGTATACACAGCTTTTTTTTGAAAATAGTAATATAAAAGCGATGAAAATGTCCTTGTTCACTTATAAAAACATATTTGCTACCACTAGTGTCCATGTGAAGACCACACAGTGAATGCCAATCACCCTAGCAGGCGACTGTATGTTCTCTGTGAGATCTGTAAAGTAGTGATAACTCGTCCTCACCATTCTTGCTATTCCCAGCTTTACTTCTCCTTTAAAGGAGATATCCAGCTACTGGCAATTAGAGTTAGGCTCTTACCTCTCACAATGAAATAACCATGCACACAAAAGTTTTGGGATCCAAACACAGCGATTTGTCACCAGTCTTAAGTTTCATACATATCACTATCACAATGTTTTCATAACTTTTAACTTCATATCGGTGCTTTAGAGAACTCAGACACTGCATTCAACCTCGCAGCAAATTAACAAGCAACAGTTTGGCAGATCATCCTGAAAGGGAGAGGAAAACAATTTGACAATGAGAGGATCTAATGAGGCCATAAGACCTGAATTACTGAAAGATGACCATTGGGAGGGAGAGGGAAGATATGAATGGGGCTGCTATAAGCTAGTCTAATGCTTGGATTATGAAGACGGCTTCAGTAAACTTATAAGCAGGAAATAAAGATAGCCGGTAATTCAAACTGAAGTCTGAAATTATTAAGCTCATGCCAAAAATGGAACCATTTGTAAGCCATAAACATTGAATTAGGTTGGATTTGGAACAATTAGCACATTTTGATTTATTCCTCTTAATGGCGAGGGAGCTTAGTTGAAAGAATAACTATATTCACTGATTTGACAAAAAGACCGACTTCATTTTAAAGCCATTTTGCAAAGATAATTAACCTATTCAAAGAATCTATCAAATTCTAGACATGCGAGGCAGAGTTAAGCCACACAACTGTTAATAGGATGCTTTAAAAAGGGATTTTCCACCATCAGGTAACTTCACCTGCAGCTATATCTTTCTGGCTGTCTCTTGTTAATAAATATAAATTATAAGACTAGAACACTATATTGTTATCAGTCTTGATCGACAGACAAAAAGCCCTATTGCACTGGAAATGGGGATTAAAGTCACTATTTGACATGAATATACATCAAAAGACTGTGCATAGCTGAGCTGAATACAATACACAAATGTTCACCAAGCTCCCAATCACTCCTCTACAGCAGGTTTCCATGTCTGGAGGGACAAACACAAGATGCAGTGTGACTGAAAGGTCTGCTCTGCCACAATACATGTTGGGGTTGGATAGGTTCACACACAGGGGACGGGCTAGTGATGTCACAGCAACTCAAATGACTGCAATCTCTCTCAAGATGTGGTCTGTAATGGGAGTGGGTGGAAACACTGTACTTTTTAAACAGACAAACACTAATCAATCTATTGTACCTCACTGCAAATCTGAATATTTTAATTTTGTGGCGGCCCTTTAATTTATTCTGTTCCTAATTATAAATATAGATGTACATGATCTGTGTAAGCATACATACTTCTACCAGAGTATAACAACACACATTCATGCAGAGAAAGACAATTTGGAATCCAGAAGCCCTGCAAACACCTTTGGGAGCATGAATATGGGAATATACCAAAAGAGCCAATATAGATCAAAGGAAGACCGTAGGGATTGGGGAAACTCAAAAATGTTCATTTATGTAAAAACAGGGAGATTTGGCATCTATGACACAGTAAATCTAAAACTATTATAGAATATTCACAAAAATAATATTAAACACACTGATGTATGCTTTGCCAACCTTAAAAGAAAATAAACACATTAATAAAACAATACATAACAATGCTGACTAAGTATGTGCCAAAGGGTATTTCCGCAGTATTTATAAAGCTTGTTAGCACTAGTGTGTCAGTGACCCAGCATTTAAACTGCCTCCTATGTGCCTAAAATAGGGAGACCACATGATGTCAAAGTGCCCGTGTGTTACTAGCATAAAGGCAGGGTCACACGAGAGCTTGCTCTGCTGCATTTCTTTTCTACCTATTGAAATGAACAAGTTTTGCCCAGAGGGTGTCAAACAGAGTTACTGCTCTAAAACATTTTACAGTGCATGCGGTGTCTGGGGCCAGCAGGAAAATAGCTCAAGCAATGACAAAAGAAAAATTAAAGCAACTTCATAGAGGTCTATGTTTTCTGTGCTACCACACAAGCCATTAAAAGCCGCTGAAAAACTACATAGCTGTTATGTACAGCTTTTTAAGCAAAATGTTTATTGTGAAAAGAGAGAGCTTTATTTAGTCCACATTTGTTTCTACCGAGGAAAACAGCTCCTGCCACCCTAACATACGAGTCAAATATTAACTTTTATTTACACATTAATAGTAAAATATCATAAAAAAAATACATCAATTTAATAAAATAAATACTTTTTTAAAGGTGCATCTTACAGTAACTTTTTTTTTATTGTCCTATATATTTGTGATGCAAATTTATATATATATATATATATATATATATATATATATATATATATACATATACATACACACACACACACATACATACATACATATAAAGATTTTTTTAATATTCAATGTTTTATAAATATTGTTTGTAAATATTTTTAAGATATATTTATTTAAATAATAACGTACTTTATTTTTATTACATTTTTATTTATTTTTCTATGAATGGAATGGAAAGTCCAAGTCTGGGAGTTTAGTTCCATTGCGCATGGTCTGGAGGAAGCGGTTAAGTTAACCCCCTACTGCTCCAGTTCTGCATTGCCAGGCATCTCCCCATGCGATATTTTCTTTACAAATTGCGGTGATAAAAGTCTTTTTTGTATTAAAAAATAATCCTTATGGCTACGTTTAATATCATCTACTGTGATATGCATGGTCAGCAAGTAGCATGTAGCATCACTGTATGGTAGTATAGTCTACTAGTGCAGCAGAAGAAAGGCAGGAAGTGTGTCAGGTAACAGTAACATTTCGGGAGGTGATCTAATGTCGATAGGGTTTTACCTCCAACTACAGGCCAATATGTCCCAATACTTACAACTTTGCCTAAGAACACAGCCCTTAATAAAGAATGGTACCAAAACATCCTCCAAGAGCAACTTCTCCCAACCATCCAAGAACAGTTTGGTGATGAACAATGCCTTTTCCAGCATGATGGAGCACCTTGTCATAAGGCAAAAGTGATAACTAAGTGGCTCGGGGATCAAAAGATCAAGATTTGGGTCCATGGCCAGGAAACTCCTCAGACCTTAATCCCATTGAGAACTTGTGGTAAATCCTCAAGAGGCGGATGGACAAACAAAAACCCACAAATTCTGACAAACTCCAAGCATTGATTAGACAAGAATGGGCGGCCATCAGTCAGTATGTGGCACAGAAGTTGATTGACAGCATGCCAGGGCGAATTGCATAAGTCTTCAAAAAGAAGGGTCGACACTGCAAATATTGAATCTTTGCATAAACTTAATGTAATTGTCGTCAATAAAAGCCTTTGACACTTATAGTGAAGTAAAATTACAAACATTTCATATCATAGCAACATCTGACAAAAAGGTCTAAAAACACTGAAGCAGCAAAGTTTGTGAAAACCAATACTTGTGTCATTCTCAAAACTTTTGGCCATGACTGTATATGTCCATTTTAACCTGCATGACCCGGAGATGTGAGAGTCTGAACTACAACTGATGGTCGACCTTAGGCCCAAGAGGATACAATAACACATACATGAATATAGGAGTTATGGTAGAAACCACAATGTACCAAACTATAAAAACTATATAATTATGTGCTGCTGAGAAGAAATTCCAACTTCTTCTATGTTGATTTCATTATGGATCACTGTAAAGGCAGATAATAAATAAAGTTCCAATTCTGTCCAACAAACACTTCCTAAAACCAGGAAACTAAATGGCATATACTGCACTCTGGGTAAGGTTACTCTGTGCACAAGGTCACATTAATGCAGTTTCTAAAACTTAGGGCTCTATTTAGTACATGAAGAAATGTCCTATCTCAGGTATTTTCGCCATAGACTGGGCTTCTCCCAATCTATGAACCGCTAGCAATAGCATTGCTATGAAGGAGGCAACCCTGTCGTTGATAAGATTTGCCAGGGATCGTCAGTGGTATAATCCATATGCAAAGGAAAGCCAATTCACCAAGCAGCAAATGTACTACTCTAATTATTCTTCTGTTATTTTAATGACAGAAGATGATCCATGAAAAAATGCTTCAATATCTGAATAAAGCCTGTTTTTATTCAGCTATACTTTTAAAATATTCTTTAACAATACTATTATCTATTTTTAGAACATTTTAACAACAATATTTACATATTATTTTATGTCCACTGTATATATCTTTTATTACTGGCTATTCAGAGAATGCTACATAAAGCATATACCAATGGATCATGTGTGTGCAAATCAGTGGAAGAATGGACTAAGGAAAATACGTAAGCGACTCTGAATGATACATAGTAGTGGCTGCCAAATATGGTATGAGTAGTATAAGGAACAACAACACTGGTGAGTTTTCACACTTAATAAGTGTATCAAGAATGGGCCAAAAACCAAATAACTGACCGCCAAAAGTGGTGTGGAAACAGACCATAAATTAAATGGGCTGATGGAAGCGGATGCAGTGTAACAAACAGACTACAGCCAGTCAACTAACAGCCGTGTACGACAGTGGTGCTCATAGGAGCTTATAAGAATACAAATCTCGTCTTACCTTATCATAGAAGTGGTTTCGCAGCCAATGACCCAACAGAGTTCCACTCCCTTTGGCACAGGAAGGTGCGGCTGTAGAGGGCCCAGGGACAACCATTGGACACTGGAGAATTGAAAGCACAGGGTCTGTTGCATCCTGGTTCCAAGTATTTCCACTGAACGGCGGATAGATAGAAAACCACACAAGTCCATGGCTCCAACTTGTTGTGTGTTTCTGTGGCAAACATTGGGTCTGGGATAGCTAAATGCTCAGCCGCCTGGTAGCAATGTACCCATCCATGAATGGGCATTGTCAGCAAAATAACGCCTTGGGTACAAGGTTTAGCAAAAGAGCTGGAACAGTTTTTGTGAATTTAGCTCAGTACAGTGGGCTTCCCAGTCATTAGATCTCAACCCAAAAGGAGCCTCTGTGGGACAAGGTGAACAAAGTTTTCAGAGAAGAGATTCACTACCAGAAAACTGCAAAAACTGTAGGACACAATGGAGTACAGATGGAAGAATCCCTGGATAATATTGTCAGTACCATGCCGAAAATAATTCACACAATTTGATCACTCGGGACTCTTCCACTGGTGTGTCGCATTTTATCTCTGGTGCAAGAATTATGAATATTTTCTCTTTGATTGTGACCTTAATAAAATCTCCTAAACATAGTTGCAGTATTCGACTATCCACCAGCTTTAATTGCCAAACGATTTAAAACATAAATGGCACCTCATATCTGGTCTTCAATACGTTGGAGTTTGTCCAAACATTCAAGATGTGCAAACATTACAAAAAAAACAACAATTTTTTATACTGATAGTTGATGCAGAGCTAGCCAAAATGTTCCTGTCCCTGCCATAGAAGAAAAAAAATAAAAATTCAGAGAATTCGAATACAATACAAATGCATTTTTATATATACAGATTACAGTATATATTGGCTGCAAATTGGTACTTGCTGTCTCGTAGGTAAATTCATTAGGACAGATCTGGGATGGATTTTTTTTAATGATTAAAGAAACCTCAATTATACTCAGAACTTTTATTATTTTCAATAGCAACAATATAGAGTATATAGCTACTGGTTTGCAGAAGGTTAGATTTTTCGCAAGATGGAAATTGTGTCCACGTGCCATAATTTAACAGAATAGCAAATGCAGATCAACAACAAAACACCAACGTAGGGATCTTGCATTAATTATAACATTTTGCCCATCAGTTAATTATGTGCTATCACTTGCTAATGATGAGCAGATACTGTATTTGGAAAGCTGCATAGGGCCATCACAATTATTTTCTTGTTGTAGTTATTGTTATAAAGTTCTCTCATTATATTCTCATACATCATTGTTTGTTTTGATTTTATTTCAATATTGAATTAAGGTCAGATTATTAAATATTTTGGCTATTAAATGCATCAAAACACAAACATCAACCTCATGACATACAGCGTCCCTTGTAGACAGGGCATGCATCAATCCCACATAGTTTTTTTTTCTTTTTTAAATAACAAGCTAAGTTAACTTTATTTTAAGCGTGCACCTCATTTTCCTTAGCTATCCTCCTACAAATCATTATCCCAGAAAGTCACACACAGGCTCACAGCTCTCATCAAATCATGGCAGAGTGGGGGAGAAGGATAGGGAGGATTTTACATTGCAGACAGACACAGGGGCCTTTTTGCTCAACTATCATCATACACTATGTGACTGTGGCTGCCATGGTAGTCAGACGACGTGCAAAATTATGCAACCTGAAGAAACAACCCAAGGACAAAAAAAATTGTAATTACAAATCTTTTTCTTATAGCCTAACAGTAATTTATGTATAAAAAAAAAAAAAAGCTTTTTTTTTTTTCCCCCCCATGGGATCGCTGCTTTATATGGTACTTAATAAAAAAAAATGAGGACCGTCGGTGGGATATAGATCTTCTCATTAAATTTACATACACATGTCTTAGTAATTCAAAGTGAAATAAAACAATTGTTCTACACGCATATGAAAATTGTATAGGCCCTGAAACTATCCTACCCCGAAGATAAGAAGTGCATCATATTTCTGACTTTTAGAAACAGGCTTTTCTTTGTTTGTTTTTTTGTTTTTTTTTAACTAAATGACCAGATAAGATGGATGGAAAAATGAATTTTATTAAAAAGGCTGATTGAATAAACTGGAATGCACCTTTAAAAAGGTTCCTTAAAGAAAATACATTAGTTGAGAGAACCTGTAATCTGCGTTTCTTTCCTCTGTCTATTGATTTTCTTTCCCTTATTTCATTTCCCTACCTCCAGCGGAGATTCATTGAGAGTGATTCTGCCCAGTTTAGCATCTGTTTTCAGTCACTCTGGGACTCTCCTGATGTTTTCCTCACTTCCTCCCCATCATCTTTGCTCTTGTCAGTAACAGTTAGCTCTCTGCATCTGTCATATACCTGGCTGATGGCTTGCTGGGCTGTGGCTCTTCTTACAGAGGCTGTCATCAAGCTGGAGGAGGAGATCACCAATAAAATTAAGGGACACTATCCTGAAACAAATTATTTACATTTATTTATTTTTATTTATTGTTTACCAACACTCTTCTTGCCGAATAAAACATTGATACTCCCATGTCAAAGTTATTTGCTCGATAGTTATTTGGTAAGGCCAATAAAATGTTATATTCATACTCTAATCTAATTATTGTGGACATGGTTTCATTGGCATATATGGTGGATGGAGAAGCATAGAAGGATCAATAATCCAAGCAATGCCGTCTTTAGAACTTGCAAAAGGGGGGAGTGGTTCTTGAATGGACGATTGCAGCAATAAGATTACAATGTCCATCCAAGTGGTAGTTTCCCTTATAGAACAGTTCTACCCCTGTGTTTTTCAGGCAGTGTTGCATAAAGAATTAAATGGAGCAATAGTGTTGGTTATAAAACTGTAATGTTAAGTTGGCGATCCCAGGGAATAGATCCTAACATTACCTCTAAGCAGGAGGAATGGAAGAACAGTTAAACTTTAACACATTTAAGTTAATTAAAAGTCACCCACCAATTGGGGTATGGATGTCACTTAAAAGGGCTGTTTGTGTTCTTGCATGTATTCTTATTACATACGATCCAATGGGGGTAGGGACTGATGTGAGCGAGTTCTCTGTACAGCGCTGCAGAATCAGTGGCGCTATATAAATAAATGGTGATGATGATGATACGATTTAGTTAAAATGGAAGTGTGTGTGTAGGGGTGGGGGGGGGGGGGTCTTTTCCTATACATCTCAACCCCTCCCTGTTGGCAGAATGATGGGCTTACACTGATGAGAATCTGCAGGACTCACCCTGGGGCTTGAATGTCAGCTTCATGCGGAAGGTGGTTGTTGAAGCAGTCGGAGGAGCCACATCGACAACCACCATCTGCAGAGTCAAACTCCAAGTTTGTCTTCTATGCTGCCTCGCAAGCCTCCCCAGACAGTGCAGTTGACTTATATAGCGAAAACTGCCTTGAGCTGAGGTCGATAGAAGTATACTATCAGACTATGACCTATTAAGTCTGCTTCAATTGCAGGAGTGTAAAACAGGGGTCATTTTATCAAAGGGAGATAAACCTCAAATTCTGCAAAAACATTTACCAAACCCCCAACCAGTGAAGACTAATGCCGGCAGTTGCCCTTGCTGGGGTCTTCTGCGACGCTTTCCTATGCAAAGCAAAGTTTTTCTTAAATTGCCTGATAAACGATCACACCAAAAGAAAATGTTGTTATCGGAGCAGTCTTGGTAAACAGAACCCGTCATTAGCCACTTGTTCATATCCTAAGCCCCTCTCCCAAACCTCATGTTCACCGGATTAAATTTCACTGGCATATACCCATCACCTAAAATTCATTACAACAACAGGTCACAGAAATCTGTCTTTCAACTTTTGCAAGACAAAGATTCCTGTAGGTGATAACTGGCATCAGCGAGGAGAGATGGGTGGTCTGGGGCTCTCCTTAATCTAGCACCATTACAAGATACGGATACGAAACTAACGTCACCCTCTCCTATAATAACACTGCAAAAGCAATTATTGTTTAGATATTTATAAAGAGGAAAGGAAATTTGCCATCACAAGTGTGAACACATTTATTAAAGGATATGTCTTCCCTTTAACATGCATTACCGGCACGGAAGTTTGCTGTGCAAGCCGTCACTGAAAGCAGAAAACCGGGCTAAGTAACGTTCTAATGGATATGGTTGCAAATGAAGCTGTAATATAGGCAGCTAAGGATCTATGCAGAACCCAGCAATACTGAATGCTTCTTCTCCATTTGTGTGCACTTTAAGACTCCCACTTAGCATCCCATTATTATAAAAAGTCCTATATTCATTGAGGAGAAAATATACCCCTCGTAACCGGCAGTGACAAGTTATACATATATCTATATATATATAAATATTCCAAGCGGTGTCATTTCTGCATCCTCCCAGCAATGGATGTCTCTCATTAATTAACATAGTACTGTTTGCATGCATGGATGGCTTACACTTTTAAATATACCACTTCAGCACACATTTTTATAGCAACTTGTGTCCCTCAGAAAACTTCTATCCATTCACAGCTTCTGTGCTGCCAGGGGCTGGCTGGGTGTCAGAGGTGCATCTGCCTACCTCCCCCGGGCTGGTCCTATTGTGGGCTATCTTGGGAAGGTTCACTGAGCTACCTGCATTTTTTCTTTAAAATGCCCCTAATAGGCTGCTGAGCTTAGTCTCACCCCCCGGGCTGGCTAAAATTTGCTGCCCCTCAAGTCTCTAGGCCTTACTGTACGCTTTCACAACTTGTTTTACCCAGAAAACACTTGTTGAAATCATTATAAAAATGATGGTAGCAAACTTTTTCATCCTCTTTTGCTCAGATCTGGGAAGTAGCAGAACAAATATTGGATGTCTACCAAAGCGAAGGATGGCCATGCCACGCATTTCACCAGAAGACTGAAGGCCATCCACCTGCTCCTCTGAGATGTTATGCTATGACAGGAGGATGTGATCGGTGGTGGATTATAATAGGGGCTGATGTGGCAGTCGCCCAGGGCCCTTAGGAGGTCCCACTGCTTTGGCCCCATCGGCCCTAATGTTCAGGGAAGGGACTGAAATACTCTACGGGGGAGGAGGGCTTCTCCATAGCAGCTCTTACTCTACTGCATTGTTCGCTGGAGGAGGAGTTAGACTTTAACTATACATTCCATTTGGAATGCTCAGAGTGACCGTAACAGCAACACTGAGTCACTGTGTTCTACACAGTCATGTGAGCTTCTGTGAGAAAGATTAAAGTCCGCCTCCACAGCAGGTAGGCTCCTAGGGCATTTGTGATGTGTGACAACGGGTAGGAAGATAGGGGTCAAATGTGACAATGGGAGAAAATGGGGTGGGGGCTCAATGCCTTGGGTCACTGGGACGGTCCTGTGGTGGGGGGGGAGCATCAGTGAGGCATGGCTAACACAGAAGCAACACACTATTTTCTCCAGCAAGAAAAAACATTTTTTGACGTTCTTGGTGCATCCCGTCAGAACTTTCTGACATACTTTAAAAGGAAAAGTCCAAAAAATATGATTTTCTTTTAATTGAACCTCGATCCCTAAGTAACTTTGGATATAGTCACTAGAGTTCAGTCTGGAAAAGTGTCGACAGCCTTTAATGTAAACTGAGCTGTGTACTTTTGTTGAAGATATCTAATTGGACAAGCCAACATCCAATTAGCTACCACGAACAACATTACCCAAGACACAGTTTACATTCAACGTCTGTTTGGGCTGTTAATTCCACAGAAGCATCAATTGCTGGCGCTAGCGAGGGCGAATATCTCATTACCAGACGGGGTGAGAAAATGGATTCAGTAAAAAAAAAACAAAACAACAAAAACTAGAGCCCTATATTAAAGTGTATTGAGTTTGAGAGTGAAGAAGTGTTAACTGGTACGCTGTCCTATTAAGTCTTACACTCAGCATGAGCAATTTAGCACAGCAAATAGGAGGCACACTTAATATGTGTATTTAAGCAACTGATTAGTCAGGAGCGGTCTTCGACAGTGAAACGTTTCAGCAAAGTGCAGCATCACTGTGTCAAACAGGCAGATCCTTCTATCACAGGGATGGTATGCATGGGATTATACGAATATTCATCCATGTAGGTGTCTAAACAACATTCATTTTACGGAGGAAACAAGTGTAAATGTATGATATGGTATCACAGAGCAGTATTTCATATCACGGATGGGTACATTTGATAGATGACATAGCAGAGCAGCGTGGATTAGCACATTGGGTCATTATATTACAGTAGATTTTACTACACTGCAAAACCTAGCTGTGCAACCGGGCTACAGAGGGGCAGCTGGTATTCTCTCAGAGAAGTTTAACAAAATGATATCACGGATGTCATCCTACAATAAAACCTATGGGCACGACAGGCCATCTTAGGGCATTATTGAGTGCTATCACAGGGCACCATTAACTGCCCCTCAATCTCCCCCTCCAACTCTATTCTTTACCCTCACTGGGCAGCAACAACCCCTACTGTGGCTGAAGCCAATGGCTATCTTTACGACTTGCACAAAAGAGCACCAGCTCGCGCCATTAATGGCCTGTTGCATTGTATTATGTATTTCAGATGGAAAAATAGATTAGAACTTCAGATACTTGGGTCCATGCGATATGCAATTTAAAGTAACAACTTGTTACCAGAGAGAGTTGGCGACCGTGTGAACAACCCCTGAAACCAGATCACTCAATCGTTACATGAACCTTTATATATGAGCTTTTTAAATGGAAACACTCTACTGCAGTTTTGGACCAGTTGGGTCTAAATCAGCTAAAAAGTGGCCAGACAAAATGACCATGTGACACCATTCTAGAAGCTAGAACAAGTCCTGCCAAATTAATAGATCCAGCTCTTGAAATATGAGAAAAAGTACAAATATAAACCAGTAGGGCTAGTATAGATTTAATGATTGTTTCAATATTAAGAATGATGCAAGTACCTTATACAGCAGTCTGGTCATTCCATTTGGAATGCTCAGAGTGACCGTAACAGCAACAGTGAGTCACTGTGTTCTACACAGTCATGTGAGCTTCTGTGTTGTCAGGGTGACAACACATGTCTAGTAATGCCACTACATGGGCAAGGAAGGCACTGGTTCTGGTTTGGCACTGCCATCTTAGCCTGAAAGTCGTGTCACAATGAGGAAAACTAATATTTCCTTTACTTTTCTTGCAAACATAAATAGGCACAATAAAAATTTAATGAGTGTCAAGAAGCACTTTCAGGAGCTTGATGTATTGGCCCAATATGTTTGTGAGAAATCTAGCAGTTGTTAATCTCCGATTCCTAGAGATCTCTTCCCTCAGCTCAGTCTGAATTACACAGAGTATCTCAAGGTATTATTTATGCAGGGAGATTTATCCCTCGATATCCATACTCCTGTCATTCATTTAGAGTTAGACTCGTTTTGATAGAAGTTGGGTGCTGGCCAGAGGACATGCTCAGGACTGAGTGGTGCATGGGACAGAAATCACATGTTTGCGTCACAAATATGTACCCTCATTTGAAGACTCTGCACACTAAATTTATTTGTTTTCTTCATCTGCAACTATCTTGACGATATCACATTTTTGTTCTGTTTTATATTGAGGACTATCTGCTAGGAGCAGACATTTACATTCTCTTTGGTGAAATACTACAAATACAGTTGTGTTGGTGGCCCAGCCGCAATGGTCACACAGATGCCACGTTAATGCTTCGTGGTGAATGTATGTACTTAGAAACATCTTAAAAAGAGTACCGGTCACCTATCCACAGTTGCAGTAACGATTGTGGGCAGGCCACATATCATGGGAACTTTGTGAATGGATAGGCTGGGTGCTTAGGAATCTATGTGGCATCCCTCGGCTGTATGTCAGGTAAACTTTAATTCCAACAAAAAAGGAAATCTGCAAAGGTCAGAGCATGGCCGAGTGACTAACTAGGGCAATTCAGCAGCCCAACTTCCAACAAAAACAGTTATTGTGCCAATGGAAGAGCATTTTCAGGCTTTGTCCTATACATTAAAGGGTTACTTCTTGCTATCGTCGGCGATGGCTTCCTCATTCTTTTACATAGAGAAGTCTATTTAACAAGTATCAAAGTTGTACATGTGCCGCTGAAAAACATTCTCATTTATCTCATGATGGCGATAGCAGAGGGGAATCAATGAAAAATAATGCTCATTTCTGATGGACTTCCCATACTCACACCTACTATTTGGTTCCTGTTCCCTAATTGTGCAATCTGTTTTCTTGCTTCTACAACTGCTACCACTTTTGACTACTGGCATCTGTTGGTATGATGATATAATGTTTTTGAAATTTACAATGCAGTTCTTTAAATAACAAAAAATAAGCTTATTTCTCTGAATAGAACAATTTTTACTGTGAAAAACTTTTAATTTGTTTTACTAGTTTTCAATTTTTTTTATTTTTTATGCATACAACTACAGAGACTGTCCTGGAGAAGTGGTTAGTTAACTGCTACTGCTCCACGCCACGAGCAGCTGAGCACCACTCGACTGCCCCAGGACATATATTTTTGCTAAATTGCAGCAATGTGCTATCTTTTTATCGCCACCACAAGCAGCAATAAATGACTCCTACTTACTGCCTATGGGTAAAAGCATGTCCCGTCTAGTCTTTTCAAAGCGCCAATTGTACCACGTGTATGTACAAGTGCCTTAAGCTATTCACACACAGTATTTATAAGTGGTTTTCTTTTACCAAATTGGTTGACCACTGCATGGTGTGTGGCCTCCTTCTGGCAGACTGAAAACCAGCTGGATGAAAAATTATATGGCAGGGTGTAAATCAGGGTTGACGGAGGACCTTCTTCAGCGCATATGTGATGTCATCAGCTAACTCGGAAGAGAGCGCAGAACGGCCAAATACACGATGCGAGTTATGAAAATTTGGATCAATTTAATGGAGTTGTATATGGCAATTTGGCTAAATACATTGACACTGCTGAAATCTAATGTATATTTTTTTTTTTTTTTTTAAACATTTTCCTTTCAAATTCTTTTTGTTCATTTTTTGGAAAAAGAAAACCAGTATCAAAAAGGACATTGTGCACAATATCAGTTACATACATCAATAAATTCCAAATACAGTTGAGGATCTCAGAACATTCTGACAAGTATTCAACATCGAATGTCATCACAATCAAAATAATTGTACTGATTAGGTTATGAAAAAGAGTAACAAAACCTGAATATTTATTTGTAGATGCAACTGTATGGTGACAATTAATATTAAGGGTAAACAAGCATAGAATCAAGGGGAGGAAGGGGGGGGTAAATGTCTGTATGTAGGAAAAAAATGAGGGGGTGTAGGCTGGCCTTTTGTCAATCCAAAGATGCTCATTATCACCAAGGGGCATAAAGAGAGCCTGGGGGGGCAGGACAGAGTTTATCAAATGATAATATTTAGAATGTTTAGGTATGTCATATTTGCTAGTCTGAGTTAACTTAATTGCCTAAGTAGGTACCAAGTAGTAATTTCGGATAAGTTGACAATGTTTTCTCAGAAGTTGTGCAGCCAATCTGCTCTTTGGGTTTTGCATTTTGAACAGAGCCCTGTTTCCCCTTTAACCATAAAGCGACGTCTTGCCTGTGGGATATATGCTCTAGGAATCACCTTTAAGTGTATTTCCTGGAGGCGAGCAATAATTAGTGATTTCCAAATGGATTCAAAATGACAAACATAGTTGGTTAGTTTCCACTGGCAACATCTTTTTGCCTCAAACTTTCATTTCCAGGGAATTGTAATATGCAAACAGGTATCTAATTCTGTATAGGAAAGACTTCAAAAAGGTAAGTACATTTTCTAAGTCATTTGTCTATAAAATTTGTTGCCTGCGGTCCCGAGGTTATGTAATAACGGAGCTGAAGGTACATGAAGAATTGCGAGTTTGGTATACCTGTTTTCTCTCGCAATTGTTCAAATGTATAAAGCCTGTCATGTGGATCGAATATATCTTTGATTGCCATTATACCTCGATCATGCCATATGAGAACGTTGGTATTTTCTAAACTGGGCTGGAATGCTGGATTACCCCAAATCGTAAGAAACCTGGAAATTCTAAAATCTCTATTATGTTTCTTATGGATATGAATCCAAGCCTTATATGCGTCTCTAAATAGAATACTTTGACGATGGTTTATTGGTATCAGGGATTTAGGTAGATGTAACAGTGCAGCCTGGGAATATTGGTAGAATACAGCATTTTACAGATTATGATTGGTATAACAAATCACACTGATAAAGCCAATCAGTGATATAAAGGAATAAAGCTGCTGGTGTGAATGAAGTTATATCTGGTAAGCGGATTTCACCTCGAGTCTTTGTTTTATTTGGCATTTTAAGAAGCCCCACATAGCAAGGAGCAAACTGATCCTTACAGAGTTTTGCAAATATGGGTGTCCAGTTTATTTAACCCTATAGGGAGCATTTGTAATGGGTATGATAATTTTGGGAAGATGACCTAATGTACATTTTTAAAGAAATTCCTTACAGTGGAGGATAAACATAAATGATGTGAATGAGTTCTCTGTACAGCGCTGCGGAATTAGTGGCGCTATATAAATAACTGATGATGATGATGACGATGAAGAAATGTCAAATTGAGAGGGATCACAGGGTGCTAGGGCCAACACCCCAAAAAGGTCCCACCCCACAAACGAACTGGCCACCCTGCCCTCCATATGGTGCAGCAGTGCAGTGTGCACTGTTCACGGAGAGAAATGTGCGCCCTCCTGGCTCTCCGACAAGGCCAGACGCCGTTAACTGCAGGCAGTCGGTGCAGTGTTTGCCAGACCTGCCCTGTGGACCTCACAACACTTAATCCAACCCAGATTTCCCCCACTAGCTAGGTCTGTTCTAGGTCGTCCACCGATACACGTCCTCACATCCGAGCCACTGTTAGCTTTCTGTATTTGTGTAATCTTTGAAAAGCAAAGTGTTTTCGAACAGATCTGTGCTCCCATGTCTGCACTTCACACAGCTTATCTGTTTGTTTTTCCCTATACTCTCTGCGTTGTATTTGTTTGGCTCCGTGTTTGCATACTGTGGATGCAGCCTACAATTTAGAGGCCGATCCTATGAATACTAATCTTACAGTACCCTTGACCCCGAGGTCCTGTAAAGATCAAAACTAAACCGTTTAATATTTTCCTTTTGCGGATCAATACGGGCATAAATTCACTCTCAATGACAACTATAATTTCAAACAGATCTATAGCAGGCATACATGAATTTCTAGGGCAGGCAGCTTTCTTGCCAAATGAAGAGAGAGGGGAAAAAAATTAATGGCGAGAGATTTTGCTCAACTTTTTTACAATTTAATTTCTTTCGCCTTTTATTATGGGTCTGAAATGCTATTTTCAGCAGATGCTGTCATATAAATATCTCTCGTTGTTTTTCTCTTTCCCCTCCTGGTGAAAAGGGCAGGGGACCTATTGAAAATTCTGCTTTATCTCTTTCAAGAGAGTTCAAGTGTGGGTCGAAGAATCGATTGGAGGCTCTTTCTCCTTTTTCTTTTTTTTTAAAGTTTCCTGTCGCTATTTTGCCCAGATCAGCAATGAAGGTAAATGGAGAAAATATAATCTGTTATGTGTGTACCTATCAATTTATCCAGTTATATCAGCGTTCATTAAACAGATACAGACTTTTACGCATGCAATGGGACTATCTATGTTTGTCGGGGAGTGATTGCAGGTTCTGTCACCCACATGCCCTCCATAAGTGACAGAATCACTAGCGTGGGTATAAAGAGGGGGTATGTGTCATTAGGAACCTATTGCACATAAAACATTGCTTATGTGGGAATACAGAATTCTTAACAGCTTCATTTTAACAACAATGCTGCATTTGAAATGTGTCTGCCATCCGGAAATATAACATAAAATAAAAAACTAAATTATAACAGACATTTGAGTGGATTTTGCACTTCATGAAGTGATTTGTTTGAGACCGACAAAAATAAAGGGGAATGTGACTTTTTTTCAACATCCAACCACCCCCTCCCACTATTCTTTTTCTTGTAAATTTGTTTTTTTCTGATGAAATAAGATCAGTTGAAGAGACGGCATAAGGGGCATTGCAGATTCAGAAGAATAAAAGACGACTGTGGTAGTTGGCCCTGCTGCTGGCAGAGGTTACACGTGAACAGATGATTTCATTTGTAGCTGGGGCTAAGATGTTTATTTATTTGTGGGGCATTGCAAAAAAAAAACAACTAAATATATTAGGCATCTATAGACATTCCTATTTGCAGAAGAGGCAAATAGTACTGCAACAAACTCAGATAAACGTAGAAATAAAGACAAATGTTGTTTTGTTCCTGTAGCATAACGAATAAATTTAAAACACAAAACCAGTAAGCAAAAAAAACAAGAACACATAACCGATTAGAAGTGCTGGATACAAAATGGGCCATCGATTTGGGAGTCAATCTGCATTTTTTATTTTAATAATGCTCTCTCTCTCTTCCCTCTCTCTCGCTCTCTTTCTGTGTTGCAAAATATAAAAGCTGATCTGATAAATATTAATTTGAACCATCATAATGTATTTGAAAATTCCAGCTAAAATGTCACCACATGGAACATTAATGTAATATTTCAAGGCCCTGAGAGCAATACTCATATTGATTACATTTATTTCACTCTAGGGAGGAGAAATAATTCTTCAATGTGGGACACATCTGGTAGCCAAAGATGCAAACGCGGAGAAAGAAAATGCAAAATTTACAGGAAAAAAAAAAAAACACATATCCCACAGTAACAACATGCAATTTAATTGCAAAGAAGTGTTACATATCTGTGGTAACCTGCTAAACCAACCCATCAGAATGTATCTCTTCATTTACATCGTTTTGGTAAACGTAAAGAAATAAAAAAGAGAACAAAACAAAACAAAAAAACAACAGGAAATATGAGGATGCATCTTTTGGCAGTAAAATAATGTCATCATCGAAATTTCAAAGGAAGAATGTTTATTTGGATGTGCCTATTGGATATGTATATAATTAGCCATGCAAGAGGGGGACCAAAGTGTCTTTAGCACTTCCATAGACGAAGATTAAAACATTTTGGGAAATGAATCCCAGAAGCAGACTTTTATTTTTTTTGAAAGGGTTAAAAATGTTTGCCGGTGAAAACTGTACAGCAGAGGTAAACCTGCGGGCAGGAGAAAGACAGGGATGTTTCTCCCTCTTCTGGAAAAGGAGAACAAGAGACATTGTCTGTCTGGAGTCCCATAAAACAGATCTTTCCCTTGTCATTAAGAATATTGATGTTCATCAGGAAGGGCGTCAATGTGTCTTTGTGCAAATGAAACGAAATCTGAGTCAAATTGTGACCCTGAGCCACAAAACTGACGTTTTCTTCCCTTCGTTTTGGTTTTCCACTTAAAGTAGCGCTTTAAATGTAGCAGCAGCTATTTACATAATCCCATCGCTGGAATAAAAAAAATATATCTTCTGCAATGTGAGTGCAAATAAATTATATTATATATATATATATATATATATATATATATATATATATATATATATATATATATATATATATATATACATACATATACACATATACACACACACACACAAATATATATACACGTACGTACGTACGTACATGTATACACACACACACACACACACACACACACCAAGAGGGGATAGATCTCATAGAACTATCAAAGTACAGAGTACATTTGCTATATACATCTATACATATTCAGTAAGACACATGGTCCTGGGCACAATTCATTTAGAGGAAAACACGTCTCTGTGAATTTTGCTTCATTAATAGAACCAGAAGACCCCATTCTAATTGCTCTCTCAAGGTTAATTAGTAATATTATACCTAATGGAACAGTGCCCCCAGAGGCCATATAATAAAAGCAGACCTGTAGAACGCTTGACTAAGTTTAACCAAACATTAACTTTTTAACAAAATATCTAACAGACATGGGAACAGGCTATTGTGTTTGTTGAGAAGAGATCTACAAAATTGTTTTCTGGGTATATCTAAATGTGGACCTATACACCTGTATAACATACATCCAAATATAATACAAATGCAATATATAATGACCACTGAGATCTACATATTAAATAAATCATATATATATATATATATATATATATATATATATATATATATATACACACACACACATACACATACATACACACTAATTATAGTATAGTATAGGCAATATACATAACATCAGTGACACAAGTAAATCGAGTCACGATTACAGGGTTGTAAAGTCCCCTCCTGTTAACAGACCGCCTTTCCCCCTGGCCAATTAGAGTCAAAAGCAGCAGTCCGCTGCCAACACAAGAGGACTGTGAATGTAATAAGCGGATTAACTACCAATAGAAAGAGTTCAGGATTGTGATTTGCAGAATATATATCATGCTGTAATAGCTTCTTTTATGAAGTAAAAACGTTTTCTGGCATCTCCTAAATCCCTGTCCTAAACAATAACATCAGACTGGATCATAGACAAGCCTCCAAATCTCATGTTACCTACACAGCCAACTGACAAACGCAGAAAATATTTACGCTGACGTAATAGACATAGAACCTGATTCATTAAAGAACTCAAGTACTTTCACTCTACGCATTCGCAAAACCAAAACTTGCAACAAAGAACACAATTCATGTTCGCACATAAATGACACACGACTGCCTATGATTTATAGGGAAGAAGAGGACTAATGTAGACAGTGTACAGTAAGGGCGTGCTGAGGCCAAGCGCACACAGCAGCATCCGATTCAGACCCAGGGCATCTCCTAGTCATGTGCATTCAGTCGTATCACTGGCACCAGCTACAGGTCAGGTGTAAGTGCCCATTATTAGTGATGACGGCTGTGTATGCATGCCACATGTGTTTGCAGTTAGCAGCAACTGTAAAAATGAATTTAATATAAAAGTACACATTGAGAACATCCGGATAAAATGTATTTAATGGAAAAAAAATGTCAATGTCTTTTCCTTATGACGATATTATTTACAGGTGACAATCAATCACTGAATACTTTTGTTTGTGCGCTCTCCTGGGACTTTAAATTGCACATATGTATTGTACGTATACTGCAGTGTGTTGTGTCTGTCTCAATACGGCAAGTGCCGCATAAGCACAGTGTACTACGCCCGTATTCAACAAGAGACGGTTCTTCAGAGTAGTTTCACTTGAATGAGACCCATAGTGACAAACTGAATGGTTAGGTGACCAACACACACTTGCCCACTCTCCCAGAATGTCCGGAGACTCCCAAATTCCGGGTAGGTCTCTCGGCCTCCGGGAGAGCAGGCCATTCTCCTGCTTCCTAGTAAGGTAGGCAGAGTGGGAGCCTCCATGACGCCCTCCTTTCCAGGCTCTCCCCGAAGTTAAGAGTAATAAGTTGGTTAGTAAACTCTGACAGGCGGAGTTCTATGTAGTAAGATCATCAATAATTATGTCCTGATAATGCAAATACATCCAACATGTCATCTTACATCTCACAGTACATGGAGAGGGCCACATAAAGCATAATATCAGCTTTATAGTGAAGATCAATCCCCCAGATAGATTTATATTATGCTGAAAAGTCCTCTTTAAATGGGATATCAGTGCATCAAGCATAGTCCCACTGAGGGCCACTGGTGCACACAACAACTCAAGGGTCTATTAGGGGAGGGTTTTTGGGGGGTAGATTAGGAATTCTAAAGAAAAGGCGTGACCTCGGGGGATGTGGCACAAAACACAAATTGACATGACCGCGCCCCTTTGTGTGAGAGGCGCAGCTTTGCGCGGCAGGTACTCGCTGTCCCGATGTGCACCAGGATAACGTTAAGAGGTATGCTAGGGAGTAACCAGGAAGGACCATCTAGCTCCTTAAATGCACACTAATGCTAGACACCTACAAGCAGCTTGTTACATCTCACAATACACTATCCATACTGAATAGAACAATTCAGAAAAAACTATAAAGATTCTGCAATTTTCCTCTCCATAGAATGGAGAGCTCTCTCAGCAGTTAGTACTCTTATTAACAATAATTAGCCTGTGCAGGATGGGTCATTTCCAAACAGAAAACAATGCAGGAAGGTATTGCTTTTTTATCACTTGCGTAAATGAACATATTTGTTTGCCAAGCATATCTGAAAGTGCTCACTATCCAGTCCTTATAGCAGACCCTGTGAAAGGGGTATGGCCCCTACTTCAGGTTTGTGATCCACCAGGAAGTGGGCACAGTAAAAATGTCCAACCAACCACATTACGATCACCCAGTTATTTATTAGATCTTTTAAATGTTCATCCCGTTTAGCTCCATTTGTGCCTTAAATTAATCTAGAGAGTAAAGAGATATTGGGGCTGTATTTACATGTTTCAAGATCGTGAAGGTCTTTATAGTATTGGATGAAGAGCTTGTTCCCATATAAAGTGTAAAGGGCTTCCAACTAAAGGTATAAGGACGAATCCTGATCTCCATCATCTACCAGGATGTGGAATACTCAAGTACAGGGAACACGGTCTTAATGCAGCTTCTTCATCCTATGACTCTCACTTATATACTCTATTCCGTAAAACAAAAACACTCCGCAAGGAACGCTCATATACAAATGGTATGCAAACATGACTAAATAAAAACCCTGCAAGAAAACATTTAGCAAACGCTTAAGGCTTGTGCAGTACTTCATTTGCATGGGGAACAGGCAGGGGGGGGGGCTTGCAAATTTTAGCCCCGGGGGGGCAAGACTCGACTCAGCAGCCTATTAGGAACATTTTAAAGGAAAAAAAAAATGCAGGTGGCCCAGTGACCCAGCCCAAGGTAGCTCATTATGGGACTGGACCGGGGGGAAGCTGCCCCCCTACCACCCAGCTCAGCCTTCCCCTGGGAACAGGTCATATCCCCCTGAAATATGTCAGCACTGCTAGACCGCGTCCACTCTTCCTATGACTGTAGGGTAAGGATCGCTATATTTGACTAAACGTATTATACATTTTAAAAATTCTCTCTGCATCAATTTTATAATCGTCGCTCTTAGTATTTCACGCGCTGAGCTCTTAGTGTTTAAAAGTGGATTGGACCACATTCCATGTGTCTCCGAAAATACTGTATACTAAATGTGTTCAAAGACTGAAATAACACCAGCTGGTGCTTACTTTAGCAAAGTGAAAACATGTTCAGGTTCCTTAGGATGGGGTAAACTGTACTATCTTGCCTTTCCATGAATGTCAAAGCAGATCTGTTTACTCATTTACTCAAATCCACATCCTTAGTCGTTGACTTTGATCAATAATGGATCTCTCCCATAGGCAGCAGTGAATATACTGCGACCGGCTTTTCTGCTTATATGTCACGTCATGAAAGAAAACTCAGAGTAGAGCATTGCTGTGACTGTACAATGATTTGCTCTCAGTACACACTCATCCCAGAGAGATGGTCATGGCAGACACCAGTCAGCAGAAGCTGATATTGTACAACGGATATAAGTCACAGTACAGAATATCACTTTCAGACATATGAATAGACGCATTTTACAGCATAGGGATCAGTGTCCTCCAAGTCTGCAGGAAAATCATCTGTTTGGGGTCTGTATGTGACTAACACCTAATAATTCACAGTTTCAATGAAAAGAGCAGAACAAACCTGACTTGATGGTAGAGAAGAGAGGTGGTTTTCATCCACCACAAGTTAGGGAGAACAGCAAGTAGATTCTTATTTTAAAATAAAGCACCTCTCCCATTAACTAGTAAAACCTCCTCTTCTAGTACATCCACCCTTTGTGAGATGCTCAAAAACTGCAATTTCTCCCACGTCCTCCATAGGATACACCCACATTACTGCCTGTGCTCCCACTCTGTGCCCCCCAGTATCAGTGCTGCGGACAGTGTGTGGGCATAAGCTGACTGAACCAGTAAATCATTAGTTCAATGAGCGAAGGTGTGAAGGACATCAGCCTGGTGTTATAGTTAATTATATACTATATGTATTTATATGTAATATCATCAGTGTAATTGGACCAGAGTGACTCATTACAGATAAATGATGGAGAACACACATTGTGTTGAGCCAGTCCTGATTCTTATTCTTTGTGTATGGATAGCTGCATATTTCCCCTTCTCTTGTCCTACACACTGGAATATCAGACCCCACTATACTCACAATGCTTGTTTATATGTTATTGTTGTTTATATGTTATTTGAAACAGGGACATTTTTTACATGTTCATCCTACTAGCCTTGCTCCAATTAACCAAACCCACTACTGAACATAGAACCACCCACTATGGAGTATACCCACATCCACTACTTAACATAGAAACACCCACTAATTGTACATAACCACACCCACTATTGAACGTATAAACATCTATTATTGAGTAGATCCACACCCATTATTTTACATCACTGCTCACAGAGCTTGATGATGTCATTAACATCACAGCGTGGGGCAAGGCGTATAATGCTGAAAATCCACGCCCATGCTCACTCAGTGTTCAGGTAGGGGATGCGCTTGATGATGCAATTTGATTTATGATGTGTACGGGGCAAAGTATCATAATGCAAGTCCATGGAGGTAGTCTGGGCTTGATGACACAGTTTGCATCATTATGACCTGCTCCCGCCTACTTTGGAGTAGGATGAGCCTGGGAGTGTACAAGGTATCATTACACTCCACGAGTCAGACATTCATAAGCCTTTACCTAATTCTTTTTTTTTTTCTATTAAAGAAGAAGACAAAGTCTATTACATCCCCGAACAAGGCTTATTAAAAATGCTAAGCCACAATTCTAATGCCATAATAATACAGCCACTTTATGAAGCAGAGAAACACATGCCTCTATTTTGTCGTTGCCAGCTAAATCTCTCTGGAACCAACGGGGTTAAAAGAAGTTTGGCAAAAACACATATCAGAACATATAAAACGACTGCATATCTAAATTCAATATGTAGCAGCAGCACTTTCTTCACCCTGTTTATTTCTTGACCTTTTAAAGGAGCAATAAATATGGGAATGAGAAGATGCTAAAACCTCCTGATTCAGGAAGAATGCACAAGAGGACACTTGAGACAAAGCCCAGGAGAGCGCGGGCCCCTGGCCTGCCTTCCCGCCCAGTAATTCCCTCACCTTTTCCCCTGCCAAAGCTGCGACGCCACCTAAAGTTCATTCATTACGGATGCCCGAGTCCCCGTGTGCTGTAATGGAGCACTATGTGCATAAATGAATCATTCAATAGTTGACTGAATGAACTTGGCACAAAAATTACTTTGCTGGTCAAGGGCACATAATAAGACAATACAGGAAGACTTACACGCAGACAAAAAAATAAACCAGAGTAAGGAAAACTTCCAAATTAGATTGGTAAATCCCATACAACAATGAGATGTTTGAAACGTATCAATTTACCTTGGAAACAGCAAAGTTTATATTGTAGCAAATATAATATCAATATTGTAATTCATAAATACAATATTGTTCATGTCTACAACATATTTTGTATAAGCAATATCAGTATGTCCAATTTTCTTTTGGAATGTTGCCATATAACTCAGGAAAAAAGAATAGATATCCTAAAACATTCTGTGTTAAGCTAGGTACACTCTTCCTTCAGATGCCATTTCTGTAACGATTTCACCAATGACTGAAAGTCCCGATGACTGTGGCAATCCACATGTACACACTTCAAAATTTGCCAGACATTGTTCCATCGTTGATCGTGATCTTTAGAAAATTTATAAAACCAAATGAACAGATGAGATATGGTAACATGATCGGGGGAGCGTAGACACTCTTGCAGTATCTGGCCAAAAGGTCATGAATCGTGTGATCTGCATGATAATTACACCGATGTGTATCCAGCATTAGTGGTGTTTCATTGCTTTGAAAATAGCATAAATTTGTAGTGAAAGGAAAGATCATGAATTAAAGGCTAGGTTTTCAGGAGGTCTCTTCTGGTGCATTTGTATGTATATATTAAAGGGCTAATTGCTGGAATTGATAACAGTCGGCAGTGAGATAGTAAAATAGCAGTTGCAAAAGCCTACCACTGAGTGTAAGAAACGCCACTGGCAGACGTGGCATGCTCCCGCATGACGTCAGTAAGGTGGCATAAGCGCAACTCATCTTTCTACGTGTGCCACCGCAAATCACCACCCCTCTAGGAGGGGGGGGGGGGGGGGCAAACTTGGAAACTATTTTCCTATGTGCTGAGACAGCTTATAAGCAACAGTTTAAAAAAAAAAAAAAAAAAAAAAAAAAATCTGACCCAAGTGTCTTCTATCTGAGGAAACTCTAAAACTGGGGCAAAACTAAACAACTCTCAAAGCTGCATCGGCCATGGTTATCTGCAAATCACTTCAAGCAATCATTGACATGGGCAAAATGTGTCTCAATTCCACTTTCAGAGGCAGGACTTGCACATTTGTCGCTGGAGACCAAATTTGTACGGCCAACACAAACTACGGGCGATATCACAGTGTAAAACTGGTCGGCTCATGCAGTGATAAAAATACTTAACATTTCCCCTTTAAATATAAAAAAAAAATGATATGAAATAATATAAAAAAAAATGCCTTCCACACCGGCTCTGCCATTTCAATTACAAAAAAAAAATGAAAGCAAACATGACATTGTCCCTTAATTTTGTGTGGCTTATTAGAATATTCATTTGTATAATTGCTGAGTAGGTGCCTGTCTTAAATCAACTATACAATCAAGTAGAGTTATAATAATAGTCTAAACCATTTATATAAGTAATCTCTGCCATATTGTGATTAGGCCGCTCTCACGCTTTAGCATATTTATTTCCATGTCTTTCCTTAAGTATTTTATCTATGGTATGACACAGCGAGCAACATTTATAAAACCAGCATCGGTGATGAAATTACGTGTGTTCAGCGATATCGGGGAAAATTGTGCCAAATTAGCGAAACATTTTAATTTTAAAAAAAAAACAAAGCAAAAATACCGAAGATTCTATACTTGGTGAGGCAGGCACTTTTCTGCGGAACAATTATAGGGCAGACATCATGGCAACATAAAACGCAGCAGGGCGCAGTTTAAGCCACACCCACTTCTTACAGCAGTAAGAGCGCTGCAGTGCAAGGATCGTATAAATTAGAAACTAGTATGACATTTCTTTTTATCATTAAAAAGACATGTTCAGCATGATTTTTGCACTGTTTTTCTTTGTGCTGGTTTTATAACTAGCACTTAATGTGGTCAAAAATTTCCACACACTGGGTTTGGGATTTATGAAATGAATTCTACATAAATCTTCGTTCAAATTTATTAACTACAAATTACATTCATTCCCCAAAGCTGCTGTTTGTCCGTCTTTTTATCCTACTAGGATGTCTGCTGAACTTGTCTCACATGTTTGCATCTAAAAACAATGGCAGACATTTAGGACAAACAGACTCTAAAAAAAAGGATTTCAGGAGCAAATATTTATTTTATGATATAATTTATTAGAAATGCAATAAAGACACATATTTAATATATCTTGACATAAATATAAATTTTTGAAAGAAATATTCATTTGTGTACCAGTGTTTACATTGAAAGTATCTTAATTGTTCTGCAGGGTAGGCATTAAACCCTAATGTGTATAAGTATGTACCAAGCAGCCACGTCTTTACATGTTTAACAAAAAATGCCTCACCTATGTATTATTCTTTCTTCATACACTTAACTCCTATGTTTAGATTAATTTAACAGGCTAAATTACACATGAAGCACCTCCATATTGCCCAGGCCCTACTGAGACATTTTCATTACCACCCGAAGCCATCAATTTACTGATGTATGACCAAGCACAAAAGAAAAGCCAACAACACACCTCATTGTCCACCTTTCATATTGCCACAAGGTCCAAACCAGACACAACAAATCGTGAAAGTTGGAATTAAAATTGGTTCTGCAGAGGATACAGACACAGAAAATCCTGGTGTGACCTAAAATATTCCTTCTACACCCAACAACAAAAAAGGAAAATCACAAAGATTGATAATAAGCCACTGTCAATGTCAAAAGCGTAATACAGAGTATCACAGTATAAAGTTTCTGATTAACTTTCAGACATATTAACCTTTTTGTTTTGCGGTGTTGGACAGATTATATTGAACTGTTCCTTATATCCCAGCCAGATATCATCATCATCATAAATACACATCACAAAGCGGACCTTGGGCTCTGTATAAAATCGCTTTAGCTAGTGGGAAGTTATTCGAGTAAAAGGAGAAGAGGGAGGAACAGAGACATTATTTGCAGGAAAGGCAAATGTTAAGGAAATAGCTACACATGCCCTGAAAAATATATACTAGTATATTATATGTATATTAATACTCTACAGATCTCCAGAGAGGTTGATAAATTGATAATCTGGTAAATACCAATATAAAAGGAGTGTTCTGCAAATGAGGAACTGATCCAGTGTAGAACAAAACAACTTACGGTACATAATGATCAGGTTGCAGAGAGACAACACAGACTATAACTGGAGGTGTGTATGGGGCTTGGACAACTTTTCTGCTACATATTCTAGTATAAAATTATACAACAACTAATTTCTTTTCATTTACATAAACACTATCTGTGATACTTTTAGATAATCGATGGAAGACTAATGCACATTACCTGGAAAGAGAGGCACTGTGTACACTCGTTTAAAGGGCTTACAATCTATATCCGTGGTGGGAAAATGCAACCACGCTGCTTACAAACTCCGCCCCTCATCATAAGCAACCAATCATTGACTGAGCTGTAGTTTAGAAGATCCTACAGCAGGTGCAACACACACTTATAATAGAGAGGGATACATTAAAAGTAGGCCACATTCAAACACTGTATTGGTACAAACGCCAGGAGTTTAATACACAAGGTTTCTAACCCTCTGCCTTATCTATCCCATAAGGTTGCCAACAGTCGCTAATTTAGTGGGACAATCCCATGTATTTAATATTTGTCCCAATTTTTTTCCTATTGACAAGCTGGTGCTCAGTCCAATTTCTATAAACCAGATTCATTGATCACTATCTATACTTAATCTCTAGGAGTTACAATGTAATATTTATTGGTCATGTGCAGTGTTCCCTCTTTCCAATGCCAGCTCAGAACATGGGACAAAACTGGCATTCTAGCAAAGATGGCATTATAAATAGGATGACAGTTAATAGAATGATTTTATATAAAGGCATCTTTGTTGCCAAAAAGGTGATGGTAAGAAAGGGTGATGTTATGATAATTTGTGGTAGAAAAAGGAAGCATTGGAAAATGTAACACAAAAAAAAAATAATAACTAAGTTCAGCAAACATGTAACACACAAGTGTCCACATTTTAATTTCCATGTACGCAGTTACTGGGCAGGTGCCCCTAAAACGTCACTCGCACTACTGTCTACATGGATCTGATTGCGAAATGTCTCTGAACGTCCTTATATTGCAGTTGTTTTGCATTGTGAATACTCCTCTTTAATAAATACTAGCCCTGAGAATGAGGACATAGGACGCTGCATCCAGTATGCTGAACTTGTACTGTACAATTTATCAATACGGAGAAGCAGGGGCATTATTACAGACATTTACAGGGGCAAATCTGTAAAACCTGTGAGTTAGGAACAGTTTGCATAATGCTGGGGACACAGTCTCCTCCATAGCACTGCACGACACGTGCTTACATGTACAGCCAGACACAAGAACAATAGATGCCTACTCTAGAGGTCCCTTATGACAGCTGAAAAAGTTATAAAAAGTCTGGAGTTAACGTAAATGTCCTAAAATCCAACAATATAACAAGAATAGAACAGGATATGCATAAATATTAGACCCCGAGGAATACAACTTCTCAAAACCCCCCCTCCCCACCAGCAGCACGCAACACAGGACAGTGCAAGACTGCATCTACCAGAAAAAAGTCTTTCCTGTCCCACAGATTCTCCAAGCCGTAATCAAATATTGTACTGCAAGGTGAGCAACAGACAAAATCATGTAGAGTACATCAATCCTAAACAGATTTGTAGAGGATGAAATTACAAATAGCAGCGCCATTGTGAGGCGTGAGATCACAGCGTTACTTAATACAATATAAAGCAGGGATAGTAAGGAACACGTTGCAGTATCCTGAGAACAATACTAAGATCAGACTCCCTGCTCTGATTGGGGAAGGGGCATCAGTGATCGTTTAATTTGAATCACGTTTTTTTTCCAGTCTTAAAATGGTTAAAAAACCCAGCATGCTCACTTAAGCAATGACTTTGCAGAGCTGCCAAAATATTTTGATGTCTTGAACAAGATCTCTTTGGCTCCCCTGCTTCTTCCCCCAATGAATGAATCTCTAGTCAAGAGCAATGAATAATGCATGACCAAGGCGCCCCCTACTGGCAAGCCAGGTTGTTCAAGTTAAACAGCGTGGTTCCTTCTCCGTTTTTATCACAATTGTAATTAAAAAAAATACATGATACAAAAAGTAATTATATAACAGTCTAATAATAAGATAATTAAGTGTCTTTAGAATGACTGAGATTTTGCATGCATGGGTGCTGAGACAATGTATAAAGTTATTTTGCTTCATTTTTTTTAAAATTACATCTATTTGCCCCGATTATCTTCCATACATGTGAAAGCTGCCGTGGTTTTCTGAGTCTAAGAACACTTGCAAATGTTACTAGATACATTGCATTATCTTCCAAGATTCCTTTTCTGTTTTTCACCAAAGTCTTTATATTATCTAGGCAGATTTTCTTTTTAATAGATATTTGACAATAATGCTCAGCCCTATACATTGGATACAACTGTATCCAAAAAGTAATTTTATGTTATACCAAAAATTCTGCCTAAAGGATATAAGGACTCCAGAAACAAAACCCTCAGAAGGAATAAAGAAAGAAAATACACTGTAGTTAATAAAAGTTGCAGGAACTTGCTACTGAGATTCCAAAATGCATAGACAAAAAAGTTTCCAGGGGGTAATTTTATTAAGCTGCGGGTTTGAAAAAGTGGAGATGTGGCCTATAGCAACCAATCAGATTGTAGTTATCATTTATTTAGCACGTTCTACAAAATGACAGTTAGAATCTGACTAGCTGCTATAGGCAACATCTCCACTTTTTCAAACCCGCTGCTTGATAAATTTACCCCCAGGACTTGTTAAAACTAAATATATTTCAAATTAGACTATGATTAATGGTTAAAAAAATAAAAACATGTGAGCATACCAGACTTCCCATTTGTAAGTCTATTTGAAGCCCACTAAAAGAAGCAGGAAATAACTCTCACTTTTTTTCAGTTGCGTTTTAGAATATGTCTAGCAGGGGAAATTCAGGAAATCTACAGAGGGGGTGGGTGGGGGTTCAAAATGCTTGAAAGCAAAAAAAACAAAAAACTAGACCTTGCTGCAATAAGTCTACATCAGACACTTCATTGTAGTCAAAATCTTTTACTCTAAATAGGAGGTTTGGTTGAGTCACAAAGTGTAAGACGTTCTCTAATTAAGTACTGGTAATTAATATTAGTGATCACTTATCCGGTGAGTAGCACTCATACAGAAGTACTGAGTGTGCGTCGGTCAGACTGTGAATTCGCTTAGATGCAAAAGGGAAACCTCGCGACAGATATGTCTGTCTGTCATGTGACTCCTTGTCATCCTCACCCTGTAGGGAGCCGTGTGATTGGCCAATACCAGTGGTAGATGTGTGAAAGCGGAGCGAGCCGGGGAACAGCCACTGCATGAAATAAGCGGCGAGACCTCATTGTAAGTAATAGAACCAGAGACGAATTTATAGGAAAAGGGTCCTGGAGAAAATATCTAGCATGGAGCCCCCCATAGTGGTACAACTGTACATAAAAAAATGACACACAAAATATAAAAAGCAATTAAAGTACTATTGTCCGCGCATAACATCTGCTGAAAATGACAAGGAAGTTGTACTAAGCAGTTGTCCACACGCACAGCATTGCAGAACAACTCAGAATTGTACGCATAACAGAAATTAGGCAGCAGTCAAACTAGAGGGGTAAAAATGTACATAAATGTAATAAAATGTTAAATAAAAACAAACTAAGGAGTAATGTAAGCTGTATATTAATGTAAAACCCCAACATTACATAAATCTAACCATTTTACCAAAATGAATATTACTATACAAAAATATTAATCTCCCCTCACACCCACTAAAAATAAAACAATATTAAAATGAGGGTTATAGTTACTAACCCATCATTTCAAGAAAATGCCTGGGGGTCATTTACTTTCTATATTTACATTTTTATAAATCAGATAAAAAAAACCAAAAAAAACAGAAAAACACTAGACTCCCGAATATATGTAAATATAATACTCTAGAGACAAAACCTCAGTAAAATCATATTGTTGTGATCTAAAAAGCATAGGCAGATACTCATGAAAAGGATCCCTAGAATAGAGACAATATGTGCTATAGTTACTTAATGCAGATACTAACTGTGAGATTCCAGAAATTGGAGCATTGGGGGGCAACTGGAAACCCCCCTATAAGTGCACCCCTATCCTTAATCATCCATACAGAAGATACAAAAAATGTTACTCAGCTCATATAAATATGCTAAGTAAAGACCAAACATAGGAACACAGAACAAACGTATTGTTGGTTTTTTTTTTATTTACAAAAAGCACATAAATCGTGCATACGCGTGTACGTATTCAACAAGGAGCGGATGTAAAGATACCTCTGCTGATAAATGCAGGTCTAGGTCCACTCTGCTCTAACAGACAAGACACTGCAGGATATGTCTGAAACATGTGGAATATAAAGTCACAAAAGAAAAATAAGAAGAAAATTAAATTAATGTCACCTGTTAATAATATAGTCCTTAAATGACAAAACATTAAAAAACAAAGCTTTTACAATTTTTCTCAATATAATACATTTATTAGGATGCTATGAATGACTACTATACATAATAAACCTTTACAGTAGCTGCTGATTGCAAACACATGCTCTAGCTGCATACACAGCCGTCATCACTAGTAATCTGCACTTACACCAGACCTGTAGCTGGTGCATGTGAGACGACAGAAAATCACGTACCTTTGAGGCAACCAAAGCTTGAATCTGACACGAATGCGTGCGCTCGAGCTTGGCACTCTCTTACTGTATATTGACTAAGTGCATACGCCCTTTCCCCTCCTGAAGTTGTAGGCTGTAGTGAGGGTCCTTTGCGCTTTGATGAATTGGACGTTATGTTTTCTTGCGTATGGTTAATTTCAGAACATGCACAGAGAGATTTTACGCAAAATATGGCACATATCAGTATTTACGTGCCTTAACGAGTCAGGCCCATATTGCATACATTAACAATATAGGGATCACACCCCAAACACTACAAATAACCATAACATTTCAGGTGAAGCTGTAGATGTCACACATTTGTCTGGTCAGCTCCTACACGGTGGCAGAACCATTCATCCTTGTGGGATAAATTACCTCCAGTACTGGAGACATAGGCTGGCTGTACACTAACCGACTGGTCCATTATGCCTGGCAGTTGTCCACCTGGATCTTTGTCACAATTGGCCATACAAATACATTGACTTGTGTGCACAAATGAAAATGTTTCGGATGTTTGGTGCTCAGGCCAAATAGCCGTACCAGACAAGGTACCATAAGCGAGGACAATGACTGCATACAATACGGTCATCGTCCGACGGAACATACCATACATCCTGACCGACAGCAGACAACTCCCCAACAGACTTGAATCGAGGGGGATCTTTTTAATCCCATAAAAGCTGCGAGATCTAAAACAACCTAACTCTCCATCAAACATCACTGTATGTTTAGACACCTTACTCTGCCACTTTTACTGCAATTATATAATACACATAGTTCTTTAGGGTGTAAGCTCTCAGGAGCAGGGCCCTCTTTCCTTGTGTGCTCCTTCTACTATTCCATCACCCTATGTACCTCTTGGCCTGCTTCCCTAGCGCTATTTTCTTAAGCTTCGGCCAACTTCTCGCTGATTTCTACCATCACTTTCACTCATTGTCCCAGTAATAATTTTATTTACACTACCATGTTACCTGTGTATATATTTTTGTATCATGTTGTGTCATTGCTCAATGTTTCCTGTATGTCATGTACGGCGCTGCCTTATAAAATTAAAGATATTATTATTATTATTATTATTATTATTATTATTAATAATAGTTTCTTCCCTATGCTCAGACAAGAATTCCAGAATCTCTATTTGAACACTGGTCAATGGAATGTTAATCTTGAGATAAAAGCAAGACTCATGCTGTACAGCCTGCGTTATTGACACTGTCTCTCATCTTATTTAATATGCAGAACATAACGTATAGATGCACAAGACACATCCATAGCGCGCAGGATTCCAACCCCTGGTGGATACAATAAAGGGAAGAACCACAGAGTAATGATATTAACTTTATTTGAGTTCTAAATAACACTAATATTATCATCACGCTGAAGTCCCCGGAGTGTTGTTCTCATTTACATTATGCAGAATTTTATTTTAAAGTGAACAGCCAGAGATCAGCTCTTATTGCCGACATATTGTAGTTTAGATGTTAAGCATTTGCTGTTAGAAGCTGACAAAGAGATCCACAGACAAAGAACAAGTGAACCTAATCAAACCCAACCAATAGAGATCAATAGGTGCAAGCCCTGGATTTGCACGCACCTGATCCCCCTGATTCAACACTAGTGTAACAAACTATAACAAGGATCATGAAAATATTTACTTACATTAGCAACAGGATTAAAAAAAAAAATCAGAGTTAGCGCTCCTCTTACATTGAGGACAGTGTTATTTGCATGTAAGGGCTGCTATAGTGGGACTTATCCCTGATAAACGCGACGGTATGTTCAGGAAGGGGAAATGTACAGTTTGGCCTTTCCTCAAATGCAGAAACAGAAATAATTCAGAAGTTGCTCATTTGCTGTAAAGAAAGTCTCTGATTCAATACATGTAAGCGGCAATGTGTCCTATCACAGATTTTAGTCACCTCCTTTTCCTGTTTGCAGATCACAAGAAGAAAACAAGCAGAGAAACAGGATGATTCCATCATCATGGAACAAAGCAACAGCCACATTGAGTGATATTGTTACATGTCTGCTGTTAAATCACCAAAGGCTGATATTATTATATGTCTGCAAGATATTATGGGCCTAATCCATCAAGGACCACAAGTCCATTTAGGTGTTCTATCCTGTGTAAAATCGTTCTGTGCATGAGAACGAGACTTACGCTAGTGAACGCAACTGCATTCAATTCATGGTCGACTGCAAATGGCACTTCCGACTCCCTACGATTTGAAGGCGGCACAGGGGAGGGAAGGGGGCGGACTAATAGAGGCGATGTACAGTAAGGGCAATCCAAGGTCGAGTGTTTCAGCTGATTCAAGTTCTGGCAAGTTGCATTCAGATTAATGAATCAGGCCTAATATGTTGTCCATGTATGAAAATGCCTCTTGCCCAGTGCTTTAAAGAGGTGCTCAGTTTTTATTTTTGTGGCTTTAAGTCACATGAATAGATGCTGATGGTGACAACACAGCTTCCCCAGCTAATTTTAGACAAGACAAAAAAATAATAAAACATACATATTCACAATAAAAATTCCAGAAATTTGATAAATGAAACATCCTATAACATGAGCTTATTTCCACTAATTCTATTTTTTTTATAAGCATGAACTAAGGTCACGCAGCTGAACGTTCCCATTTATAAGCTAGACACCACTAAAACAAACTAGTTGTATGCACTGTGGTATTTAGGGACATAAATCGGTCATACATCACATCATGGATCACACATTCAAAATTGTAGATATACCATTGTCAAGTATACTGTTTCAAAGGAGAGAGTAAAAGTGCATTAATAATTACTGTATAAGGAACACTGAATAAGATGCTACTTATGAAAAGCTCATTTTTGTTTGCTCCCAATCCAGCTGGTTTGAAAAACAATTAAATGAAACAAATCATAAAACGGTGTTCATCAAATCACTTATAATGCAGATTTATCCAGATACACAGTCCCGATAGTCAAAAGTACGGGCATGTATTCTATTATCACTGGACTACGTACCGGCCAACCGAAACCTTTTCACAGTGAGGCAATACTCTGCTTTCCACACTACTTTTTCACCTGCAATATCTTGGATTGAATTTGTTAACCGATATATAAAAAAAATGATGTTACTTTTAGTTACTTAACTTTTGCAGTTGGAAAACCTGTGTGAAAAGCAGAAGAAGAATACTATCTCATTGTGGAAAGGAGTCAGTTTGGCAGACATGGGAAAAGCTGCAGGAATGCTGGATGAAGGTGTATGGGATACATCCTATACAGCATGTACTGTAGTAATAAGGAGGAGAACAGGGAGGTGGAACACAATACTGCAAGGAGAACAGCTGGGGCAATTAGATTATGGGATTTGTTAGTAGGGGAGGAGCGGTAGAGGTGACTGATCAGATTTACAATTCTACCTTACAATTGAAAATGGCAGTATGATATTTCCTTTATACAACATTTACATACTGAGCATTCTGCATGACTGTAGCACATTTAGCGTAAATATATATAAATCCGTTATTTTAGGCATACAAATTAGCTTGAGCCTTGGGTTTTAATTGCGGAAAAGACCTTACATCTGCTTATTTATCCTTAACATGAATTGGCCATATAAGATGACCACTCAACCTAACAAAACAACAACTGATCTTACATGAAGGAGCTGTATGTACAAGTGGCCATTTAGAGAGGACTATAGCAGATTTGGTCCGCTTCCAACAAATTGGATGACTATTGTGGACCCTGAAAGAAAAGAAAATCAGGTAGGTTCATGCTCTCCAACAGTTCCTATTTTGAGGTCACCAAGCACCCAATCTTAAATTGGAGAAAGCCAAAAGCACAGCATGACCCAGTCCCTCCACATACTTCCCAAGTGTCCCGATTTACTGGCCACAGAAGGGAAGTGGTTTCTAACAAAAAGTGGGTGTGTATTAAACAAATATGCAAATTTGTGTGCGCAGCGTTTAGGCTGAGCAGGGCTCTTTTCATGCCGATTTTGTGGTTCTAAATGTTGGGAGGTGTGCCAGCCTGGTGCCTGATGCCTACAGAGCTAGTTGCTCAGATTCAGAGTGAGTGGCTAATTTGAGGCATTTTACCATCACAACAACGACAGTCCTTGCTGGATTTGTTTCCCACTGCAGAACGGGTAAAATCATCCATTTACCAAATGCAGCGGTTGACGCTTCTTCTGGTGTTTTAATATTATGGATTTGAGTCGTTGTATTTTATACTGCAATAAAAGTAAATAAAACTCTACCATTAGTATTTACGTTGGAACAAAGCTCTTTTAATAACCCATAACATTACATTGGACTCGAAAGACTATCTGCATTTCAATATTTGTTATTGATTAAGTCATATTTCAGTTTTAATAATAACAATTTGGTGCTCTGATTAATTATTCAATAAACATCCTTTTGTTTCATGGACTTCTGTGAATTATTGGTCAGAATCTCCACCTACGACATTCTGCAATGCAGATTCTCTTAGAAAAATGTCAGTGGCATAATACATTCTGGATAGGATCGTACTGTAGCAATTTGGTAGATTAAAATGACCTATATGAACCGCATGAGGGGAAAAACATATGTATATCTTCATTGCAGTTCCATTACTCACATTGTTTCAGAGATGAGAGGATACTGGGGGATTGGTTTGTGAGTTTCAGGTCTTTGTTACAATGTCGCCTCAATCCCCTGTCACCCAGTGCAGCCTCACACACAAGGAAGCTGCACTAACTCCAGTCAATGTCTGCTAAATAGGGACATTTTCTGTGCTTGAAAAATATTAAACACTGCATTAATAGAAAAAGTGCAGATGTTGGATAAAACAAAAAACACTTTATGTGTTGATAGACTCCTGGCAGAAATATAGTAATCTGGTATATAGCATATTATCCGACACTCTCTAGGAAATACTTTTGAGTTTTGAAAATGGAAATTTGTAGAGAATTTCAATGAACAACTACAAATTAAATAAAAAAAATGTTACTTGATTATTGAAAGAGAGGTAAAGGGTACAAATGTCAAGTTTAGACTGGCAATCGGTTACAATCAATAGACAATAATGGAGGTTTCCGGTTTCAGAATTAATCATTGACCCAAAAATCTGCAGAAAACATGTACTGTTTTCGAGAAAGGAGGACAGAATGGAGAAACTAAATGATTTAACAGTATCATATTTTATTTTGCAACAACGTGACAAGTTTAGAGTGGTCCTTTGGCTCACAAATGAACAGTCTCGGCCATGAGCGAAACTCGATAGTTTTAATCTTTATTATTATTGTTTATTTATTTAGGAAAACCATAGTACTGCAGGTCACAAGGGTAGGCAGCAACTCATATGTCTTAGGTACCCACTACCCTCCTCTATGTAAGTACTTGAGACAGAGCGCCAGAGCTCTGCCCGGTAGGACGCTCAAATGTTAATCATTGTCTCTCTATCAACCTATTTCCAGAACCTTGGTCATCAGTGGTTTAGAGCACCGACACTTAGGAGTAAGAAATTAAATGAGCAGCCCATTCCATGCTTTTGCAACTTACATTTACCAAAATCTTACTATGCTACACTCAAAGTAGAATTCCACCAAAAATGTAACATTTAGTATAGGGTGAAAATAAATGTGAAATTCTACGTATCGATGACATGCTGTTCCACCGATCTGGCTCATACCAGGAGGACATCTACCGTCCAGCATTGTTTACACTAAATCTTTGTCAGAAGCTCAACTTGTAGAAGATAGAAAATAAAAATTCTTCTTTTGCTTATTAGCGCTTCTTAATCCCAAGCAGCTGGAATCGGAAAGAAGGGTCATTTAGAAAGCTGTGGGCCCATAGAGAAAATGCCATTTAGTGATATCATCTACATATTTTTTGTAAAGAGGTGCAAAATTTAGCTTATCTCGATTAGAGGAGCTGGGAATTGTTTTGTATGTATACTAAATATAATTGAGCTGCACCTGTAGCTTATATACAATGGAAACGGAGAAGTAATTTACTAGGAACCAGTAGCATCCCTGTGGCATGAACCGATAGGCTTTGTTCTCTGAAGGGGCCAGATACACTTAAAATGTTAAAAGAACCCTTTAGAATGTTTCTTTAAAAAGTCATGATACATTGTAACAGAATACATTTTCGTCACAGTTATAGCTGCGAGACAAGATGAAGATAACACTGAAGAGCAACAACAAAGTGGACATAAATCATGAAAGTGAAGCAAATGACAGCATGTAATAATATTACAATGGGATAAATGTTTAAACAAAGCCGGGATATGGACTTTCCCGCCAACTGTGATCAGACGAGATAATAAAATTGCTGCGGTTTCTAGTAGATTTACTGGAACACGCTGGGCCTTGGGTCCCTCCGATTTCTCCTTTCCACCGTGGCTTTCTCCATGAGAGTTGTTAATTCTCTCCTCTGACATTAATGTCATTTCCGATGCATTCTCTCTGTATAATTGAGTAGGTTCGCTACGTGAATATGTTGTTCTTTCGGTCCCGTTTATTCTGCTGTCAGCATTTACTGACAGTCTAATCTTGGTTAAAGAAATAGCTGCTGAGGTACAGATATTTGCCTTGCAATTAAGGGGTGATCTTACCCTCTGGTCAGATGGAACAGAAAAGGACTCACCTTCGTTTCGCCTCTGGAAAACCTCTGAGCATGCAACGACAAGTTCAGCTCATCAATATTCCAGGCGCAGGGACAAAAAAAATTGCTATAACTAGGGAAGTATGAAATAATGTAATGCAATATTGATTATTTTATGGTATGATTATGTGTAATTACATCTCTCAAATTTTATTTTAATGTTACATTTCACTACTTTTAGCTGTTTAAAATTACCCAAAACATCTCTGTTTAATGGAATGAATATGGCATCAATTTTAATGTGAAACACTCTTTTTCTGGTAAAGCATGACCCTTATAGACACTGATCATAAATTACGTAGGCTATTAACCATAAAAAAAAAAAATGTACGAGGAATATTTCTCTTACAAAGAATAGAGGTTTTGAAAAGCTGGAAGGAAAAGGGATTTGTCAAAGACTATAAGGCACTGTTTAAATAAAAGGGTCGCCGTCTGCATTAAATACATAGACAAGATGGTATCATAGAAAGAGAAATATATTATCCAATATCCTTATATAAAGAAGCATCATGTTCTACAGAGCTGTAGAGAATAGCCACCAATTCTGGGTATTACGGTACTTGGAAAATCACTGATTTTTGCTTGCACCTCTATGGGGGGAAATCCAACTGCCGGAATGTGCACATTGCTGTCAATTAAGGTAGGAATCTCCGCTCCGTTTTTTCCCTCGAATCTCTATGGGGTGCATAACATTATATTATTATTGTTTATATGTTAGGCGCCACAAGATTTCCACGGCGCCGTACGCAGTACAAACAGTAGACTATACAGGGTGAAACAGTACAGACCAATAAACAAAAAATACCAATACTTCAGAAACTCCAGGTAGGCTAATGCAGTAAAGACGGAGCAGAAGAACAGGTATGGGGACAGGAGAGAAGATGGCCCTGCTCATACGAGCCTACATCCCAAAGGAGGGTAAACAAAACAGGCACATGGGGAGCAAGTTGAAACATGGGGGAGAGAAATGGGGGGCCGTGAGGAGAGAGGGGAACGAGCGGAGGAGATGAGGGGGTTAAGTGGATGGTTGGTAGGCTTTGAGGAACAGGTGAGTTTTAAGTGCCCATTTGAAGGAGCACAAATTAGGAGAGAGACGGATGGAGCGAGGGAGGTCATTCCAGTGAAGGGGGGCCGCAAGGGAGAAGTCTTGGATTCTGGAGTGGAAAGAGGTGATCAGAGTGGAGGAGAGGTGGCGGTTATTGGCCGAGCGCAGGGAGCAGGCAGGAGTGTGAATGGACAGGAGGTTAGAGATATGGGGGGCAGTAGACTGGGAGAGGGCCTTGTTAAGTGGTGGTCAGGAGTTTGAAAAGGACAATGTAGGGGAAGGGGAGCCAGTGTAAGGCTGTCACGGCCACTAGGAGTTCTGCCCAGGATTCACCAGTTGACTATGCTTACCAGAGGGGCGGAGTTTTCACATCGGTCCTCTGGCAGCATGGTGAATAGTGGAACGTATATAACAGCAGATGGAGAGAGGATGCCAATGGAATTGATGATAGTCAGTGACTTGCAGCTATACTGGTAGACAGGTTTCAACCACGGAGAGCAGGGTGGACGTGAGCAGGTGAAGGAAGGTAATGGGAGAGTCAGTGGTCTGCGTTCAGCAAGTTGTACCACTGCTGTGAAGGGAAGACTTGTCCAGGTGCAGGTAGGTAGCGGGAAGTCAGTGGTCTGCGTTCAGCAAGTTGTACCACTGCTGTGAAGGGAAGACTTGTCCAGGTGCAGGTAGGTAGCAGGAGTCAGTGGTCTGTGTTCAGCAAGTTGTACCACTGCTGTGAAGGGAAGACTTGTCCAGGTGCAGGTAGGTAGAGGAGGCGTCAGTGGTCTGCGGACAGCAAGTTGTACCACTGCGAGGAGGCGATGACTTGTCCAGGTGAGGATAAGTGGAGGAATTAATAAAGTCAATAATTGTATGAATACAATGAGAGCACAGAGGAACTTGCTCCAAACAGATATGCAGCGTTATAGCTAATAGTCTATGGCGGTATATATACCGCTGCTGAGTAGAGAGGCTTGTCCTAAGCGGATATGCAAGGTAACAGTTGAAAGTCAATAACAAGTAAGCATACCGCTGATGAGTAGAGAAGCTTGTCCACGAGGATATGCAGGCACAGCAGGAGCGCTGAACGGCTGAAGCGGGTATGGGAACCGCAGGTGAGCAGAGCAGGTAATCCAGCAGACAGCTGAGGACACGAGCAGGATACAGAAGTCAGTAGCGGGTATGGGATCCACCGATGAGTAGAGCAAGTAATCAGCAGGAAACTGAAGACACGAGCAGGACACAGGAGACACCTTCAGAGACTCACAGGGAATGAGACTCAAGATCAGGCAACGATGTAATGAGCACAGGTGCCTTAAATAGGGAGAGGTGCCTCATCCTCCAATTAGATTAAAAGCAAAGGTCATAAGAGTTCTTGGGTGCTGCGCATGCGCAGTCCATTAAGATGGCGGACAGCCGCGGCTCAGGACAGACGCCGGCAGGAAGGCTAGAGAACCACGCACCAGCACAGAGGCACTCACGGTCCGGTGAGTGACAAAGGCAAGGCAGAGAGGGGAGGCAGAGGAGGAGCGGTGTGAAAAGATGTTGAGTCTTGCAGCCGCATGGAGTATAGAGGGGTCGAGATAGGAGTGGGGGAGGCCAGTAAGAAGGAGGTTGCAATAAACGAGGCGGGAGATGAGTGCGTGGATGATAGTTTTGGTGGCATCCTGAGAGAGGAAGGAACGGATGCAGGTGATGTTGCGTAGTTGGAAGAGACATGCTTGGGCAAGGGATTGAATGTGGGGGGCAAAAGAAAGAGAGGAGTCGAGAGAGTGACACCCAGGCAGCAAAGTTGGCCGACATAGGAGATGGTGGAGTTGTTAACAACGATGGAGCGGTCATGGTGGGATGGGGCGGGGGAAAGACAATGATTTCAGTTTTAGATATGTTAATTTTGAGAAAGCGCGAGGGCATCCAGGAGGAGATGGCAGAGAGGCAGTCAAATACACAAGAGAGGAGGGTGGAGGAAAGATCAGAAGATATGTAGAGTTGAATGTCATCAGCATAAAGGTGATAATGAAGACCGAAAGAGGAGATGAGAGCACCAAGGGAGGAAGTATAGAGCGAAAAGAGTAGAGGGTCGAGAACAGAGCCCTGGGGGACTCCTAAAGGGAGAGTGGAGGAGGTGGAGGAAGAACCAGACGTGGATACAGAGAAGGAGCAGTTAGCGAAGTATAAAGTGAACCAGGCGTGGACAGAGGCAGAGAGGGAGAGGGAGAGAGAGAACAGTTTGCAGCAGGAGGGGGTGGTCCACGGTGTTGAAGGCCGCAGAAAGGTTGAGGAGGAGGAGTAGGGAGAAGTGACCATTGGATTTGGCCGATAGGAGATGATTAGTAACTTTGGCAGTTTCAGTGGAGTGGAGGCAGCGGTAGCCGGATTGGAGAGGGTCGAGGAGGGAATTGTCCAAGAGGTGTCTGGTGAGGCAGCTGCTGATAATCCGCTCTAGTAACTTGGAGGCATAGGGGAGAAGAGAGATAGGATGATAATAAGCAAGAGAGGTGGGGTCGAAATTGGGCTTCTTGATAGGAGAGATAAGAGCGTGTTTGAATGAGGAGGGGACTACACCAGAGGAGAGTGATAGGATGAAAAGGTATGCGAGGTAAGATCAGGCAGTGAAAGAGAGAAAGCAAAGGAGGCGAGAGGGGATAGGATCAAGAGGACAGATAGAGGGTGGAGAGGAAAGAATAAGGGAGCGAACTTCTTCACCTGATGTAGGGCAGAGGAGCACCAGAGTTGGTTGTTGGAGGGAGGTGAAGCGATGAGGGTGGCAGGAGAAGGATAGGAGATGTTCAGTCTGATGGCCTCAATTTTGGAAGAGAAAAAAGGTGGCGAAGTCAGAAGCAGAGAGGGAGGCCAGGACAAAAGGGGAGAGTGAGGAGGGAGTAGAAGGTGGCAAAGAGGCGGCAGGGATTGGAGGACTGAGAAGAAATGAGGGACTTAAAGAATGATTGTTTAGCGAGGGACAGGGCAGAGGAGAAAGAGGAGAGGATAAATTTAAAGTGAAGGAAGTCAGCCAGCGAACGAGATTACCTCCAGAGGCGTTCATCAGTGCAAGAGTACTTTTGGAGGAAGCGGGTGAGTTTGGAGTGCCAGGGTTGGGGAATAAGGCGGCGGATAGAAGAGGCCGGGGCGACAGCATCCAGGGCAGTAGTGAGGGAGTGGTTGTAGAGAGAGGACGTCTGGTCAGGGCAGGCCAGGGAGGGAAGAAGCGATAGGAGAGTTTCAAGAGAGGAGGAGAAAGAGGTAGGGTCAATAGCATCAAGGTTGCGCCTAGTCAGGGTGGCTTTAGGAGAGGTGGGAGCAGGGGAGGAGGACTGAGTGAAGGACAGGAGATGGTGGTCAGAGAGTGGGAACGGAGAGTTGGAGAAGTCAGAGAGATCGCAGAGATGAGAGAAGACAAGGTCGAGAAAGTGACCAAGACAGAGGGTGGGGAAAAAGGTCCACTGTGTGAGGCCTAGGGAGGTGGAAAGGGCGAGATGTCTCAGCGGAAGTTCCCGGAGACAGCTCGCGCTGAAGTGAATCTGCCCCTACTAGTTGCAAGGAAAAATCAGAGATGTTTCGGGTACCAAACATTCCAAATGTTAGAAACTTACCTGTTCCACGTTTCTGATCACTGCCGCCTGCACTGTCACATTCTGGTGGGCAGCGCTGCTTGATGCGGCCATGTAAATATAGGTGGAGAATAGGAATTCCCCTTTGCCATTTTAGACGCTGGCTGTGTCAGAGTAACAGGTTATTATTACCTAGCGTCTGCCTGTGTTTCTTGGTGTATTCTGAGGATTTCCAGTGTATGACGACCTGGCTTGTTTGACTACTGCTTCTGGATATCCTCTGCTGTCTGTGCTCCAGTGTATCCAACCAGACGTCGCTGTGATTACAATTTTGGACTCTCCCGTGTGCGGTGTCTCAGTGTGTCCGACCCGGTGTTCTGATGATTACAGCTCTTCTGTGTGTGCTGTACCACTTCAGCTAACTAAACACTGTTTGCCTTGCTGTACTACACTACCACTACAGACTCTGCTTTTCCTGGTCCATCCTCCGGTCTTCTACCAACCGTCTATCACCTATCACATCAGTGGGCTAACCAAAGGGCCCGACCTGCGGACCTTCGGCAGCAAAAACCATCCCACCTTGCGGCAGATCGTGGTGAAGAAGGGGGGTTCATTAGACTTTGCACCTTGGGAAGGCCAGCGCTAACACTGTCTGATAGTAACACCGCGAGGCTCCGATGGAACATAGCGAGGAACTGAATCAGCCTAAAAATGACAGAAATGCCCAAAAATGATCCAAACAATTGTGATTGGATATTTTGAGCAGGTGGGTTGTCTAGAGAAGCATGCGTGGCAATAGCTCACCACATATTCCAGTTGTGCTGAGCAATATTCCTGCAAGCTTGGCCAGAGAAAAAACAGAGCCACAGAGTCAACATAACGTACTTTATTACACATTTGGAGAAATTTGGTTTTCGGCTCCTTGCTTTAGAATCCGAAAAAAACATTGTTTAAATATTGATGATTATGATGAAATATCAGCAAGTTTTATGTGCACAACACTTCAACAAAATATGTTTATTAAGCATATTCTAAATAAGTCATTTGCTTTAATTGCCTCTGTCCCTATTATTATTATTATTATTTTTGCAAGGTCTTTATTTAAAAACTGAATAAAACAGTAAAAAAAAAAAAAATTTGTCTATCATAAATATTTTGCTGGTTGTTTGTGTTTTAAAAGTGGGACAAGTAAATGTGTAAAAAGAAGACAGTTCTTTTATTGATCAGCCAATGGCCATTTACAAACGTGCAAAAATGCACTCGCCACAGCCCATTGCTATTTGTGCAAATGCACAGAGATTTATCTGCCTCGCACAGGACAAAAGTGTGAGGTCCCCCCGAATGTATTATTACCAGCACTAGGCTTTGCCAGCCTAGGTTTAACCAGCTGTGTGCCGATAGCACTAGGGCTCTTCCCACACCCCTGGGGGAGAGATGGGTGCGGGGTAATAATGATAAATCCATCTGGTCGCTGGTGCACTACAGGTCCCAGCAAACCCAGGATGTCATTACGTGTTTGAGCATCCTGGTGCTTGTCGTACTACAAGCACCAGCATACCCATAGCTGCCAGGGCATGCTGGCACCTGGGGAACCACAAGTGCCAGCATGCCCGAGCACCCAGGGCCCATTATGTGACTCCATGTTGCGCTTCAGTGGCAGTAATGTACTACTGCTTCCTTTCTGAGGATCGTTATGTGCCAACCAGGGTTGTCAAATGCAGAGCCAGTGTAAAACATCCTCCTCAACACTTGGCCCCGTGGAGATGGGAGAGAGGCCATTTATTAAGGAGGCCAAAGGTGTTTCAAGCCAGGTGGATTTGCCCTCAAGATTAGCTGATCTGCAAAGAAGGGTTCTAGCAATCGATGGGTTGTCCATCTGCGAGGGAGTGATCAACCCAATCTGCAGGAGATGTACGTCAAGCAACTCGGACAAAGTTCACCAGGCCTCTCCCACAACAATATGGAAAGTCACTATAAGAGACACTAATGAACATCTCTGCTGCACAAACTAATTTGAACACCTATATATTGGGGGGCTAGGAGCTCATTATTAATCATCAAAGATTCCCCAGACGCTCCATCTACAACACACGCCTTGCTCTCAGGGGCAAACTTCATCAAATGTTTTTGGTTAGGGCAGCTAAAACCCTGCAATGGCTTCAGAGAAGGTTTTATGATCGAGAGGACGCCTTATTAGCGGGCAAACATCCTGCCAAACTCTCTCGCAAAAGAATAACTCCCAACAGACAACACAGTATACCTAAACCTGCCCTAGTACAGCCTACAACATTGAAGTGAGGGATTTTATACCACCACCTCGTGGCCGTAATATGTACTGCATGTTTTTTGGGTGTTTTTGTGGAGGGGTGGGGGTTAAGCTTCTTTAGGATTTGTAAAACCCCTATAAACATGCCAGTGCATAAATAGAAAATCGCTGTAGATGGATCTGCAATTCCAAGTTTAACTGAGGAAATATGCCATATTAGACACCAACTTTTCTAAACTAGCATACAACTAAGCAGGTAAAAGAGTTATGACAATGTCTATCTCATGTAGTCAACATGTGACACCCTATCTGTTGTGGAACTACAAGAGCCAGCAGAAAAAGGCATTCATGTCATACTAGGGGGTATATGTATTAACCTGTGCTTTTTGCAAGTTGCCGATATTTGATGACTTTGCAGGGGAAGTTTAAAGAGGGAATGGCTTTAAAGGCAAAACTTGCCTTTAAAGCTATTGCCGCTTAAAATTTCCCCTGCAAAGTCGTCGAATATCGACAACTTGCAAAAAACGTAGGTTAATACATTTATGCCTAGGACTTGTAACCTGCCCTAAAGCCAAGTCGAACATTGTATTTTTTTTTTAACTATTTATTTTGAAAAATAGCAATCATGTACAGATAAGAATCAACAATTAGTACATTTGCAGGACAAGAGACAAAAACAGAGAACAGTACATGTCATGGGCATATGTCAATGAAGCTGAAAATATTTGAGTAGCAAATATATAATATAGCCAGAGGTTGACAATAAAGAGACAGGTAAGTATACAATTGTTATCCAGAATACTCAAGAAACTATAACATTTTATAACAATATAATGTGGGGGGGGGGGGGGAGGGGGGGCACTGGTCGCCACCGAGACTGAAAGAAAAAGAGAACACACTTCCCAATTATCCACACAGTTCCTTAACCCTATCTTTCCTTTTTAAGAGGAGAAACAAATAAATAGAAGAGGGGCAATAAAAGTTTCAGAGGAGATTACTACTTAGATTCTCTGGGGAGGGAAACAGCATTGAGAGTCTAGAGTCAGGCCCCCTATGAACCTAGGGAGTCTTTTTAGGAGGAAGGAGTTGGTACAAGAGGTATGGGTTTATAAGTAAAGCCAAGGAGCCCAAATCTGGTGAAATGTATCAGCCTTATCATGCAGGTGGTATGTAATCTGCTCCGAACTTTGTATTTTAAATCTCTCATTTCAATGGACTTCCATCCAAAATTTAAGAATTCTAGTTTTAGGTGAATTCTTCCTTAAGCACAAATTTCGCCATCACAAAAATAATAACTCCATTACGAAAAGTCAGCAACTATAATAAAAATAAAGGTTCCCATATAATAAGGATCACATATGTGTGATTGATAATCTGATTTGGATAATGTCCCGAGTGATATGTGAAATTAATCTGAGACTGTTGACAGGTCGGCTGCTTGAACTCTACAGCGCTCAATAAATCTCATTCATTTACTAGGGACAGATTTACAGAGTAACGAGTTTTTAGGAAAAGTCCTCATTTTCAGCTACTGGGGGGAGAAATTTTTATTTTCTCTGGGACATATGTTATCCGGGAGCAGATGGCTCATAACACGAAGTTCTGAGAAAGAAGTCAGTAATATATATATATATAAAATGAATAGAGGGACAGCTGTCTTACATTACACCTGTTCTAAGTTTTGTAACTATCAAAGAATCCCTGTCCTTCAATGTCTGAAACTAGAAACTGAGAGAGGGAAAAAAAAAAATCACTGGAATAGTTTGCGGATCACGTGGAACAATGTTTTCTGAAAGTTGAGATTTCTTTAGCACATGCTTCAGGCTGCAGTGCCGGTATATGTACTGGAGTACAGATTTTTTAAAAAGGTCAATTCTAAACTCACAGATAGAGACAATATATGGTAAATGTACGTTCTTAACCACTAACACTATTTTTCTTAGGCATAAAACACACAATAGGGAAACCTGGCAAAAACAAATCTCCACCCAAAAAGAATATTTTGCGGGTGCTATGGAGTGTAGGGACTTACCGCTCATCCTCCCTCCTATTCTCCAAGGTGATGCCAACATGACTGAGACACCACAGTTACTGTATAGGAACATAATCTGTCAAGCTCATCTGTGGCATATCCTGGCAATCTATCCATGGTGGCTTCAGTATGCTATAATAAATAAGTTACTCCTATGTCAAATTTCCTTCAGTCCTTCAATCAATGGTCAATTTCCCAAAGACAAATACTAAATCGACCAATGATACACCAGAGAAGATGGTACATTTTGACATTATGGTGAAGGAGAATAACTCTAATTAATGCAAAGCAAACACAAGTAGCAATAACGAGACATTCAAAATAAAACCCAAACCATACCAGTTAGGGGGGAAAAAAAGTCACCTTTAGCGTAAGACTTTGCCGCGTTGCAGAGTCTTTAGCTGCTTGTTTACTCATTTCTAAAATAGAAATCGCTCAAATAACCTGCCTTTAATTTCTAAAATGTGCGATAGATTAAAAGAACAATAAAAACAATATTTTACAAGATATTGAAATCTCTACAGTTTACTGGTCCCACTTCCCACTTCTGTGTGCCTTTAAAATTTGGGGGCAATTGTTGTTGATTTTGGTATAAACCAGGCCTGTCCAACCTGCGGCCCTCCAGATGTTGTGAAACTACAAGTCCCAGCATGCCATTCCAGCTATCAACTGGTTGTCTCAAAGCATGCTGGGGATTGTAGTTTCACAACACCTGGAGGGCCGCAGGATGGACAGGCCTGGTATAAACAATAGAATGTAGCATGATGAAGACAGAAAAACCATGAGAAGTGATCAGTAAGTGGATAAAAATTTCGGAGGCATCCTGGTATTGGAAGAGTCTGATACGAGCGATATTGTGGAGCTGGAAGCGACAGGATTGAGCAAAAGATTGAATGTGAGGGGAGAAGGAGAGGGAGGAGTAAAGTAGGACACCCAGGCAGTGGAGTTGGGGAACTGAGGATATAGTGGTGTTGTCAACAGTGCGAAAGAGGACGGGAGAGGAGGAGACTTGATGGAGGGAAGGAGCTCAGTTTTGACCATGTTAAGTTTGAGAAAGCGTAAGGACATGCAGGAGCAGATACAGTCATGGCAATGAATGCAGAATTAGGTAATAGTGCAACATTTCATTAGAATTACTCATTTTCTATAAAATTTTAGCTTCTAATGCCCAGAGAATAAGTTTACATGGTGAGAATTGTATCCAATTACGCTGAAAACAATGACCTTTTGTGCATTTGCCCAACACTGAATTATAAGGACTGTTTAAAAAGTGGAGCTGTCCTTGGAAATTACGGACAGTTAGTAACTGTGCGATATAGGGACTTCTGCCTGCCCTCTCGTTTTTGGGGAATAATGTGTTTAATTTGTGCTTCTAGAACAGTGTTACACCATTAATCTGTGCCATTAAAGAGCAAGTAAAGCGAATTTTGCACAACAATATCTTGCAAAGCCATTGTAATATTATAGTACTTATGAGACGTATTAATATATGGGCTTCATATCTGAATAGTTAAATAGTTGAGTTTAGATGTTATTTTAAGGCGTTCCGATGGGTTGGGACGAGAGAAGTTGCCAATATGTATCAGAGATATAACATTCAGACACCTTCCTCCAACAGAACAGCCGGTTACATAAGAAGGGTTTCCCGGACATGGGGCATCGTCTATGCTTCTAGCTGAGTAGATAGAAGTTTAAATACGAAGCATTTATTTTGGGCGGCCATCGCTAACATCCATTACTGTTGCCTTATATGCTCAACCATTATTTTTAATGACTGGGTTAAAGCTTGACTGTGTAATACCTCCTGCTCATATCCTTAAAACATAAAAGTCAATAGGAAAATGGAGGGCCCAATCGCTCATTAAATGGAAATATTTCCTTACCGCGGAATGCAGATTCTACTGAGGGTTTTAATTCACTCAGGATAATTTGTCTGCATTTGTCTCCCATTGTATGAAAATGCAATTATTCTGTAGGGCATGCTATGGAACAATCATTACCACTAATGGGTGGTTGCTGGTTTCTTGTTGGGGTTTTTTCTTTCTGGAGTGCTTTCAAGAGTGCAAACTGTTTAAAAAAAAAAAGCCTCTAGATTTTGACAACTTTCATATGAATATTTAAAAATGTATTCCTATATGTAGGAGCGTTCAAAGTCATTTAGCTGTGTGCAAATCCAGGAGTGGATGGCATTCATCAGACTCTGACAGCTGCTGCTCGAGCAGTTGGTGTTGTCGGTCTAATTGCCAATGACTTTCTATAACATTCCAGCTTCACAGTCCAAATTTGTTCTTACAGATATATTTTCTTACATGTTGGGCTCATCCTTTGGTATTCAAAAACATTTTTTCTGAAAGGCTAATAATAATTTGACCATTCAACCCCCGTGCCATGTTACATGCCAGCGCAAGACACAACAGCCTGTGATGGAAATTAATCTGGGTGAAAAGATCTACGTCTGCTGTTAGAGGTTTTACAGGAAACATTTAAAGGGAAAAAAGAGTTTAAAATAACAACAAGTTTCAGTGTGACATTTACTCTGTCCTTGTGTTTATATGATCCGGATCTCACTAAGCACCGTGGCCAGACCTAGCAATAGGCCTAGTATAAGGGTAGCAGACAGAAGCGGCTGTTTCCCTGCACGGTGCGTGGGGAAAACTTTTTCTCATTCGCCAGAGATAAAGAATTAAAGGGATTGTCCGACAGTTGTGGACACTACTGAAAATTTCTCCCGATGCAATTTCGTTAACGACTTTACCAACGACAAAGTTCCGATCAGCAGCCGAATCATGTGTACACACTATACACGTTTCACAAGATTTGCCGTCAGATCTGTGCTCATCATCTGTCATAACCATCGGCTGAAAAGATGGTGACTCTGCTCACTCCATATAGATCTAAGGACCCTGCTGGTCGTGAGTGCATACACACTGCAGAATTGGAACAACATCGATCCATCGCTGAACAAGATTTTTAGTCCATTTCTAAAATCAAACGATACAAAGTGCTTTGGAACGATAAAGCATGATCGTTGGAGTGTACACACTAATGTGATATAGGACCTAACTGTCGTGCACTCGGCCCGATAATTCGGTGAAAAACTTGTAGTGTGTACACAGCCTTACTTGGGCTGACAGATCTGTCCTTTCCCCAATTTAAACAAGCAGCACCTTCACTAGCCTTCCTTAAGCAACATTTACAGTCCAACTGCTTTGATTAAAGGGCCAGTAAGTCATCCAAAAATTGTCACTTCCACAACGTCACCAGTAACAATAAACGTGTCCCAGTCCCCTCTTATCCATTGTACAAGGCATCAGTGGGAAATTTCCTCAGAGACCGCCAACATGCCAGTGCAACAGGGCCTGTTCAACCTCCTTATAGGCTGCACAGCTGCTGACCTGCAGACAGAGCTGGACATGATGCTCATCCAGCTAGTATACGTGTCGCATAGGAACACCATGATCCCCACATGAAAGGATTGAAGAAAATAATCAGTATCGGCTTTTATCAAACATGTAAATTTGGGAATATTAACAATGCCCCACCTGGGTCTCTGTCTGGCGCTCTGTGCTCTGCTCTTTTCAGCAAGGTTGGTCTATGCTCTGTGGCTTCCTGTGAACCCGACTGAGGTGTCACTGACCTGGTCAGTAAGTCCAGAATTAATCCTGTTATAGTGTCATTTTGGAAGTAGCGCATCTGCAGGTCAATCAACCTTCAGTCCCTTTGGATCCAATCCACAAGTCAACCTCAAATTTCTCAGAGTTTTAATAAGGATATGCTACAAATTCCACCCTTCATATCCTTTAAACTCAGATCCCTCTGCACTGGCCACCGAGTTACTTGGCGTAACCACCGTTCACATTAGGTCCCTTTGTTTAAGTCTGCAAAGTTTTCTAACCAGTAAAGGCCACAGCCAAAATCAGAGGAACCCCTACTGACCCATGTGGTGCCTTAAATACTGTCACAGCATGCCAAAGCGGTATCTGCTTGTAAGTCCAGGCTGTTTGTTCAACCACTGTTATGGGAATCAAAATGTTCTGCCAACTGGCGTAGCTCTTTTTGGAGGAAGAATTCCCATTGCTTGTACACATCTAATAGCTGTTAAGAACAGATTGTCTCTGGCACCATCTTTGCAAACTGAGGGCAATCATCATCATCATCATCATTTATTTATATAGCGCCACTAATTCCGCAGCGCTGTACAGAGAACTCATTCACATCAGTCCCTGCCCCATTGGGGCTTACAGTCTAAATTCCCTAATATAGACACACACTCACACACAGACAGAGAGGGAGACAGACAGACAGTGAGGGAGAGACTAGGGTCAATTTTGATAGCAGCCAATTAACCTAACAGTATGTTTTTGGAGTGTGGGAGGAAACCGGAGCACCCGGAGGAAACCCACGCAAACACAGGGAGAACATACAAACTCCACACAGATAAGGCCATGGTTGGGAATCGAACTCATGACCCCAGTGCTGTGAGGCAGAAGTGCTAACCACTAGGCCACTGTGCTGCCCAATGTATTACCTTTGCAAGTAACCCACATTCAACAGTATTAACAAAAGTAGCAATATTACCCAGACCTGTGTACCAACAAAACAATTAATTTTCTCCAGTCTGTCCTTCTCCATTTATGCTTGTACATCACACGGGGATCACTAAGTTACATTGTAAGACTCCCCTAACAGAGTCAGTCTGTATTCAATAACAGCCAGACTCTAAATGTAAAGTGTTTGATGTGTGTATGTCATTAAACACAGGAGGCTGAGTATAATAAAACAGCAGGACTGCAATGTGATAATCATTCTCAGGGGAATGATAAAGGATAAACATTTACTACCATCCTATGCTCAACGATGAGATGACTTTACCATCATGCAATAAACAAAAATGTGGCGTGGCCACAAAAGGGCAAATGTGCCGAGACAACATCACATTGCAAAGTACATTGTACAATAAAAGAAGCAATGCTAATGTCAGTGGTAATGAAGCAAAGAAAAGTGCAGCTGATGCATCCTCATCTAACTTATTTTGAGATTGCAAAAATGTAACTGACATTTGTCAGTTGTACACAATGAAAAACAATACGGTATTTGTAGATACTGGAGAGGATGCATCACAAAAACAAACTACATGAGATAACCGGTATGTAGAAAGTGCTTGGAAAGTTGTCATGTAGTGATAAAGAGTGAACTGTCATACAACAAGATGCAGATATCAATCAACAGGCACATGTGTAAAAAGTATTATAATTTTAAAAAAAAATTGCCTTTCCTATCAACCGCATCCGATGGCACAAACCCCTAAGCACACCAAATATCATTATTCTTTCAGGGAAAGTGCTTTTTATCATATATTAAAGTGAAACTGATAATTCTGACAGTAACATCTTTTTTTTAACCTTTGCTCCATTTATCAATCATTTCAACAAGTTGATGAGTGGTACACACACACACACACACACACACACACACACACACACAGAATGTGTACCACAACCAGCTGCAAAGACACAGTACATTAAGTGCATAATAAACACAGATATGAAAATTTTCAAATGTTGAATAAAAAAAAGAAAATAAAAAAGTATTAAGTCCCATTGAGATCCCAATATTACATTTGTTATGGACAACCTTAAAACATCAAAAAATAAAAAGTTTTGTTGAAACTGCAGAGTCCTTTTTTTGGGGGGGAAAACAGTTTTTCATATTTTTGTCTCCGTAAGCTTCAAATGATAATTTCATCAAACCCCGTCACGTTGTAGGCCTATTCAATTCTGAACACCTTTTGCTTCCTTGCATGAGATAATTAGGTTTTTGTTTGCTCACAAATGCCAAATTTTGCAGATTCTTGACATTTTCACACTCTTTTTAAATCAAAAACATGGTTCTTCACCATTACCACTGGCTTTCACACTTTTAAAATGAAGGATAAATTGAAGCATTGTTGGGCCACGTTATGTTTACTCACTTAGTACCACAACTCCCTGTAAATTAAATCCTGGCTTATATAAATCATGAAATTCTACTGAACAACTAAAGACTGAAAATGTGACATGTTCTCCCTCTCCCCCTCTCTGTCCTCCCTTTAAGGTACTCCAGATATCTCATAACTTTTGATTCATGTTTTTCTATATGTTATCAATCTTGAGGAGCACTCCTCCTGTAGTGGTTCCGAGTTCTATACCCTACCTGTATTATAAACTTTCGATGTTAATATTGTTATGAGTTGTATTATCATAGCACATGCTGTACCGTTCATATTTGACAAAAATTGAATAAAAATATATTTAAAAAAAAAAAAAAAAGTGACATCTGACAAAGTCTCCAGTAACATTGCTGCCTTGCAGTTGGGGCGAATATGTACACGAGTTAAGCGAAGAATATATAAATTCTTGCACACTTCTCAGGACACCGAAAACATACCAGCATTACCAGGGAAGATCATTGCTCATTTTAAGATTATATTGCACAACTATGTAATAATTGGCCACAACATCAGCTCAGGGTGACTTTACAACTAGACTGAATTCTACTATGCTACTATGGTTTTACGCGATTTAATTTTTGCTTGGCGAGTGCACAAAAGACAAACTGAACACAACTACTTGTTTGGGATCCGGCCAGGAGAAAGTCCTAAAATTGTAAATTTTTTACATAAAACAGTCCCCCCCTCCAAATAATGAAACAAGATTGAGTGAAGGGGAAATGGGTGCTGCCCTGAACCAAATTGTCTATGTGCCACTTGCTTCAGACCCTGTAGTGGGAGCATTTAGAAGCAGGATAAGCAGCAGAAAGTGAAACCCCAAGACAGGGACTCAGGTGGTGGATTGAGCAGCAGTATGGGACAGAAGGAAAACCCTGCTAAGCAAGTGAGTGACATCAAACAATTGCATAAAATAACTCCCCAAAGAGGTGTGGTTGATTGAATTTGGCCGTGGCTGTGTAAAAATGTGTATATGCTTTAAATGAATTTGTGCAAATTTGTGGGGTGAGCTGGTCAAATCATCATTTTGTCCAGATTCTACTTTTTATACGTTGTGAGGTCTGTGTTTGGAGGAGACATTAAAACACTACAGTTCGGTGAGGTGCTATTTGCACTTGCTTGTCTCACAAGATTAATCCGTGTGTACCATACTGCACAACTAACCAATTTATATTACACAATCCACAAGGGGGCATGCCCTAGCTCAACTCTGAGTTACCATGTAACAATTGGTCCAGCATTTGTGTGCTACATGCAATAGCAGACAGTATTTTACCTGCTGGTAAATGCATTTATACCCCCTTGTATTGCAACATGGTTCATCCAGGAGCAAATACTCAATTTTTTCGTTTTGCTCCTAAGTCTAACGGAGGCCCTTTGTCAACCTGACATTTGTCAAGGTTTATTCACAATCTCATTCTATGTTAGGAGAAAACAGCTGTTAAAATTATTTTTAAAGAAGCATTACTCTAAAAACATACCAGACAGACAGAAAGACTATAAGGGGGGAATTCTATTCCCCCCAAAGTACCGCCGCGCTAAAACTATTACCGTTATTACGGTAGTTTTAACCCCTTTTGCTTGCAGCTCAGGGAGCTGCGAGCAAAAAGCCGGCATTAGAATTACCTTAATAACGGTAATTGCGCACATTATTGCCGTAATAACGGTAATAATGCACAGGTCACGTTACTTTTAACAGTAACGCGGCCAATTGAATACCCCCCTAAAAGCTTTTAGAGAAACAGTCAACCTGGACAAACACGTGGCTATTTCCTCGGCCAGTTTGGATAATTTACACCAAACTGACCTAAAATCAAAATCTAAAACAGTTTGTGGTCAGTGAAATCATACAAACAATTGCAACCAATTATGAACATACCATCAGCTTCTTATCATTTTGGGGGGAAAAATCCCGTTTGGATACGTAGTAAATATCTGATCATACGGATTGGACACCATGAATATATATCGATTCGCTCTTTCTACGGTCACCTGACCAATTACATTAATTATGAGAGGAACCTGGGCGACTCACATTCTTTCCTCCAATTGTCCAATTGTTTTGGCACTCCTCACATGAAGGACAACTATAATCATGAGTGCCAATAGTCCATCATTTCCTGTGATAGCCCATGGTTTTAAAAATTAGCCCCTATTTCTTCAATACTGACCAACTTCACAATAAAATTCCCTTTTCTGCATTTAATTGCAAATCTTTACAGATATTCCTATTCTCGGTATTTTTAATGCAAAGTCCACCATTATCAAATTCAGTAAACATGAAAGGGGTCCCAAGGTCTGCGGAGATACTATCAAACATAACCTTAGCACTGACAATTTAAAAAACTATGGCAACAATCACTGCATCATCATATTCATAATACACTATATTATATGTAGTACAGACTCACACGCTTATAGTATATGTTATGATGAGTATTATATTGAACCATGAATGTTTAATACATTATTCTGTGTTGACCTGGCATTCCACTGCATCACTAGTAAAATGTACTGTATAACTTACCAAATTCCATTAGACAGATGAAGCCCTTCCCAAATCTTTAGAACCATGTCCTTTGCAGATCTGATTTAAGTCCAAAAGATGAGACTGCAATCACTTGAGCTGCTGTGAAATCACTGGCCCTACCCCTCTGTATAAATCCACCAATACCAACCAGGCATTTCTGCAAAGCAAGTCTACAAAGCCGTCAGTCACTCTGCATATGCTCCGCTTAAGAAGCACCTTCCTCCTTACATGGTAACCTGCTGCAGATGAGCGAAGGAGCATAATGGACATATAAACAATCACTGCAGCAATCTCATGTATATTACTCAACTCCATAACACACAGCCTTCAATATATGTCAAATAGCGGTATTAGTATTATGTAGAAATGCACGTTTATTGAGTAGAAGACAAATAAATTGTTCTGGGCATTGCTTGGTCTATCTGAAGCTCTAGTGTCTATTTACAGCTCAATAGAAGACAGTTATAAAAATACGCTGTCTCTTTGGTAAGTTAATTTTAAGTCATTTTATCTGCTTTTCTTTCCATATTTCTACCCCAAATAATTGCTTTAAATGAATTAGCACTGGACTCCTTGTCTGACAGCCTGTGGCTTTAATTCAGTTTGTGGACTGTGACCTTTGACTCCTTTTTACTATACTAACCAAGCTAAAAGAACACTTAGCAATTTCTCCACTTCCTACAGGAGAAAGACTCTTGGGGGCCCACAGTGAATGGCGGGGAGGGGGTGAGCAGCTAGAGGAAACAAACTTTCACATAAAATTATGGTATATGGATAATTGAGAAGTTTAAAAACATGAATCTAATTGTGCGCTCCCTAGAGAGCCCAGTATTGAACCATCCTATAAAAGGCCCGAAGTATCCCACTGGTGATTTATTGCTAAATCCTAGTATTTTTCAATACATTATAGTTTTTAAATTGTGTTTAAATTGAGTGTAGAAGAGCAGAGGCCATTAGGAGATGCAGAAATGAAGATTATATTTAAATATTCATGCATGCAGTACCTTATTATTGAATCTGAACACTAACAAAATCAATATTAAGTGCGGTTTGACATGAATTTATTTATGAATTTCGACTTTCTAAGTACTGTATTTTTTCACTCAAAAATTGTGAGTATAATGTAGTAATGATATCAAAACAAAGTGTCAGAGTGCATTAGCTTAGGAGGTTATAAACCTCCTTATTAAGGGTCCCCATATAGTCCTCAAAAGTGCTTAGCACACAAAATCTGATTTTATTTTTCTAAACACTTAAATCTGCTACACACGGAAAGCAGCTGATAGTAGAAAATGACAACGCTAACACTTTGCTCTTCTTAGCACCTGTTTAGAAACAAGGGAACAAGACTGTTAATATCAATGTATTCAACTTAAGCTTTTGCATAATGGAAACAGCATTGCCTGTGTTGCTGTGAGCCAAAGTATAAAGATATCAGGACAGAGCAGTCTTAGTGTTGGCCCTGGAAGTTCATGGGTTGTCTCCAAGACATTTCAGATACACAGGACCTTGCTCTAAAATAGAATAAGATTTATTTAACCCATAATACATAGGGGCAAATGTAACATCCATAAAGTAATAAAATAATAGAATTGTAAGCACAAATACAGCAAGATACAAAAGATTTAGTCAGGGTATAAGACAACAATATTAGGTAATAAAAGAATATATTAATCATTAACAAAATATATATGACAGACTGTGCACATTGGGGTCTTGCTTTCTGGAAGCCCAATTTATTTATTGGTCCCCATGGTTCAGAACAAGCTGTTCCCCGATGAAGGACTCTGAATATACAGGCACAAGGAGGGGGGGGGGTTATATTTTAAACAGCACACTTCCCAAAGTTTCCATATCCTTTGACAGTGACTATAATAGGAGAAATATGATAAGTATACTAGTTGCTGTATGTGTATTGTATACTATGCTTTATTTGATGAGCGCCGCTGCAGACCTTTTGTGGCTCCTTATAAACAAAAGATAATATATTGGATTGCTGATAAAAATGATCTGAGTTACTTCAAAGAACATCTGTCAATCATACAACCACAATCTCTCGAGGGTCCATGAAACTAAAAGCACCCAGAGTACATTTAAAATATGTTTTAGTTTTGGGTGGAGTTTGATGAAATAAAATAAAATCTGAATACTTAATTACCATCCATGTTCCATCTGCCAAATCCTCCAGTCCCCAATGGGATTAATGACACCATGACACAACGCCATTCCACTCTCCTGAGAAAAGCTGAGTAGGGAGTTATTGACTCTCCTCTATAAACTTTCTTTTCAGGTCAAGAGGTAAGAGAGGAGTGCGGTGTATGGCATAGACGCATCGGTGATCGCCCAGCAGTTCTGATGTGGAAGGCAAGTTTCCACTTTTTATTTTATGTCATTGAAATTCGCCCATATTTATTACTTTTAGGTGCTGTTATTCTTTTAATCCTTTGCAATAGGAGCTATTATTATTATTATTATTATTATTATTATTAATAATAATAATAAACAATAACAAATAATAATAATAATAAATAATATCTTCTTCTCTCGCCGCTCCACATCTGCCTCCCCTCTCTGCCAGCCTTACACTGGTTCCCTTCCCAAACAGAATCCTCTTCAAACTCCTCACCCTCACGTACAAGGCCCTCTCCAACTCCACTGCTCCCTACATCTCCAATCTCATCTCCATACATGCTCGACCCTCTCCGGTCAGCCAATGACCGTCGCCTTTCCTCCCCTCTCCCTTATACAAGATTTCTCCCGTTCTACCCCTTAGCACTGGAACGATCTCCCTCGTTCTATCAGACTATCCCCTAGCCTGTGTAGCTGCAAACGGTCATTGAAAACCCACCTGTTTATAAAAGCCTACCAGTCCACCACTTAACCATGTAGTATACCTCATCCTCCATCTCTCCCACTTGTGCTTCTTGCCCTCAGACCTCCTTACATTGGCTCACCCCCATGTGTCTGCCCCTTTCCCTTTAGATTGTAAACTCTAGTGATAAGGGCCCTCTTCTCTCCTGTTCTCATTACCTATAACTTGCACACCTCCTCCTTGGGCTCTCTGCCCATAGACTCCACTCCCCCATTGTCTTTGCACCTCTTTCAGTGGCTCTAAACCTGTTAGTTGCGCCCACACTAATGGGCACAGGTTTCAGCTTGCGCCGAGAGATGTAGTGTCATTTGTTTACTGTATGGTACGGTTATACCCTGTGCTGTCTTTTTTTTGTCCTCTGTACGGCTGCTGCGGACCTCATGTGGCGCCGTATAAATTATTAATAAATAATAATAATAATAATAATAATAAACACTCAAAAATTCATTGATAGCTCCAGGCAGATCATAACTACCTTCTTCTTATTTGCAAAACGTATAACCTCTATGTTTACAGACATTTATTCATAGTTTTCCAAATCAATCTGGCATATTAATTAACATGTTAGGAGATGGGTAATAAATCGGTCACACAGTAGCAACGATCGATACGCACAAGGACAATCGCGATGCCAAAAAGCAGCCCCCTTACTTGACAATGTTGACGAACAGTCAAAGCAAAGAGTTGTGGATTCCAAAACACCTTTCAAATGAATAATTTTTACAACAGCAACTGACTGAAACAATTAGCAGTCAGATAAGTTTCATTGCCTGCCAGAAACGTGTTAAGTCATCTATTGTTTAAGTGACTGATGCTAATTAAACGTGTGAATGGAAGCTGCGGCTGTTCTGTTGCGTGATCGGGGAACGTTTTAAGCTTTTTAAAGCTGGTCTTTAATGTTGTACTAGCACCTTCTTTTAGAACCTGTATAATGAGATAAACTGTATGGATTGATGTCTTGTAGTAATGACATTTTAGAAGGAAGAAAATAAATAAATAAATAGATGGTGCCAATACCGGATAATTACCTTGTAACATACGGCAGATCACATACTTGATGTTTTAGAAAATTATGGGGTTATTATGGGGGGGTGGGGCAGGGGGGGGGGGGGGTAAATAATAGTGATAATATATACTTTGTCTGCATTTTCTAGCCTAAAGTTACTGTACCAAAACTTAGGTTTCACGTTGAACACAAGCAGGGCGACCATACTAGCTGGAACTTGTGGTGCAACAACCATCTGATACAAAACAGGCTGAGCACACACTATAGAAATTTCTCTCGATGCGATATCCTTAACAATTTTACCAATGACAGAAAAAAAAAGTCCCGATCAGCATGTCGATTCCTGTGTACATATTTTACACTATTTACACTTCATTTGTCATAACCATCGGTTGAAAAGATTGCGCCTTTGCACACTGCCGGTCCCGAGGGCACGCACACTGCCGGTCCCGAGGGCACGCACACTGCCGGTCCCGAGGGCACGCACACTGCCGGTCCCGAGGGCACGCACACTGCAGAATCGGAACAACATTGTTCCATCGTTGAACGGCATTTTTAGTCCGGTTTAAAAATCAAATGAAATGATACGATGAACTTTGGAACAATAATTGTTTATCGTTGCAGCGTATACACTAATGTGACATCGGGCCTAGCAGTCGTTTATTATTTGATTGGCTGAAAACCCTGTAGTGTGTACCCGGCCTTACACACTGTGATGACCAGATTTCAAATATACAAGAAAAAAAAAATTTGGAATAAAGTGTGAATAGTTATGGTGGTAACTGGTTATATTTTTTTTAGGTTTGGAAGAAAAGAAAAAATAACAGATTATAGAAATCACAGATTTCTGTTTTATAAAAAGGGCATAAAAAACAAAAACTAGACATGGCAGTCTCAATAAAACAGACCAAAAACACTAAAAATATTTGAGATTATAGTTGCATGAGTTGGTGTTTCTGAGCCCATTAGAAAAAAACGCTTATTTTAGGGTTGAAAATAAATTTGTAATTCTTTTTCTTTCGCCCAAATGAAGAACACTGTACTCGCTGGGACTTTGCAGCACAAGAAATGAATGTAACGAAACTCATTAAAATTGATTCACTTCTCCTTCCAGCTCAGAAACAAAGTAACTATTGGGCTTGGTTTTATTCCCAAATGTGGGGGGGAAAATTGCATTAACATAGCTAACAAACACAGTTTGGTGCTGTTCATTGTATGCACATGAATAAAGACGGATAGAAAATGGCAAGTATGGAGAACCACTCTGCATGTGCCCACACTCTGGGGGCATCATATCATATTAATAAGAGCAAATCTAAACTAGCATTTTTCTCCAGGACTATGTTAAGGGGTTGAAATCTGGATTTAAACTTAAAAGAAAAGTTTTAGAACTACGTGAAATAACAGAAGAGAATATTTTGCAGCGTTAGTGAAGGAATGTGACCAAAAGACTTGCTGCAGATAAAATAAGACGATGAAAATTAGGGCAATAGCAAATGAAGACAATGCAGAATCGTTGGGATGCCTAGGTAATCATTTTCAAGATGAAGAATTGTAAGGTGAAATGCATGTCAGTTTAAAAAAAACAAAAAACACCCAAAAATATAAAATTATTGGGCAGGGTAGTCCTAAAGTACAGGACTTTGCAGTGATATATTTCCTCTTTCCAATGCCCACATTTCCATTTGAACCTGCAATCCGGCACAGACTGATTTTCCAGGATCAGTGCCAAACACCAGGATGTGGGTGCCCAACTATAAATGTGTTTGAGCAACGATGGGCAGCATACCCGCGGCCGCTAGCCTCCTCCTTGCTTTATGTCTCGCCCATCCTTAACTCTGCCTTATGGCCCAATGAGCGCAACCCATGGCTTCAGCTCTTATCATCATCAGCAGCAGCAATTTATATAGCGCTACTAATTCCGCAGTGCTGTACAGAGAACTCACTCACATCAGTCCCTGCCCCATTGGAGCTTACAGTCTAAAAATTCCCTAACACACACACAGACACACAGACTAGGGTGAGTTTGATAGCAGCCAATTAACCTACTAGTAGGTCTTTGGAATGTGGGAGGAAACCGGAGCACCCGGAGGAATCCCACGCAAACATAAAAACTCCACACAGATAAGGCCATGGTCGGGAATCAAACTCATGACCTCAGTGATGTGAGGCAGAAGTGCTAACCACTGAGCCACCATGGTGCCCATATTAAATAAGGGGGCCGAGAGGGTTCGGAGGTATACTAGGTGTGGGCATTGGGTCTGAGGGGTGCTTAGGAGAGAATGGGAGATTGAGTGGCATGTGTGGAAATTAACTGCATGTTGTGTATTTACCTTTGATTAAATACACTGTTTTTACTTATTACTGAGGACAAGAGTAATGTGCAGCCTTTATAAAGGTTAGAGGGGCTTGAAGAATACCAGGCCGCCCATCTTTGTGGTAGAGCGACACTTGTGCAAATGGAGAAGCTCACTATTTCCGTACTTCCATAAATGACCTTTATTGTGCTTTGATGAAGATATGGCGGCCAATGTCCCAAACAATCACCACTTTCCGCTGTTTCACGCTGAGGAGGAGGAACTGCTTAAAGCGAAAGCCATATAAGCTCTCACTGGCAAAGTCTACCCCCCCCCCCCCTCATACTTGTACACCACATTGCTTGTTGAAAATATAGATATATCATATAATGTTTTAAGCATATCACAGGAGCCAAGGTCAATGTTGGAGGGCCCACATGTCATGCCCGGTTATCCTACCTGTTCCTAGACGAAATCTGAAATATATGACTTGTTGGGGATGCTTGAGACTACGGCCCTAAATATTATTGATCATACTTTTATGAAAAGGGACTGGATAGAAGACAGAAACCTGAAATATACAGATGGAGCAGACTTTGATCTGCTTTCTGCAGTTTACCGTGGGCTTCGTACATCACACAGATACTTCCTTTAAATCGATGGAAAAGATGTGACAAGCATCTAATTGTAACATGATACAATAAAGTCTGTTTTATCTCCAGCCATCATTAAAAATACTTTTTCTGAGATTGCAAATGTTTAAAAAACAAAATTATAAAAAAAATGAAAAACTGTCAACCTGTCCTTATAGGTCATTTCTTTCTTACTGGAAGCATCTGTTAGTCTATAACAAAATACCAACAGCTTACTGTACTGTGCACGGGAGAGGTAGCCAAGTCTAGGTTAGAAGTCAAATAGCATTTAAAACCCGTTTGATTTATAATATTCATCAGCGTTTTTAAAAATGCTATCGGCAAGAAGGAAGAGGGGAAGAAAAAAAAAAAACCTTTTCCAGTAAATCGATGTATTTTGCTATAATTTTATTAGGAATATAAAAGGAGCCTTGTGAAAAGTGCTTAGAGAGCAAAAAAAAGAAGTCTAGCGGTGGAAACATTAGTCAGTCTGTATTAAGAATCCCATCCTCACATTTTTATTGTTACTGTCAGGATGTGAAAGGCACTGCTTAGAACAAAATAATACATAATGTATTACAGCGGCATAAACATCAGCAGTCATTTTTATTCTAAAATGTAGAAGCAGAAACAGGGAGAGATGGAAACTGATAGACAGCATTTACTGAGGAGAAGCCTGGGACAGAGGGAGATATGACAACTGCCGTGAGGAAAGTCTAGCAGTTCTCTTACTGAACTACACTCGGATGCCTTAATTTAAGGGATTATAGAGCAGGATATAGCAGAAAATTTGTTAAAAAACACATGGGGCTAGATTTACTAAGCTGCGGGTTTGAAAAAGTGGGGATGTTGCCTATGGCAACCAATCAGATTCTAGCTATCATTTTGTAGAAGGTACTAAATAAATGAAAGCTAGTATCTGATTGGTTGCTATAGGCAACATCCCCACTTTTTCAAACCCGCAGTTTAGTAAATCTAGCCCATAGTGTCTTAATATTTTCTAGTTTCTGAGATGTGTGCTTTCTATCGCGCCATTAGAATGACTTTGTTTGTGGATGAAGCACCATTTACGTGAAGCAGCAGGGAAATGTCTTGTACACAGTACAGAACTAAGTAAAACATGGCCGTACAGCACAAACTGATTAAGAATAAAATATAGAACTGGTAAAAGATGCATTATATTGGAACATTATCATTATCTTCATCACCATTTATTTATATGGTGCCACTAATTCCGCAGCAAGAAGGAAAAGAACATTATCTAAATGTTTTGTATAGCTTTTCTTGTTGAATAAAACAAAAAGGTATTCTCAAGACTGAGAGTACCTCAGTCATGTGCTCTCTTCGGTGTTCTCTTCTATTCCTGCTCTCTTCATAGGTCACAGCTTCCAATCCTATCTGGTAAGAGAATTGTCATAATGTGTATACAAAGAGCATATGTTTTCTGTGAACTAAACATATGTACTTTGTATCTCTCTGGAAGGTCCATGTTCTCAGAGCATGTGCATGTTTCCCAAAGAGTACTGGAGCTCACACCATCCCCGGGAGGTCCTTTAAGTCCTTGTGAGATGGCGGCAGAGGTCTTCAGGCTCCCCTCACTGCAAGCTTCCAGATGCTCCTAAATCCTGGGCTCTGCTGGAACCCTATGACTGAGCCTTATGCTCGCTCCTAGTGGAGGAAATGGCAATCACCTTGTGCTATATAAAAAGGAATGGAGGCCAGTAAGGGTCCAACCAATATGCCACCCCCCCCATCCTGAGAGGGAAGAAGTCAGACAAGCCCACATACATACCAGTACTGCACATGACTTAAGAGGTGCAGTATAAATTATTTTGTCATTGTTGTTAATGTCAACAAACATTTCATGTAATTATATCAATCCTACTTTGAAAGACAAGAAGTTCAGGCATAAATGAAAAGGGAGTTTAGTATGTCCTCAGTTCCATCCATTTCCAGGGTTCCCCTAGACCTTGCCACACCTGGAGATAAGTGAACCTCACCTTTGACAAGAGAATTGAGCTTTGCAGCAGCTACAAATCATAGCTCCAGCTATTGTAATTATTAAACTTGTATTAATAATACAGAGCTGACATATTACACAACACTCTACAGGGGATGTTTAGCAAATCAGACCTACAGTCTAAATACTCTAAACACAAAAACACAAATAACATTAACCTACCAGTATATTTTTTGGGGGGAAAAAGACCCCATAATAAAGCAATGTTTTACTATAATGCCCCATTAAAATACACAGTAGTAGTCATCTGTGTATTATCGTCACCAGAGATTGACATCTGGATGGACATGTTGCATATCAGTGATAGCCACAGGCTCACTGAGAACTCTGGGAAACGTAGTTTAATCGGAGAGACAAAAGGCTGCATGTGGCTGCTCTTAGTTCAATGAGATTTTATCCTAGCAGAAACAAATCTTGATCTTTTCTTGTAATACAAGACTGTGATGAACAGTTGAAGTCCGAGTTTTGACTGGAAAGGTAAATATTCCCATGATGTTCTTAAATAGGCTCATTAACATAGTAGAGATAATTACAGAGTGAGCATGTCGCCACTAACTTCATACATATGTGCAACGAGCTTCATCAAATATGTATAAGCTCATTATAATCTTACAGGTATTATTTTTAACCTTCACTGAAAGAGGCAATGTTTTCTAAAGCGCAAAACTCTTTTCTGGATATGAATAAATTTGCCAGTAAAGAGGAAGCAAATTTGAAAAATTTCTACTAATCAAACAGGATGGGGGAAAAAAAAAAAAAATGCAGTCACAGATTTGCGTTAATTCGTCTTGAGTGGCTGGCAGACAATCTAATGTGTCCGCATGCCGAACAAGTCAATGATTTCACAGCCTCGCTACAGGATGGCGGAGCATTACTGGAAGCAGTTTCACTATAGACCATACGCGACATAGGCGTGCTCAGTAATCACATGAAGGGGTATTTCATACAGGTATAGGCAAAATAGTCTAGCACAGGATTAATCCACTGCATTCTATTAGAAAACAATAAAAAAAAAATCAAATATGATAGGGTTTGGGTTCAAATGGATGAATCTCATGTTAGGGTGTACACACACACATCAACCACACCACTGAAACCACTTTGTTAATATTGTGTAGGTCCCCCTTGTGCCACCAAAACAGCTCTGACCCATCGAGGCATGGACTCCATAAGACCTCTGAAGGTGTCCTGTGGTATCTGGCACCAAGATGTTAACAGCAGATCCTTTGAGTCCTGTAAGTTGCGAGGTGGGGCGTCCATGGCTCCTGCACACCTTCAAAACAAACTTCAGGAATGGTTTGAAGAACACGACAAAGACTTGTAGTGTGGCAGGGCGCAATATCTCACTGAAAGAGGCCACTGCCATCAGGGAATATAAAGGGGTGTACTTGGTCAACAACAATGTATAGGAAGGTGGTACGTGTCAAAGTAGCAGCCACATGAATGCCAGGACCAAAAGGTTTCCCAGCAGAACATTGCCCAGAGCATCACACCACCTCCACCAGCTTGCCTTCTGCCCATAGTGCATCCTGGTGACATCTCTTTCACAGGTAAAAGACGAACAACACCCGGCCGTCCACATGATGCAAAAGAAAAAGTGACTCAACCGATCAGGGCTCCTTCTACCATTGCTCCATGGTCCAGTTCTGGCACTAACGTGCTCATTATAGGCATTTCCGGCAGTGAACAGGTGTTAGCATGGGCGCTCTGACCGATCTGCAGCTACGCAGCCCCATAAGCAGCAAGCAACTGTGTGTTGCGACACCTTTCTATCATAGACAGCATTAACTTTTTCAGCAATTTGTGCAACAGTAACTCTCCAGTGGGATTGGACCAGACAGACTAGCCTTCACAGTGATTAATATTTGCTAATAATGGAGGAGTGACCTAGAAAATACAGGGTTTTCCTTCTGAGGATATCCACAAATATATGGTAGATTGTGTGTGGGCGGGGTTCCATAAGCGATTGTCGCCAGTGCTTTGTTAGTAAATAATCTGCCGTGATTGCTCAGTATACGTAGATGAACCAAGGAAAGTCTCTTTGGGTTGTGACTCTACTTACGGACAATGCAGATACGATACACTAATAGCCACAGTTGAATATAAATGGTTTATATAAATGACCCTGCATTGGCTATAGATATCTAATTCTCACACTTACATTTAATACACTTTGCTTTTAATTTATTTAGGACCTCCAAGAGTCAGATTGCTCTCTCTCAGAATAATGGTGATTTCAGAGTAAAATGTATTAATTATTACTGGGGGTTTTGTGCGGATCTAGTTTCTTCATCTCAGTTTTTCAATCTAAAATTATTTTTCATCCATGAAAGAGGACATTTAGCATTTTTATTACTGTTGTCTGACCTCAGATTAGGTTCAGTTTACTTATAAAAAAATGTTTTTGTTAACATTTATGTTTAAAGCAAGATGCTCCTACACTGACACAATCTGCTTTGCTCAACAGCCGACCTGTAGTCATGCTAGCTTTCTGATAAGTTGCTGAATCATTTGGCCACTAATTAATGTGGCAACTTTTACTCATATATAATATGTACAAACTTATAAATAAGGAGCACCAAACGTTTCCTAATTGTTGCAGTCACAAACAGAAATTAAAATAAATCACCTTCCTCCAAATGCAATTACTAAAGTCACATGTCACATTTAACCAAGAGAATCTGCGTCAACATTCTGTGCTACAGACTTACACCTTTACGAACATAACATGATACCTGATCCATTCTTTTAATCTTTAATAGCTACCAAATCTGAATGCTACTGTACCCATTATTACTGCCATGTTTTGGGAAACTGGGTGGGACTGCAGTGCGATACCACTCATGTGTAATAATTATTAAATATATATCTCCATACACACACACAGATATATATCGTCCCCCTCCTACTGTGCTTAACCAAAATATGCAGTCAGACTACATTACATCTTTTATATATATTTTGTTTTTAAATTATGTTTTTTGGAAAATAATTTTAGGGCTTAAAAACACTATAGGTCGATATGAATTTCAGATGAAATCCTAAGCACATTCACCTGTATTTGACCACTAAAACGTAAGGACTTTATCAGACATTCCAAATGCTATAGTCCACATCTACTTTTTATGTCGGGTATAAAATTGCCTTAATTATCAGTATCAAAATGTTAATGTGTTATAGAGAGAATTAGGAGGTGACATTCTGAAAATATTTTATGAATTAAGTATGAGATAAATATTTCTTTCATTAGACAGACACGACAGCTTTTGTAGCTCGCAGACGACTTTAAAACCACAAATCAGATAATATTTAACATATTGATGCAAATGTGGATAATATATTTAGAGGAGACTTACATCTACAGGAAAATGCTTCCTGGAGGTTCCTTACTTATAATGTACATACTATTTGTTGCACATCTATCAGCATTAAAATAAGTCCCTTCCCTGATCAGACAAGGCTCAATCCACAGATCCACGCCTTCATTGTACTGACGCCACGCCCACTTTCTGATAAGCCACACCACTATCGCAGTCCATGAACTGGGGCAGTCCCACCAACATTAGGACTATTAGCAGGTCTGGTTTATGTAATTTAACTCTGCAGTTAAGTAAAAGCTGCATTTTTCAAAAGCTGCATTGCCACCTAAGCAGAAGATTTTACCTAGATACCCCCTCCCGCTAGCTGTAGTTCAGGGGGGTTTCTACATGTAACCATTTTCCTGTTGTTCTCCCAGATCTGTTGAATAGAATGGTAATATCCAACACATTAGTACATTAGAATTATGGTTCTCAACTGAATAAATGACTATTTCTGGCATAGAGCAAACAGGTGTCATACTGCTATACGCGGTTTCATCAATAAAATTAGTATAAGTAGTTACGAAAATGAGTTATCTTTAGTAAAAGTCTTAAAGGAGGGAGGGAGGGGGATACCCAGGTCTGCCAGGTACCAGTTCACAATGGGCCATATCAGTGTGAATAGGAGACCGAGAACCAGTGTGGTCTAGATGTGACTTTACCTGGGATCCAGCAGGATTGGTCTGCAATGACGGAGGTTGGAATGTCCAGCTTCTCTGATAGGGACATGCCATGGTCTGGATTTCTTAGGCTGGGTACACACTACAGAACATTTTTCCCTGATTCAAAATAGTTACCGATTTTATCAACGACTGAAAGTCATGATCAGCAGCTAATTCATGTGCACACACTATACACATTTTACCATCAGATCTGTGCTCTTCATCTGTCATAACCATCGGCTGAAAAGATCATGACATTGTAAACTCTATGTAGATCTATGAACACAGCTGGTTGTGAGTGCGTACACACTGCAGGATTTGACCAACATCATTTATAGAGAATTAGTAGCGCTATATAAATAAATGGTGATGATGATGATGCTAGAGTCCGTTTGTAAAATCAAAGGATACGATGTGCTTTGGAAGGATAATTGTTAATCTTTGGAGCGTACACACTAATGTGATATCGAGCCGAACGGTCATTTATCTTGCGATTGGCCCGATAATCGGGTGAAAAGCCTGTAGTGTGCACCCAGCCTTACTGTGAATGTCAGAAACTTCTAGAATACCAGCAGGTGAAAAGGGGAGGCTGTATTTGTGCAGATATTTAGCGACATCAACGAGATGCCTTATCTTATTCAAAGTACCAGGAATAAGAGACTGACCACTGAATAGAAGATTGTTAGGGAGTTTCTTGAAACAGTCATAAGCTTTTCTTTTGAAGCAATGAAGTGAAGACTTACATTGACATCCCCTTGGAGGTTGGTCCGATGATGCTGTGCAGGAGCAGGGTATCCTCCAATGCCTCCAGTAACGACGTGTTAAAGAGGCCATTAAAGAAGGTCGGGAGAGTCCACCAACTCCAGTGTCCCCTTAACTCCAATGCTGGCCCTATGGATGCAGTTTTCTATGTCCTCCACATTAGATCTTCAAAGTAGGTGATGGTGATGACAATTCCTGACCCACCACTTCCTGGTCCTGTCAGATCACATACATTTTGTGTGGGAACCCAGCATGGACAATTCGGCCTTGAATTAGTCAATGGGAGCTCAAAGCTTGCTATAAAACATCACTTCATGGAGTAGATCTGTAATTACCTTTGCAGTATCTGCAGATAACAAGTTCCAAGTAGGTGTTCTTGGTCTTGAAGAGTCAAGTGGACTTTAATTAAAGCTCCGAGAGCAATCCCAAAGATCCTCATTTCTTTCATAAAAATGAATACAATATAAAACTTCCCAGGTCTAATTAGCGCCGATAAAATGGGTTTGACATCTCCTTTAAGTATTAAAAAACCCCCACCAAAACCTTTTTGATTTTAAACATAACAGCTGTTTCATGTAATTCCTCTAAATAGCTTTAATACTGTCTATTACTTGCTTTACGGAGCAAATGATTAATTCCCAGTAAGGTTAGTAATTATTCCATAATAAAAATGGAGATGGAAGAAGATGAAAACCACAGGAATGATGAAGCAAACCTTAGAGAAGTGAATTGTAGGATAAATCCCTTGTCGCTGGTAGAACACGCGCATTACTGATCAATGTGGTTAAAACAACAAGAGAGAGGAAAAAAATTATTCTACAATTCCTTAATCTTTGCAACACGCAATTGTTTAAGAGATTCAGTGGTCTCAGGAGATGGATTAGGGTCATTTCTTTAATCCCTTCAAACATACTACAGATCAAATAAGTAATCTGCATAATGAATGATCCTATCCTCTCTCTCTAAGTATACATAAGGTGTTGTAGAACCACAAGACTCAGCATGTTGGCACTTCTATTATCGCAACAGACAGCCAGGCCTGGCATACACTAATACTCAAAATGTCAATAGCTGCATTGTATTTTAAATGCTTGTAATGGAAAACAGAGGATAACAAATACAGTAATTTGACATTTCATGCACGCAACAGAAATAGATAAAGGTAAAAAAAAAAAAAGAAAAAGTGGGGTACGGTCCTTGGAAAGTCCACACAAATCCACCACAATTAAAAACAGGTCTTAAAATAATATAATAATTGAGTAAGGCTCAGCTTTGAGGAAACGCCACATAGGCGTGGAAAGAACTACCGCAGCTGCAGGGGGAGCGGAAGGCTGCGCATATTACTAAACAGTGCAAGCCGTCATGTGGGATGGACTTTCACTGAAATATGACCGCATACTATGAACAACTTTTTTTTTTTTTTTTTTGTGCAACTGCTAAAAGATTAGAAAGAGCTGTTCTCAAGCTCAAGTTAAATTAAATATCCCCTCTGCAACATATATTCAAAGAGAACATTAAATATACAGGGGAAGTCATCAGGAATTTGTAGGCAGAGAACCTCAAGGAGCTACAAGGGAGATCGTCGCCTCTGTTTCTAGATCTCCATAATAACGTATTACACAACACTGATATTTAAGATCCCTACAATTGGGAGAACGAACCAAATGTATGTTTGTGGGTAGATGGGAGGATGAACTATCCAGGGTTTCATTAATATGCTTAAAGTAAACATGGGAAGACTAATGGAAAACTGTATGATGCACTTAATATAAATACGCAATGGTGGTATAATACATTATTTTAAGTATGTAAAGAAAAGGCTATTCAGCAAAAAAAAAAAAAAAAAAGCCCCTTGGAAAAGTTCCCACATGCATTAAAATGTTTGTGTAAATTCCCCATATGTAAGCCCATTTACTAAGGATTGTTCCAAACCTGTCTATTCATCTTTACAATGTCGGCCCATAATGATAATGCAATCACTGGGAGAATGCATCCATCTTAGCGGCTTATTTTAGACAGACCTTCGTGCATGAAAAGTCATTGCTTGCAACACCTGCGATGGACACCATAAATGTACAGTGTGATAGGGTCACCTCAGAGGGGGAGGCGGTCATCTAGAAAGGCATTTTTAGAGGGTAATTAAAAAGACGAAGCTTGTAAACTATGACAGATAAGACTCGCTGTTGAACATGTGCAAAGTATAAAGGGAACGGACACAGCATCCTATTGGGTAGCTGAACGAAGATTTAGCACCTGTTCTTGTTAATCCAAAAACTCCACAAGGGCACAGATATGCGGTTGATGGCAAGACATTCATTTGGCCGACATTCAGAAAGTTGACAACATTAGGTCAACAGTATAATAGGGACAGGGATAGCCTTAGGGATAATACTGTCAATGTTATTATTGTCGACTTCACAACCCTGTCTATATTATGGTGTCGACCATATAAATGTCAATCATGTAACTATTGAGCATATGGATCACACCCTGGGCACAGGTAGAATTCAGAGGGGAAGAACAAGGCTGGAGAGAGTTTGACTAATTTGATCAGTTCCATATCTGTTAACACAGCCACTTTCATTTTTTTTCCCATTTATTTTTGCTGCCATTGCAGTTCACTAATCTTGCTAAGATGTCGTATAGAATTAAAAATTCATCATCCCTGCAAACAATGTCATTTTTTTTCCCCCCATGTCACACCATTTTGAGACTTAGCACATGGTTAGATATATTTAATAGTACACATATTTCAAAGATATGATAAATAAAGCCCACAATTAGAATTGGCTGCTTCTAGAGGTACTTGCTGGTGACACAAATAAGCAGCTATGATTCACATAAGATACATTTGTTTGCATAAATGAATAATTGACAGGGTGTTTAAAGATCATTCACTGAACTAAAATATAGCAACCTTTTCAATAGTAATGTCTGGAACCGACAATAGTATATGCTTTGCTATTAGGACGAGACCTTTTTAGGCTATTGACATATGATACTGCTAGCAATGAGTGGGTTTTAAGTTTAAAAAAAAAAATTCTGCATCAGCAGTTATTAACAATTAGGGAATTCGTCATCACATCAAATGTTAATGAGGCACTAAAACAACTAGTGTGGATTGCTGCAGGCGGAATCAAAACCTATTAAGAAATTACCACTTACATGTCAGAGTACTTACCAAATGGAGTGACCTAGTGATAAAGACAGTGCACTTTGATATGGGAAATGCAGTTAAAGGCCTAGTACAAAATCTTGTAGATGAGGCAATTTAGTAAGCAGCTAGTGCCAAAAATAAACTGCAACTCAATGTAAAGACGACGTGCCTGACAAGAGACTGCGCGCTGAGACAAGAAACAGGGTTCAGAATTCCAGAAAAACAACAAGTGATCTAACTACTGGCATTAAAGGGGTGGTAGGTGAGGAATCACTGTGCAGACACCTTTCAACTTTTATTTCATGAAGAGGGGAAAAAAATGGTCTAAATTATGGATTTGTAGACCAGACAATTACAAAAAATGGCACTAAGTTACAGCAATGTTTTTGACGGTTGCAGCCACCTATATGCAGTTGGAGAGCTTACAGCTAATCGATTGTAAAGCACTGTATAATATAATTATATATATATATATATATATATATATATATGAACGTCTGTAATGACAGATATAATAAAAGAATACATACCACGCCAAGGAGTAGGACAGAATAGTCTTTGGCTTGGTCCCGTAATGGCAGGAAGGAGAACTCCCCAAATCTGTTAGGAACTAGCTGGCATCATTGATATCCCGACTTGCTGCAAAATAAAATTATTTCATCATTACGGCATGGAACATTGTTACAATGAAACTTTAAATTAAGTTTGTTCCCTACATCGATAAGCACTGTGTTCTGAAGACCATTATATGCTGATTGGACAAAGAGTGATGACTAAGTCTACTGCATTATTATCAATGCAATATATTTTATTTATATTTACTAGTCTCTCCATGCTTACTTGGGAGTCATTGAACTATGGATGAGTCCCAATCATCCATAATAATCAAAGGGTTAATGAGCAGATGACCACATGTGAATCTTAAACAATGGTTTGATCAAACAGCTTAACGGAATGAAAAACCACGAGCTCTGAACACCGCTAATTTACCACGAAATACATGAGTTGGAGTGGTACGGAGCAAGCCATCTGGAGAGAGGGATCCCCAGGGACTGATAGATCAACCTTGTCCTCTTTAATTTATTGTTTTATTCTGCATTATGTCAGATCCATCTTCTCAAATTAAAGGATTTTTGTTTTGTTTTTCACAAGGTCCTCTTGTGCTGAGGAGCTAATTTGCGCATGAAACCAAAGTCAAACCAGAATTGGGAAGTTTTACAAAGTGTTTGCAGGGGTACAGAGGTAGAAATCTCTTTCACGTGAAGTCCTGACATCCTAGGAATGGTCGCCATGTTTGCCCTTAAGGTGCTAAGGAATTATCTTATGCAGAAGAAGCTTATGTTTAAATCAGAGAACCCTTCCATTTAAGAAACAATATTTAAACGGTTTAGGCAAAAGTGCATTTAAATAATGAAGTGTAAACGGTTCACTCTATGAATAGCTTGGGCAGCACAGAATATGTAGATCCCATATAAGCAGGAATTTCTAGTAATAAGGAGAGCATGGATTGCTCCAATTGGCTAATATGATCCACTCAGACGAACACATTTCTCAATTCTAACTCTAACCTAAAATGTATCCGTCAACTACACACAGTGGAGGCAGCCATACTAATAATCTGAATTTGAATTCACTTATGTCAATCATTTATTTATATGGCGCCACCAATTCTGCAGCACTGTACACAGAATATTTGTCACTCACATCAGTCCCTGACCCAATGGAGCTTACATTCTAAATTCCCTACCACGCACAGACTAGTTTTTGGTCAGTAGCCAATTAACCTACCAGTATGTTTTTGGAGCATGGGAGGAAACACAGGGAAACACTCATATAGAGATACCTATTGGAACACTTCAGGACTACGGAGAGCACAGTAAGTTCCCGTATCAGGATACCATGGAACCAATGCCTTTCTAAGGATACAGGACATGATTGGAGTGCCAGACAAGTGTTGACACTACAGACACTTCAGTGTAAAACACATTCTAAAAATACTTACTGACAAGTCCTGGTCAGGTGAAACGCTAGCTACGTCTACTTTGGACGCCACTAACTACAACACTTACCAGTCTCAACAGTACATGATCTTTAATATAACCTAGGTACATGGTCTAAGACTGAGTACCAACTACAGGTTTTTCACCCAATTATTGGACCGATTACACGATAAACGACTGTTAAGTCCAATACTGCATTAGTGTGTACCCTCCAACGATCATGTTTTATCATTCCAAAGCACATCGTATCATTTGATTTGATAAACGGACTAAAAATCTCTATAAAAATGATGTTGTTCCAATTCAGCAATATCTATGCATTCACGACCAGACCACCAAAGAGTGTACAGAGTCACAATCTTTATAGCCGATGGTTATGACAGATGAAGGGCACAGTTCTGAAGGTAAATCTGTATAATGTGTGCACATGAATCAGCATTCTGATTGGGACATTCAGTCGTTGGTAAAATCGTAAATGATATCACATTGCATCGGGGGAGAAGTACTATAGCGTGTACCAACAGATCTGTGCTCTTCATCTGTCATAACCATCGGCTGAAAAGATCTTGGGGTAAATGTATCATACCCTGGTTTTGTCAACTCCCGCGAGTTCGGCGTCTTCGCAGCTTAAATTTAAAGCGGCGCTGCCATGTAAAGGGAAATTTCCCTTTACAAGGCAGCGCCGCTTTAAATATAAGCTGCGAAGACGCCGAACTCGCGGGAGTTGACAAAACCAGGGTATGATACATTTACCCCCTTGACTCTGTAAACTCTATGGAGATCTGCCTGCACTGCAGAATTGAAACGACATTGTTCCATCATTGAACAAGATTTTTAGTCCGTTTATAAAATCAAATGAAATCATACAATGTGCTTTAGACGATAATCTTTCATCATTGGAGAGTACACACTAATGCGATATCAGGCTTGTGCGATTGGCCTGATAATCGGGTGATAAACCTGTAGTGTGTACTCAGCCTTTTCCAGGATTGAAAGTACTAGACCAACACAATGCCTCCTCCATCCCCAACCAGTATGCAAGAGAAGAATACTAATTGCTCTTCTTATCAGCACAGAGCCTCACAATCTGCAGCTTTATTCCCTATGGCTGAAGGTTAAAAATATTAATGCTTTGACTCACTATCCACTAAAGATACCCCTGAGAAGTTGCACAGGAATCGCCTCTTTTAAAAAGGCCTCAACTCAATTGTGCAATATAGACAAAAATGAGTGACACCGCCTATGTAAATTAACCAAGGCAACAAATTCAACTATGAATTTTGTGGATCAATGAACAATCAATCCTACAATCAATCCTATATTGGCACTACCAGTTTTAGTGTGTGCAGCTACCAGTGTAAGCCCTACTGGTTGTTTGTATCACTTCTGTCAGCCCTGTACAAGAGAAGGAATTAGTAGGGCCTTACTTAGGCATATTGTAGTTGTCCATAGCACTGAAGTGCTTACAGCTACATAACAATGAGGAATAAGCAAATGCCTCAATGTCCATTACTTTACAGTAGTTTAGCAGAAGAGGATTCATTATGTTACAGAAATTCAACTGTGCATTTACGAAGAAAATAAAGGGTAGTGGGAATAGTCAACTACTAGAATTTTGTACAGTTATATTGACAGGAAAACATGTTTTCTTTAGAGATAAAGCTGGTATAATGAACGAACAAGAAAAATACAGACTTTGTTACTATTGGCATCGCAATTATAGGTCCTACTTCTCTCATTGATTATACAGTTAGCAATAGAACGTTGTAAAAATAATGCTAGTTTTATCATGTTCAGCTGCTACCGATCATAACCCTTCATTCATTTTACATCTGCAGAATAATGGAAAGCAATGGAATGTAGAAAGCAACAGGTAAGGTGACAAGTGCACTTTACAATCGCCAAGCAGCAGCTATCGCTCTTATAGTGGTTCACTGCAATGTACGGATCTCTCAATGTCTGTCAGCAGGAACACTGTTTCCATGTAAAATACTCAGGAGAGTGGAAGGACCCAACACAAGTGTATTAATCCCAGTTGACTTCAGATCCGATGACCACAGCATTTTGTTTCATGTGATATGGGTGTCAGAGTCGGACTGGCCCACTGGGATACCGGGGAAATCCCTGGTGGGCCCCACTGCTTGTGCAATCCAGAACAATGTTTAGTGGGGCCTGGCTCCCTGCACCTTTAATTGTCATGGACTTCAACTAAGCTTCGATAAAACTGGATCACTGTGTCAGAACAAGTACTTATTTGTGCCTCTTACTAAGATTTTATGTCAGCTAGAGAAGACCTATTCCCCTTTGGGATTTAGTAAATACCCCCCGCCCCTCCCCCCCAGACAATCTGTGGTGACCAGCAGAGTAGTCTATCACTGAAACACCACTGCCCAAACCTGCTGCAAGGACCTGGACAACTACTAAAAGGTGGGAACTTACCATATATCCTCGGAGACTACCGCTGTAGTCTCTGCACTCTATCCCTACTCCTCTATTTATTATGCCATCATAAACTATTCTCTCTTTAGTATACCAGAATATCACTACATGCATTTTCAGCTCTTTTCTCCCTATCTTTTTTCTCTTTTGGTTGCTTCTGTGACTTCTTCTTCTCCAGTTTCCCTTAAATCACTTCTCCTAAACTCTCTATATGAGTTAATACCTTTTTTATCCCTTATGTGTTGCTGCATCACTGATGCTCCCCTTCTTTACCTTGTCAATCATTTCCCATCGCTCCCCCAACTACCCCGATTTTGCAGGTGGCATAATAAACTAACCCTCAGACTAGAGCTGGTGACCACTGTCTCCACTGGATAGAGCATGGAGCCGTGCCATTATAAAATCACTTCCAAAACGTGTAAGGGGTCTCTTCTCACCAGTCTTGTATTGGCCAAGACTATATGGTGAGGGGTAAATAAAAATCCCTTTCGCTGTGGTTTATAGCGCTCAACCAACACTTTAGTCTAGTAGAGAAGGGTCAGAATGCTGAAATTGACCCCAGAATAGTACTATAATCCACCATCTGCAAGTCTGGAAAGCTGGGTGAAAGAAATAGCCCCCAGCCTTCTCCTCTAGTCTCTACCCCACATCCACCTGTAGTGGCAATTAAGTGGGGCAGTATAACTAAGAGGCTCCCATTCAAGTGCTGGAAAACCTTTTATGCTGCCTGGAGTAGTGGATACAGCCTCTTACTTATTTCAGTGTTTTAGACTTTCAACCAATCAGGAGAGTGGGAAAAATCTTTGGGACTATTTCAACCAAACATAGCTCAGTTTAAGTAATAGACAGAACTCTCAACACCCCTCAGTACAAGATATAATTTACTATTTACTTGACGCACTCCACAATATTGAAGCATCCTATTTTTCCAAGTTTTACATGTGTGCAGGTATATTTCATGGACAATGAGCTTCTCTTGCAGCATTTAGTGTCCTGTGCTAGATTGCAAATGAAGAGCTACAGTTTTGTCATTGAATAGATGGCTGTATACAGCCACCACATTAGGGTGCAATAATACATCTACCATGTCCGATTATCCCAATTTAACCATCTATGATTATGTGAGCAATTCAGCCGTCATCTTGCCATCAGCAGGTACCGTTTTCTCCGACAAAAAGGGGTGCATATGATAATGACCAAATATATGTATGTTTCCCAACTTGACTATATAGGGGGCTTCAGAACCAACCACCCATCTGCAACATGAACGTAACCCCATTTCTACAGCAGACATCCATGCACATGAAAGGGACGACAAGACATAAAACGTACGCTTATAAACAAAACAGCGCAAGACCTTTGGACGTTTTCCTTTAATTAGGTCTAGTGACCCCTGTGGAATGAAGCCATCTATAGATTCATTTAGAGAATAAAATGAGTCCTCCGCCTTCCATAAAACACTATTATGAACCCTCCAATACACACATTTAATTAGAGAAAATATCCATTCTAGCAATTTAAATGATTTTGGCAATTTCAGGAGGGCACATGTAATATTCAAATTACTTTCACTCTGCACGGTCTCGTCTGCTTGGGCTCCACTTCCCAGGTGGATTTGCACACTCTGTAATGCTCTAATTTCCCTTACAAGTCATGTCAAATATAATTTTGGTGCAAAGTTAGTAATTATACGTAACATCAGTCTGATGTTAAAAACACTGAAAAATTTAGCATGAACAGACACATGGAAAGAAACTACTCTGAAACACAAGGAAAAAAAAATAAAATAAGCAGAGCAGTCAGTTTTCTCCTCTCTCCCGCATTCTCAATCTTTAATTAATAATAACATGTTTTCAAGAACTCAGCTACTGTATTTTTGAACTCTGTGGAATTCACTTATGTTCTAATTACTTTGTCTTAGCCAGTAGTGGGAAGGTCTGTTTTATTACACAAATATGCAGCTCGGCTTTGGAGACAGGCTCAGACACTTTCCCACCTTAAAAGATATGTCAGATTTTTTCTCTAATAGGTAAAAAAAAATCTACAATCAGTATTTACTATAGATAGGCAATCTACAAAGCACAAGATTTCACAATTATTATGCAGTAATTATTTAAAAGGAAGAGGGGGAAAAAAAAGGTAGTTGAAGAAAACCAGAGCTGTACTCTTGGATATAATAGAAATGCTCTGTCTTTATTAACAATAATTACAGAGTTAGCCATTTTGGATGATTTCAGACCTCATCTGAGGCAGCGTGCTACAAGTGACATCCACTTTTGGTCTACCCCATTCCTAGGTAGTTTCCCCTTCCTTTTGTTGTAAAGCTGCTAAGAGGTCATTCTCCTTTTAGATGGACACCAAAACAACATCATCCCCTAGGCACAGACCAATGAGGACTGGTGACCTAGAGCCTAAAGGACTCAATACCAGCAAATAAAAATTATATTTATGCAAACCAGTGGTTAGTGTATTTTGATGAAGGCAACAGATACACTGCAGACGCCTGATTTGTGTCACTTCACCTTCACTGTTTACTCATTTTATCATAGATGGGCAATCAACACATTTTTATTACCAAGTTAAGAATTCAAAGGACCCTTAAAGATTGACCACAAAGAACCACGTGGATGAAATCCAAGTTCAGCGTGTATTTCTTATGGATGTAAAAAGGTTAAAACTTAGATCAGTCTGCTACTGAGGAATTCAATATTCCAAATATTCTAGCCTTCACCCAGTCACAATTACGATAAAAAGTATGTGAGGGTGGTTCCTCCATTTTTGTGATTTATTTTAAGCAACCATTTTGCATTTATATTTCTGTATGTCACTTTGTTGAAAGTATTTGAAATAGTTGATTTTTTTCGTCATATTAAATGCAATTTAATGAAGTTCTGTCTTTGTGTTCTTAAAGAATTAATGTGGAAGACTTTTCTAATGCTTCAACTATGCCGGAAATTGTTTGGTTTACAGTATCTGAAAAATTAGGGTGCATACCACCTAACATTTGTGATTTAAGATTCAGAAGTGTACACTGCAGCACTGCGTGCAAGAAGGGGGTGTGATCACTCTAAACTGGGCATAGCCATGTTACATCTGGGAAGAGCCAAGCCCCCCTCCCTCAAAAACACTCCACTAATAAAGTACCATTTGAAAATGACAGCTTCAGAATGGATGTAACTCTGAAGTCGGTGACCTCCCCAAATTCATATAATAGTCCCAATACAGTTCCTTGTGACTGCAGTGCTTAGTTTAGTAGCTATAAAATACTGAATAAAAATTCTGAATGCCGCAGAAGTAATTGCAAGCCTGTGTGGCATACAAACAGCTGCAAATCCAAGAATTTGAGGTTGCTGGACAAGAATATATAAAATAGATAAACTGGTGGAGAAAGTGCATTTAGGGGGACATTTCCTATATTCTAGGAGGTTACACAGCATTTTTCTTCCTGCAAAGCTGCACAATTTCTCCATTTTTTCTGTTGTGAGGTCAGCGACAATTGGATTTTTTCTCATAATTTTATGAGAGATATTTTGCACCTTCCATCAATTATATGAGGCATGCGCGTTTTCGATGATCTAAAACAGCAGTTTCCAAAGTGTGCGCCGCAGCTCCCAGGGATGCCGTGGCCAGGAAGAGAAAACAAAAAAAAAGACTTACCAATCCGGCGGCGCCTGGGACCAGCATCCTCCCTCTTCGGTTCTCACTGAATGTCGGTCACATTCAGCGAATAGCGGCAGGATAGAGGAGGATGCTGGGTCCCAGGCGCCGCCAGATTGGTAAGTTTTTTGTTTTCTTCCAGGCCCCCGGATGCAGAGGAGGCAAATGAGGGGATGCAGAGTGCGTGGAGGTGAAGGAGGGCGCAGAGTGCGTGGAGGTGAAGGAGGGCGCAGAGTGCGTGGAGGTGAAGGAGCCCGCAGAGTGCGTGGAGGTGAAGGAGCCCGCAGAGTGCGTGGAGGTGAAGGAGCCCGCACAGTGCGTGGAGGTGAAGGAGCCCGCACAGTGCGTGGAGGTGAAGGAGCCCGCACAGTGCGTGGAGGTGAAGGAGCCCGCACAGTGCGTGGAGGTGAAGGAGCCCGCACAGTGCGTGGAGGTGAAGGAGCCCGCACAGTGCGTGGAGGTGAAGGAGCCCGCACAGTGCGTGGAGGTGAAGGAGCCCGCACAGTGCGTGGAGGTGAAGGAGCCCGCACAGTGCGTGGAGGTGAAGGAGCCCGCACAGTGCGTGGAGGTGAAGGAGGGCGCACAGTGCGTGGAGGTGAAGGAGGGCGCACAGTGCGTGGAGGTGAAGGAGGGCGCACAGTGCGTGGAGGTGAAGGAGGGCGCACAGTGCGTGGAGGTGAAGGAGGGCGCACAGTGCGTGGAGGTGAAGGAGGGCGCACAGTGCGTGGAGGTGAAGGAGGGCGCACAGTGCGTGGAGGTGAAGGAGGGCGCACAGTGCGTGGAGGTGAAGGAGGGCGCACAGTGCGTGGAGGTGAAGGAGGGCGCACAGTGCGTGGAGGTGAAGGAGGGCGCACAGTGCGTGGATTTATGTGTATTATTTTTGCATACAACTAAATAAGTATTGCTGTTCTGACCTAAATACTTATTACGTTTTTTTGACCCAACTACTTATAAAACAGGACTGCTCAGGTGCCTTGAAAAAATTATGGAGACTCTAAGGGTTCCGCAAACTGCAAAAGTTTGGGAACCACTGATCTAAAACATTGAAGTGTACAAGAGGGACGCATGTCTGGGTCGCACGGTGGCACAGTTGTTAGCATTGTTATCTTACGGTGCTTGGATAACGGGTTTGAACCAAGGCCCTATCTATGTGGAGTTTGTATGTTCTCCTGGTACGTGTGTGGGTTTCCTCTGGGTGCTCTGGTTTTTGTCCCAACAAAAAAACCACATTGGTAGGTTAATTGTCATGACAAAAGTAGACCCTTGAGTCTGTGGTAGGTACTTTAGAACGTCAGCTCGAATGGGACAGGGACTGATGTGAATGAATAAATATTCTCTGTGTAGCACTGAGGAATATGATTGCTGCTATAAAAATAAATAACAATAGTAATAATAATAATAAATAATAATAATAAACATAAAGTCCTTTTATTCTCATGATCAATTTAAGACAAAAATCCAACTAAACCAGCAGTATTTAAGCAGAACAAAATGTAAAGCTTGAAATTAATGAAGAGGGCGACCTGGTTGTGGGTTGTAAATGATGTTTTCCCCAACACAAGTATAGACTTCCCCTTGTTCGGGGGAGGATTGATATATGAGCTTCCACTTTACTATGCATTTGGCAAATAGGCAAAAATTGCACAAATACAAAGTCAGGGCTGGGCCACATTTGTAAATCACCCTTATAGACAACTATTACACCAGGAATCTGGGGAACCACAAGACATGGCTGCAACATGCTGTAACCTTCATGGCACCTGGGCTTTAGATTCAAATTTTGTGTTTCTAAAAAAACAAAAAAACACAAAAAAAAAACAAAACCAAAACAAGCTCAAAGGAAAGTAATTTTACATTATTAATAATTTAATAATTTTCCTGTCAAAATATCTATGGAGAGTTTGTAATGACGGACTTACTATATGGGACCTATAGATCCCTCAGACTGAAGGAAACAGGGCAGCAAAGCAATCAATGGAAATGCAAAAAAAAGTTTGCAAGGCCGTTTTATGTGCACTCCAGATATATATATATATATATATATATATATATATATATATATATATAGTAACATGCCATGGAATGGACATAGGGGCCGTGTGTGAGGGATGTAATACACCGCCATGACAGTAAGATATACTCCACCTGTAGTAGTAATAACTCTACACCAGGAACCAGTGTCCGCTGTCACTCACCGGCAGGACGGCAGACGGTGCCGGCACCACAGCTCCGTGCAGGAGGGTCCCGGATGATGGCGGGAAGGTGAGATGTGAGTATGACAGAGATGCGGCGGTGTCCGGAGCAGGAGGACCCCTGAGGTGGAGATTATGGCGCCAACTGGGTGCAATGAGTGAGACAGAGCTGGATGATTGGCAGCTTCTCCTCAACTCTATATTACCAGCAGTATGAGGGCCGGGGACATATCTATATTACCAGCAGTCTGGGGGGGGGGAGACATCTATAATACCAGCAGTATGGTGGGGGGACAACTATATTACCAGCAATGTGAGGGGGTGTTACCACGATAATCTGACAGAACAATATAATGTTTTTATGACTAACTTCCTGTATATCTGCCACATGTAAGTTTAGTATTTACCTGTCATAAGTTCCAACATGGAAAGTTTTCTGTCAAGTTGCAAAAACAAGACTCCCTGAATGTGGAGTACCACCATTACCTCACTACACATGATGTAATTAGCGCAGGTGGGACCCTCTCCTCCAGAGATGTTGGTTCTGTATTACATTAGCCCAGTTGTGCTTTTTTGGGGGTCTCCGGTGCCCATATGCCATTGTTTTAAGATAGTCATTCCCAACTCCAGTCCTCATGGACCCATAACAGTGCATGTTTTCCATATCTCTGCTGGAGCACAGGTGTATTCATTACTGACTGACACATTTTGAAAGATCCACAGGTGGTGTAATTATTTCACTTGTGACCTGGAAAACCTGCACTGTTAGGGGTCCCTGAAGACTGGAGTTGGGAAACAGTGTTTTAGGATCTCTGTTGTCGGTGTGGCGCTGTTCTGGGACTTCAAAGGGGACATTTGATTGGCTGCAAGGTGCCGCGATGTGTCTCCGGAACGGTTCGCCATTTTATTAAAATCTCCATCTCGTGTCCCATAGACATGCAAGGAAAAATTATTTTAGTACCGCGTTAGTCACCTCATGGCTAATTGATTCTGCCCCCTAGTGTCTGGGTGATATTGTTTTAGGACCCATGGAGGGGATTCAGTCCCTCTTGTTTTCAAAATGGGCGTGAAGGCACTACTCAGCCATGTTTCGTCACAGGTCCTCTCACCCCATAGAGGGTGTAGAGGAAAATCCGTGATGTTCAGGTACTGTAGTACGTGGAACTGAGTGAAGTGATGTCATCTAAGGGAATTATCACCCAGACTAGTGTCTGGGTGATATTGTTTTAGGACCCATGGAGGGGATTCAGTCCCTCTTGTTTTCAAAATGGGCGTGAAGGCACTACTCAGCCATGTTTCGTCACAGGTCCTCTCACCCCATAGAGGGTGTAGAGGAAAATCCGTGATGTTCAGGTACTGTAGTACGTGGAACTGAGTGAAGTGATGTCATCTAAGGGAATTGTATCCCCCCCCCCCCCCCCTTCATATTGTTGGTGTGCCATTGTCCTTGGACCTCAGACGTCAGCGTGCCGTTGTTCTGGGACAACAAGGAGGAATCCAGTTCACCGTGAAGTCCCCTCGGTACCTAGCTTGGTGTGCGCCTGCGGGTATTACGGTGAGGAGAACATTGCTGATTTTTGCATGCACGGTGCTGGTTATCTTCTATAAAACTAAACCTACTAAATTTTAGAATAGTTTAATCTCTTAAATATAATGAAATAATTTCTGATTTGTTGTGGCTAAACAGCAGGGTCGTAGCTAGCAGTGCAAGAGGGGCGACTGCCCAGGGCGCAGAGCTGAAGGGGGGGCGCAGATTATGAATATTTTAAGTTCATTTGGTTAAAATTGAGGCTTAGAGGGGGCAGCAGTTTTTTTGTCTCGCCCCAAGCGCTAAAATTTTAAGTTACGGCTCTGCTAATTAGTAGTAAAAGTTTTGAACAATTAATATACAGTAGGCTTATTTACTTAACCAGCCACAACACAACCTCTGTGCAGTTTCTCATTACCTGGGGGGGAAAAAATGAAAAAACACATTAAAACCAGGGTACGCATACGAAGGGTCCCCAAGGAGACTCCCAGCCAGCACACACCTGACTCCCCAAACTTATCCTAACTGTTTGAAAACCAACTGTTTCTAGAGTCTGCCATCTGCTCCATCCAACACGGGGCGGAGTCCACATGCCGAAATATCCCTGTGAAGGAAAAATTGTGCATAATACAGCGGATGGTAATTCGCCATGTGTATGCACAGCCACCTTTGTGTTATCTAGGGAGGAAACAGATTGTCGAGGCTGTGCGGTGTCCGCATAGATTGGATTTCTGTTTGTAGAGAAATAATCTCAAGTGAAGAAACAGTCTCAGGAAGGAGACTCTTGCCAACTGCATTCTGTTCCTATAAACATATACTGTAAAGACAACGTATAGATCTGCGGTTGTTGTAGAACTACAAGTCTAATCATGCCTTCTAGCCTCTGATAGGCTTATAACATGACATTTTCATTTTGACGTAAAAAATTGGGGGGGTTTGTAAAATATATAAAAATATGACTAGACAAAGCTTGCAGAGATTATATTGTACCTCCAACAACTAATATGGCCTGTCTTATTTATTTCCTATCCATTTTTGTTTACTAACCACGATTAGAGTAAATAAATAATATTAATAACATAATTCTCCCATTCCAGGACTCTCTCCTGAGAAGACTGTTGATACAGTTTAATGGTAATTTGGAACGAACCATGCGATTGAACAGCTGAATCTGTTTGTCCAATCAGATGCCTTCGACATCCTTGATTGGTCAACCTCATCTTCTGCTGCTGATACCTGGTGAGTACAGAGATGGGGGGGGGTAGTAGAGTCGCCCACATACACAGACATCCATTCTCATAGCTGCCAACTGTCCCTAATTTCCAAAGATGGTCCCTTGTTTTAAAGATTTGCCCCTGGAAATGGCTCCATTTTACAGTATTTACCAACTGCACAGTACAGTAGGTTTCACTATTTATTCTTTACTTTCTGTGTTTAATAAGTTTAGTATTTAGATTACAAATAAATCCAGTAAGCATATCATGATGGGGAATGTTGTACAAGGATGTTACGTAGATACTCAGATGCAAAGTGTACCTGAAAATCATGATAAAATGTTGGCAATATTGCATGTTGTAGGCTGAACCTCGCAGTGTATCTGTTTGCTAAAAAACGGTGACATCGCTCAGGAAGGACCCGACGTATATTAATGAGATGCTAATATACAGTAATAATACATACAGTAAAAACAACATTAAAACAAAATAAATATATAGATTGAACCTGTTGAATTAAAATGCTAGCTACACTTTGCTAGACAGTGTATGTAGAACATTATTGGGCATGATTAGATCTAAATAAGCAGCTTTGTCTTTTTTTTCCATGTTTTTCACCAAAGCCTTTATATCCTCGTGGAAAGCTGTTCATTTTCTTTGCCCATGGATATGATGCGGAACTACTGAGTGCATACGATTGTATCCTAAGTTGGGAGTAGAGATGAGCTGTGTTCTATCCAAGGGTAATAAAAATAAACAAATCTGTCTAGATGATAAAGACTTGGATGAAAAACCCAGAAGTGAACTAGATAGAGAATGAAAGGTAGAAAAATACTTTCACTTGACCTCTTTTGGGAGCCTCCATATTGCATTGCAGAGGTAAACCGCATCTCTCCTCCTATATAACACCCAGGTAAGTAAGAGCATTGAATGACCCAGCCAGGCTTTGGCAGAAGTCCGTATTGTTCTACTGCTTGAGGCATTACCGGAACCCTGCTCCCACTAACACTACATATCATGTGAGATCCGTCATTAATCCATCACAAGAAGCAGCATTGGGGGTGTGCAGGCTGTACGCTGGCTCCTTGTATTTATACGTGACAGTTTTATATTCTTACTGCAGTTCAAACAAATCGCAGCGAACTCAAAATGCACAATTTAAAATAATAAGGAATAAATAATGTCAACTGCAATCCTGTCGGGGAAAGTGGCTGTAAATAAATGACAAATAAAACAGAAAGCCCAGTGCACCGCCGCTACAATTAATTAAATATATATTAATAAAAAAATAATACAGCGACTCGCTTCAAGCAAATAAGCACAAAAGAATTTGTATTTTCTGTCAAAACAGTGTAGAACTTGTTTGTGTGGTTCTATTTTTTATGTTGACATTTTATTTGTCCTTTGTAATTTCTATGTGAATTTAGACAAATGCAAGAACTTTTTTTTTTTTTTTGCATAAGTTAGCATCTGTTTAGTAATGCTGACTCCCAGCGCTGGGGTCATGGGTTTGATTGCAATCAGGGCCATACGTGTGTGGAGTTTGTATGTTCTCCCCGTGTTTGCATGGGTTTCTTCCAGGGGCTCCGGTTTCCTCCCGTTTCCTCCCACACTCCAGGGTAATTGGCTGCTGTCAAAATGGACCCAATGCTGTGTGTGCTGGAGAATTTAGATTGTAAGCTCCAATAGTGCATGGACTGATGTGAATGACTACATTTCCTCTGCATAGAGCTGCATAATATGATTAGCGCTATATAAATAAATGATAATAATCATTAGATCTTTCTGTCTATCGGTTATTAATTAACATGTCCCAGATGCTTCAGTCTCACCTCCCAACTGGCCCTATTTCAGCGGAACAGTCGCGATTTCAGTGTTCTGTCCCACCCAGAGACATGTTTGTCCCGTTGGTGGGAATGTTGCGGGAAAGGAGCTATGTAATGGACAGCCCTCTGGGGTGTAGTCCCCCCTTAGTGTGGTGACCACGCCCCTTAGCAATGTGAACACGCCCACCCCCGTCATGGGGAACCCCCAAAGTGTGTGATTTGCCAGACTCCTGAGATAGTCTAGCAATCTCCTTGATGCTGGGTCAAAATGAGAAATGATGGACCGACAACCAGCGTTATGACTCGATTCATGCCCCTGCCCACCACAGTGTGATGATACAAATCGTGCTGCCACTTCATGGTGGGTGAAGTGCGATGATGCAAACCACATCATCAGGCCGCGGTGGGCGGAGAGTTATGACACATATCACATTCCTAAGTCCCGCCAGCCACTGAGTTCATGGAGATCCCCTCCAGGAGGGTACTCTGAAAAGTTGGCATATATGCTGTGATTATAATGCCAGTTTTGTGATGTGTTTTAACTTGGCATAAAGTAGGAGCACTGTATACTATAGTAACTGTGTTCCTAATGAATGGAGAAGCGATGATGTCACTGGTATCCAATTCTAACTCGCTGCCTTCTTACTTAACGACTCTACAAATATAATGAACAAGAGATTCCCTCAGTATAAAGAAGAGATGTTCATATATACGCATTGGCTCCTGTTTATAGTGTGTGTGTGTGTGTGTGTGTGTGTGTGTGTGTGTGTGTGTATATATATATATATTAGTTAATGCTTTCAGCATTTATTAGTTACACTTGTGAATTATAAGAAAATATGGAAGAACTGTGTATTGTAAGAAAGCAGACCTCTAGTGATTATAAAGAGATTTAAGGTCATCCAGGATTTCTGTGGCCTATGTACAATACGAAGTATACTCTCTTCTTTTTATGTACTTGTTTCTTGTGTATAATGTGATAGAAATGTATCAGGTAACATATGTGAAATACATTTTTATGGTAAGATTTTCTGTTTACAGAAAGAATTTCCCTTTAACGTGCCACATGGAACTCATTTTTCTTTTAATATGGCATTTAGAACCTAAACAAAAGATAGGGCTGTGTATATCTGTCAATCTCCCAAAATAACTCTTTTGTAGTACAAAGCTTTGTACTCAGTTTTTTTTTTCCCTGTAAAGCTGGAGTTTCAAGATGAGGGAAAAGTTCCTATCTGACAAAACCTTAACCATTCTCATCCCCTCAGCTATTTCCTGCAGAAGTTGGAGTTTATTAAAGACGGAAGACATGCCTATTAAACAGTAGCTGGCTTAGTAAATAAGGTTTCGTTTTCTATGGCAACCGTGCAAACACACTGATTCAAACAAAGATGAAAACGACCATAAATCTGAACTTTGTCAATTTTGTTTAGTTCTTGAACTTTGTCATATTTTTTTTTAACGGGAAGGGCTTTCAATAACAAACAGACCTTTGGTTTCCACGGAATATTAAAAAATGTTTTTTTGGTTCTTTTTTTTTTTTTTGACTGTTTGGGCATAAAAAGGACAGAATGTTAGAACGATTTTCTGTGGAATGTGAATGATAGAACATTGTTTATTCTTTTTTTTTTTTTTTTTTTTTTTTTAATTAAAGTAATGGACTTGAAAAATACATGGTAATGTGTCCAGAATGGCAGTTAATTTCAGAATAACCCCTGTTGCGACTTAAAATGCATGTAGTGGCCAATTCCTTCTACAACTTAAATTATACATAATAGAGCAAGTCACTTTTGGGGCTGAACTAAAATGCATAATTTTTTGACCTATTAGTCCAGTTGAGGTAAGGTTGCTATGCATTCTTAGCCTATGTTATATCATGACAGGGCTAGTTAGAGTACCAAGCTTATGTTATATCATAAGGCTAGTTAGAGTACCAAGCTTATGTTATATCATGAGGCTAGTTAGAGTACCAAGCTTATGTTATATCATGAGGCTAGTTAGAGTACCAAGCTTATGTTGTATCATGATGAGACTAGTTAGAATACCAAGTGGTATTGGGCTAGGGCTGGCCAGAGTACTGATTATAAGAATGTCATATTTGGGTAGAGCTAAACAAAGTACTCAGACTGAGACTATGTTCTGTAAGTCTAGGGTTTGTTAGAGTACTTAGCTTAGTTTTCAGTGGTTTATTTTGTTACGGGAATTCAGTGTTTTTCACTGTACGTTAAATCAATATACCATTCAAAAATGAAATATTTCATATCATTGCAGAGACGCTTTTGTTGTATTGCAAGTCATCCATAGCTCTGCAATATTGCTTTATTGTGAGCTTCTGTAGCATATTTGGTACATTGTCATAAAAAGATCAGATGAAAGGGCCTAGATGGATACTGAGTCTGCCTCCCTACCCATTTCTGCAATCCTATGGTCTCATTGCTCTCGTTGACCCACTGAAGCTCTCTCCCACCCGATAATTTATACTTTTATATAATTTTTAGCCACCTCTGTCTCCTCTCATCCTACTGTGGCACAATCGGGACTTTCTCCCAGACTTATATGCTAATATTTTCCCATCCGGGTTGGAATCAAATGATAGATTTATCAATTCAACCTAAAGGAGTCTCATAACTTCCTTACCTCCACTTTTCTACCAGTTAGACACGTCTTCCAGAACTCCTTGGCCAGGATTTCTGCAAGGACTTTAACTTCATTTGAATATCTCAGTCCGGCCAGTCCCTAGTCCAGGGGCGTCATATCGTCCCTTTATCACTCCTTTACAATAGATGTGTCTGTGAAATCTCTTCATGAACAGAATTGAGGAAAAGACCTTGGTGAGAGAGCTGGAAGCAGAGGACTGGTCAGACATCTGGTTGGGACTGTTATGGCAACCAGTGCGTCAGTGTAGTACAAGTTTATGATCGTACTGCTGCACGCGGGAGTGGAAGGTAATAACACGCAGATAGGGAGTGGCAAGAGGTCTGTGGTCCGGAACTGAGTTGGTAATGTCAGACAGGCCTAACTGAGAACAGGCGGGGAGGTCAGATACGAAGCAGGTTTAGGGCCACAAGCAGGGATTCATGTTCAGGTAACAGGCAAAAAGTCAGGGCCACAAGCGAATAACTTATCCAGGTAGCAGGCAGAAGGTCAGGGCAACAAGCAGGTATCAGGATCCAGGAAACAGGCAGAGGTCATACACAGAAGTTAATCCAAAGGCTTTCACCAAACGCAGCACAGGAGCCTGTTAGCTAACAGGAAACTGGACGCTATAACTGGCAGTGAGGCTCAGTCCTCGCTGCCTTAAATAGTAATGTGGACCAGGGTGCCCAGCTGCCATAATCAGCCAGGTGGTTGTAATAACAATGCCCAATCATGCATGGAAGCTTCATCCCGCAGCGCCAGTTCTGCTTACCAAAAGTGGCCCACTGCACGTGCGCGCGCCCGGCTGTTTGATAGCTGGCGGGGCGCAGCGGCAGGGAGCACCAAGCGTACCAGTAACCAGGACGAGGAAGGTGCAAGTGACGTCCCGGTCGTCATGGTGATGGCCGGGATGCCCGCAGTAGAGAGAGGCGAGCCACGGCGGTCAGTAGTGGAGCCGCGGCTCGTGACAGGGACTTGCCAAATACTCTATAAGTGTTCACTTTAAAGAAAATCCATATAAACTGTTGTACCGTTGATGTATGATGCACAAGATCTACCCAAACTCCACACCTCTCTGCTGGAGAGGCCTTCCAAAAGCAGACTCCTTTCTACCTATATGGTGGACCTGCCCAGACCTTCAGAGAGTCTGGTCATATGTCCATACTCCTTTTCTGGCATCCCTTACCATCCCAAATATTTCTCACTGCCCCCCCCCCCCCCCCCCCAGATGTACCAGCAGATCTCCGTTAAATTGTCACATATGTTATGAGGGCTGCTATCTGCCTCCTTTCACAAAACCTGGGGTCCACTGACTCCACTACACTTCTCTCCCCACTGCTCTGATACCTTCACAACTATAAATAGATGCTAACTGTGAGCTCTCCAATGATAGGTACTACCACATTGCTCAATAGGCACTATCCCCTAATCCTCCCCCGCCTCCCCCCCTCCCCTTCTGTAAACTCTATTCTCCGCCGCTTATCCCCCTACTTGCTTAAAATAAGATTTCAGGCATCTGAAATCTACCATCTCCTGTTTTACTTTACATTAAGAATATCTGAGTAAATGTCTACTTCTAGTAGGCTTTATTTCAGCACTTTTATCTTTTTCTGTGTCTTGCATCCTCTGTGAAGGATATATAATTGCTATTTTATTACGTGTGGGAGCTTTCAGGTGTTCTTAATAAAATGTTTTGGGTTTGTCGTTCTATACATATTTAGCAAAATCAACTGCTTAACACTCGGCACTACTTTTATAAATGTCAATCCATGGATGAATCTTGTCCTTCGTATAAAGATGAATTAACCTTAGTACAGCTCTTGTTGCAATGAAGCATGTTAATATGAAATAATGTTGTTTCGCTTCTTAATAAACTATCACTTTGTAAAGGGAAACTGATGTTATTACTACATTTTGGGCTGTGAGCAAGCGATAGTATATCATGTGGTCAGGGTTATAATAATTAAATACTGGCACAACAAAAGAAGGACATCAGACAGAAAAGATATAATATAAAAATGATTTTACTTAGCTTCGATTAATGAGGTTAGTATGAAATTAATAAACTTAGGAATCCAAAGCCATAAACCTGGCCAAAGTTCTAAGACAATGTTTACATTGAGGAGACTGGAGGTCTGTGCCTCTCTGTCCATCGGAAATATTCTAACCACATTCACTGTCCTGCCTTATCTGCAACCTTTCTCCAGTCCCAACCTATCTCCTCCACTACACCTCACACCTTTGTGGGTGCCAGGAAGACTTTATACTACTCCTCGTTTTGAGGAATAAAACCCCCTTCTTCTATGATCATTTTACTTTACTAAAAAATATTCTCAACAAGTTGAAAAAATGTTTCACTTGATGTAAATATTCTGAATGTTCTTACAAAATGTTCAGTTACCTTAAGAGCTTTCAAAAAAAGTTAATGGATATTGTCCTTCTTCAAGAAATGTATTTCACAGGCCTACACCCCTTACTGACAGTTAAACAGTTTACTTAAAGCATTTGTACCTTTCCTAACAGTAAACCACCAGGGCTGCCCATCTTAGTACATAGTAACAGTCCTCTATCCCCTATCACCACAACATCAGACCCGGATGGTAGATTTGCCATAGTAGTAGGAATCTATTACTACATTCACCTCCCGCTGACCATATCCTTGTTGTATACTCTAAATCTGTCCACGAGCTATGTTGACAGCGTCACACCCATTCCATTCCATTAAATGTCTATTCTAACCCCTGCGGTTGGCAATTATTTTGTTCTTTGGCTTCTGATATGGTTTGCAGCATCTACATATTGTAGTAATAACTAAAACTACGTACTGTGTTGTTTTTGTTTTAATATTTTTTTTGACTATCCTCTATTGATCTAAAACACTGATTTAACATAGCTAGTTGATCTTTTGCTGCCGCAGTTCAGTTTTAACCCCCAGGATTGCAAGAAGCAAAATCCACCCACAGATGCTGCTGCTTTTTGCTGTCTATGATTATAGTTGCTCTTGTTTAGTCACATTAGATAATATTATCAGGAATTGGCGGTTACTTATGGGCATCTTGAATCCAGCTATGAATAGTTGCACAACCTCTTCTCCCCCTGGCAACCTATTTTGACGCTTTCTAAACATTTTTTATTCTTTTTCTTGGAAGTAGACTATATGCCAATTATTGAAACCAAAAAGACAAAATTGTATTCACTGCAATAATGACAAAACACCCCTAGTACAATTTGTGCTACAGGCAAACACATACATTTTCTGAAAAAAAAATCTCTATGTACTACAAAGTAAATTAAACCACAGAAGATCACTTCTGGGATTGCGAAAAAATATCATAGATAAAAAAAGAATCAATACATTTTTTTGCAAAAATCACTGTATCCTGCAATTAAGTGTTGAATCGCAAAATGTGATTGTCGTACTACACCGTTAAATAAAAAATCACTTTGAAACTGAAATAATAATAGCAAAACAGTCCAATCACACCTATAATTACCATTATATAGATACACAAAATACACCCTTACCATTCACTTTTTGTGCAGACTTAACAAAGTAATCCTGCTCACAGCGCCATGTGTATCAAGTTATTGAGGTTACAATCATGACATACTCATACAAAGAAGGAATGACAGTTGACATGTTATCGAATTTTTATTTTTTTAGCTTTGATTTAATGAGCTTAGCATATTGATAATGAATAATATCACAATCAGTGCTCGGAATCCTTCACATTCTTTGCCAAGATTAGAAAGTCTTGGATGTGAAGCTCTATCTTCAAGATACTGGGGCCTGATGCCTTTGCCCACCAGAGATATTTAAATTAATTCCCCACACCTTCTATACTTTTCTCAAGTATCGCACAAATAATTATAAAATATTTTTCATAACATGGCCACCTCCACGGTGTTTAGGTGATGGGTATACTCTCCAAGGAAGTATCCACTGTGTACAACCTGTCCTGAATAAAACTCATAAAGTGGGCAGAATCAGTGGGCAGAATCAGTGGGCAGCCTATCACTTTCTAGGAACAAGTGACGTCACAGAGGCACTGTCTGACTAATATTCATGAAAGCTGACTTATATTCATGAGGTACAGCTTCCTAAGGAATCGATTGGTTGCCTTCTCATGAATATTAATAAAGCCCATAAAATGGCTTTATCCACTGTGCGTAGAGTTGTCCACTTTTTCGATCCAGCACCTGGCTGCTGGTAACATGGAAGGCTAATGTTTGTGGTGGGTCAATCCCTGTTTGCTATACGCTGCTGGGGCACAGGGCGAGGGGTACAAGTTTTATTGAAGGGTTTGGCCGAAAGCAGACAGCTCTTTTAGTCAACAGCTCTATAACTTATGATATCAGATATTTCTCCTTTTACCTTGCTCATTAATATACCCTACCTAGACAGCTTGTCTTTTTTTTTTTCTCTCTTTTCTTTTCTTTCAACTAATCTATTGTCTTACCACTTTTGCAGTTATACAAATTGTAAATACCCTTCCATTTATATCTATGTTGATTCCGCTTTTTTTTATTTTTTTATTGCTTGCTCGACAGAAACGACAAACATCCATTAAAAACGGAACCAAAACAAAACAAAAAAACAATATATGCATGAAAAATGAGGATATTTTAAAAATGTCAGCACTTGTGAATCTCCTCAAAGTTTCTTTATAATTTCACTCTATCATAAAAATCACTGCAGGCGCTCTTTTCTATTTCAGTTTAAGGAAGATAAACTCAGACGACGTTTATATCGCCTAATATGTGTTACGGTATTAATGCTGGTGCGGCTCCCAGACGTTGAAGGATAAGCTACTTCTCATACCCTCAACTGAGAAACAAACACTGAATATGTATTGCAATGATAAGCACGAAGCAAGTGCAGATCTACTAAACGGCATTCACAGATCTGTCTGGGTCACGTGCTTCTCACATTTTGTTTGGGGTCTACTGTGTGCCTCATCGATATTATTGAACTGATTAAGCTGTGTACTGGTTCAGTATATAAAATAGCTGCCTCCAGTTTGAGTATATGACAGGTATACTTTAACTCGGTATAAACACCGAATCAAACTGGAATAGAGAGATACTTTATTGGTGGCGTTTACAGCAGCTAATCTGAGCCTGTTTCAGTTAGGACCCAGGTATATCAGAGCCTTTTTTTCCCACAATGCCTTGCACCACAAAAGTGGCAACATTGCATGCTGTCACGGAATTGCAAAGATGGGCGATAACCGGTATTGGCACAACTGAACAAGGAGGCGCGGAGTCTAACGTACCCCTGGTATTCACCAGGTTTCCCGCAAGAGAGTGTGGGCCAAACGTGCAGAGCGGGGAGGATCCAGAAAGTACTCGGGTCAAGCCAAATAATCAAACCAGCTGAGCAACAAAGTACCAATTCAGAACCGAAGAACACTGGGTCAGAAATTCAGGAGATGCTGGAGTAGGGAGTGAACCAATACACCCTAATGGTGTCAGAGGATGCTATATAACAGTAAGGTGCACCCTGATTGTTTGATGGAGATTCGGCGGTCAGACACGCTGATCGCCGACAGGTGAGCGGGGATAGCAACGGGACACTTGTAACCTGAGCATGCGCACCCATGGCGTGCAAGGGAATAAGGGAGCGTCACGTTGCTAGGCAAACGGGACGCAGCTGTCGGGAAGGTGCAGGCGCCCATCTCCTGCACCACTAAGTGTCAGTGCAGAGATGGCGCCTGACAGTACCCCCCTTCCCTAAGGAAGAAGAGTTGGAAATCTGATTCTTCAAAAACTTTGGAAGCAGGTGGGGAGCATGTAAGTCTTTCTTATTCATCCAAGACCTCTCTTCAGGACCATAACCCTTCCAGTGGAAGCGGAACTCAGTCTTGCCTTGAATAGATTGTGATCTCAAGATGTGTTCAACCTTATACTCGTCGCCCAAAGCTGTCTTGATAGGAGGAGGTGGAGGCAAGACAAGTCACGGTATGTGATGACATCATCTTGCACAGTCGCCAAACACAGCTAGTCGTCCCATGAAGACACCTGCATCCTGGCAAGTAGGTTTTTATTCAGGTCGCGCTACTATGCGTTCGGTGTCCTCCTGTCGTCTTCTACCTCCGCCGAGCATTGTAAGAGTTTAGATCATATTTGGGTCCAAATTTTCGAAAAATCATGGACCATATCTTGAGCTGCAGGTACCGATGTATAGGAAGCTTCTGAAAAGGTGGGTGTCTGCCAAAGATAGTAAAGAAAGGAGACACTCCAGAGGATTTATATTGATGGATATTATGTGAGAACTCTGCTCAAGGTAGATGATCACTCCAGGAGGATAGGTGATCAGAGCAGTAATGACAGAGGACCATCTCCAAATCCTGGTTGACCTGCTCAGTCTGACCAAAATTTTAGCTTGATTCCTAGATTGTTGCAAAAGGATCTCCAGAATTTTTTAATTAATATTACTCCCCTATCGGTGATGATCTCAAGGGGACAGCCATGGATACGAAAAATATTTTTAATGAAAAGAGTGGCTAGTTCAGGAGCAGATGGCAATTTCTTAAGAGGGACGAAGTATGCCCATTTGGAGAAACGATCCTCCACCACCCAAATAGTTTTGAAGCCATGGCTATTGGGGAGGTCCGTAATAAAGTCCATGCTGATGCTTGCCCTTCGAGAGTCTGGAACAGGGAGCGGCAGAAGAAGCCCTGCTGGCGGACGCCTGGGTGTCTTGTGACGAGCACATATTCCGCGAGCTGCAACATACTTGTGAACGTCAGCACTCAAGGAAGGCCACCAATAGCTGTGGGAAAAAGGGCAATGGTCTTCTTAACCCCAGCATGGCCAGCAAATCTGGAATTGTAAGCCCAAGCTAACAGTCTGGGATAAAGATGGGTCTCCACAAAAGAGCGTCCAACAGGAGGTGTCTTAACTGAGGATTTAGTCAAGGCCAGAATTTTCAGTGGACTGAAGATAGGTCTGACGTCCGAGTGGTAAGAATCCAAAGGATCAAAAGACTTGGACAGTGCTTCAGCAATGGAATTTTAAAACCCAGCACGATAAGTGAGAATCAACTGGAATCTAGAAGAAAAAAGGACCAGCGGGCCTGACGAGGGTTAAGGCACTGGGCAGATTTCAGATAAGTGAGGTTCTTATGATCTGTGAATACAGTAATAGGATGGAGAACGCCCTCAAGAAGGTACCGCCATTCTTCTAAAGCTATCTTGATGGCCAGAAGCTCCTTGTCTCCGTTGCTATATTTGGCCTCACCGGGTAAGATCTTCCTAGAGAGAAAGCCACATGGGGAAAAGGTGCCAACGGAATTCTTCTAAGAGACCCACTGCACCCACGCCCACAGAGGAAGCATCTACCTCTAGAAAAAACGGTTGTAGCTGGTGAGGTTGTCTCAAGACAGGAGAAATGACAAAAGCTTCCTTTAAAACTTTGAAGGCCAAACTGCCTCCTGAGGCCAGTTTTTGACTAGTCCACCTTTACGAGTAAGTGACGTGATGGGAGCAATCGAAGAAGAGACGTTTTTAATGAGTTCCCGGTAATAATTGCAGAATTCAATTAAAAGCTGATTAGCTTTTAGGCCAGAGGGTTAAGGTGAGTTAAGGATGGATTCTAGTTTATAAGGATCCATTTGAAGACCCGTGCCAGAGATTATATACCCGAGGAAGGGGACCTGATGTTGCAGTACAGGTGATTGGTACGGAGACGAGATAAAACTTCTTTGACATGATGTCGATGAGAGGTAAGGTTCCGGGGAAAAAAACAGAATATCATCAAGGTAGACTACTACCGATTGATCCAAAAGATCTCTGAAGATTTCGTTGATAAATTCGCATTACAAAGCCCAAAGGGTATCACGAGGTACTCAAAGTGCCCGTCTCTCATATTAAAGGTGGTTTTCCCCTCGTCACCCTGACAAATGCGAATAAGGTTATAGGCCCCTCTAAGATCCAGTTTGGTGAAAATCTGTGCTCCACGGATACAATCAAAAAGTTCTGATATAAGGGGAAGCGGGTAGCGTTTTTTCACCTTATTAGTATTCAGCTTCCACTAGTCAATGCACGGTCTAAGGGTACCATTCTTCTTTTTGAAAAAAAAAACCTTGCACCTGCGGGCAAAGAAGTCTTGCGGATAAAACCACGTTCAAGATTTTCAGAGACGTATTCTGACATGACTTGAGTCTCAGGGAGGGATAGAGGGAAGACCTGCTTTTGTTGGGTTTGAGGTCAATGGGAAAATCCCAGGGATGGTGTAGAGGCAGGGACTTGGCTGCAACTTTGCTGAACACATCTGCAAACTCTGCATAGGCCTCAGGAATATCTGGCTGCAGAGTAGAGGCTAGACAGGAGATCAAAGTCCTGGGAGGGTGTACAGCAGCCAAACAATGTTGTTTACAGATGGATCCCCAAGAAATGACTTGGGCCCGAGACCAATCAAACTGCGGATTGTGAGTTTTAAGCCAGGGAAGGCCCAGAATAACAGGATTGACGGAATTAGGAAACTTATCCACTCAGAGTGAAGCGCTCCTACCAACAGCCGTAAGGGACTGGTAATGCGGCCAATGGAACCGTTGGTGATACGATTACCATCAATCGCGGTCAGTGCCAGAAGTTGTGGCAATGGAAGGATGGTGAGACGTAAGCCAACTCAGCGGAAATGAAGTTCCCAGCAGATCCAAAGTCCACGAAAGCTGTCAACTGCTGGGGACCATCCTGAGAGAGCAGAGTAATAGACATAAGAAATTCAGAATCTCTCAAAGAGTAGGGTGTGAGGAACTTGGATCGTAGAACGACCCCCCCTAACATTGCCTAGGATGGGGCATTTCCTGGCCTCATGGAGCATGAGGAGAGAAGATTAAGCAAGTCCCCACAATAAAGGCAAAGGCGATTCTTGATGTGTCTGTCACGGTCTTCCTGGAAAAGATGAGAGCAGCCTATTTTTGCATGGGTTCCTCAGGTGGAATTGTATTAGCGCAACTGAACAGGAAGGCGTGGAGTCTAATACAGGGAGGCACGCAGTCTAACGTACCCCTGGTATTCACCGAGGACCCCCGCAAGGGATTTTGGGCTTAGCTGCAGAGGGTACGCAGGTCGCGGTTCTCCAAGACAGTCACCATGGTAGCGACAGCAGTAGACTAGTAGACAGACGTAGTCAGACGGTCCAAGTCAAAGCCAAACGAGCAGAGCGGCACACAGGGAGGATCCAGAGAGAAGTCAGGTCAAACCAAATAATCAAACCAGCTGAGCAACAAGGTATCAATTCGTAACGCAGCTGAGTTGTAGTAGGCAAGCCGAGTCAGAACCGAACAACACTGGATTAGAAGTTCAGGAGACGCTGGAGTAGGGGGTGAACCAATACTCTGGCACCCTAATGGAGGATGCTATATAACAGTAAGGTGCACCCCGATTGGGTGATGGAGATTCGTCGGTCAGCGTGTGAGCTAGGCAACGGGACGTAAGTGAACTTAGCATGCGCACACATGGCGTGCAAGGGAACAAGGGAGCGTCCCGTTGCTAGGCAACGGAACGAGGCTGTTGGGAAGGTGCAGGCTCCCGTCTCCTGCACTTAGTGTCAGTGCGGAGACGGCGGCGGACACATGCCTTCTATTTGAATCAAGCAATAAGGGTTATTTACTTACATAGGTGTAATATTGCAGCTACCAGATCTTTGCATTCATTAGTCTACCTTGTACTAGAGCCATCAAAGATAATTGTTGACTTCTAGGACTTACTGCATTTAAAGCATGGAAACGGTGGAATCATCCATTGAGTGATGGACTAATGCTCAACTGTCTTAAGTGTGATAATATCTGACACGATTAAATCTCTGTACTTTATAACATAGAACAGTTCGTGTCTAGTAAGTAGTATTATCTTATAATGCCCTAATATACACTGATACAAATGTAACAATCCTGCATGTGAGCTTTGTCTTTGCCTAGTGAAATAGGGCCATCTTGTGGCGAAGTCAAGGAATGTCCGCTACTGGAGTTTTCAGTGGGTGCATGATGTTTTTTACGATGTCTTCTCAAATGTCAATTTTATGTGTGCAATAAGTAATACAAGAGCTGTTTGGGAGCACTGTGTCCTTATAAACACAACTATATACTTTACAGAAATTTTAATCATCATATATGTTCAAACACTTTGCTTCAGTATTTGTAGATAAAAGTTGTGAGGGCATAGGGAATTTAGGAGTCTGCTTTCAGTCACACATCTTCCTTGTTGCCCTGATTAGAAAGGTTAGTAGTATTGGTTGAGAAGCCCAAAGGTGAATATATTTGACTAAAGCTGGGATCAGTGATCGAAGTGGAAATTTAGAAGTGTCTGTATGGAATATGTAATGGGAATGTAAGTGAATGGAATGTGATCGTGTTGCAATGAAGGTAAATTGGAGAAGTGGCGGTATGAAATGCCATCATGTACATCCCCACTGTAACCACTGGCTTTAATAAAATTAAAATAAAATTAAAGCATTGTCATCGTGCTGTCACTTCAGTGTAAAACTTCTGCTATTTTGTCACTTCAGACTTTACTGTTATAGCATTTTGTAGATTTAAACTGTAGACTCATTAATACCATTTGCATAACAATTTTACATAGTCTTAACCTGGACTGTTGAATCTACTGCATCTAGAGCTTAGGATAGCAATTGAGCATGGTTTGAAATTTGCCTGGTGTTTGTCTAAGCTGGTGTTTCTGATAGAACTTGTAAGCCGGATGAGAAGGACGTTTCCTCACTTTGACTTACGGACCGAATTATTTGTCAAACTAGCGATGTAATCCGTAGAGGCGAAGAACCAAATGTGTTTCACTACGTCCTCTGTAGCCGGTTTTCCAATGACAAGCAATTTGATATTGCGCTGCTTTACACATATATAGGATAAGTCCATCCTGGGGACAGTGAGTTGAAGTGATGGGTTTGTTTAGCAAGACGACTAGGGGGTGATTCGGAATATCAACTCCAGCCATTGACTCTGCTAGGTCAAGTGCAGTTCATTTTGCTGTTTAAAACAGGAATAAAAGATTTGTAACTCCATTCATTCATCAACACATAAATAAACTATTGGCTAAATGTCACCAACAGCCGGAGACACCCTGATCGCTAAGTGCTTAAATGAACCACTATATATGTTACTACTGTACATTTAAAAGTAGCTTTAGAAACCAGCATGCCAGCCCCTTTAAATATGATGCTGTTTACCAGTTCCAGCACCAACGTGAAGCTGATTATCACAATATGTCCTCCATTAACCTCTGGTGGATTACATATCGACAGTGCTGTAGGCTGCACATGTTGATCTCGCTACCGTTTTTCCCTTTCCGCCTTCCCTCACACGTGCCACATCTGGATCCCGGGAAGCACATCTGTTCCCACTCCAAGCTTTTTGCTTTAAAACAAGAACATTAAAGGAAACTTTCCTTTGTATGGCTCGAACTGTGAAATTTTCTGAAATTTAATCCAAAGGATTCAAAAAGCCACATAAATAAAATGTTTTGGCCCAATCTCCACTGCTTCCTGTTCCCAAGCTTCTTCCATTGAACATGTGCGGAGCAGAACCCCCCAGACCTCCTGTACTCTTGCTGACTCCTGACAGGTCTTTAATATCTGCTAATGCCTCGCTCCCCCGTTGGTTGCAATCCGGTATAGTGTCGCTGTTGAAAGGTCCTAAATTAATGGACTGAAAGGACAAGTTATACAGAGCGAACGTACAGAACAACGTTACAGCAGATCCCGCAAATGAATATCGCATGAACAGGCCACCCGCAAAACAGAGACCCCTTACCCCCCCTTACTTCCCTAAATGGGCCTTCGTCACTCAAGGGATTTAAATCAACTGTAAAATAAATGCCCTGGCCAATAAATTTACCAACGTTCATTAAAACAAAGCGAATGCATCACATCCATTACTAAAAAAAAAATATTTATAATCTAAAGTTGCACCAAAAATTAGACAGATTTCTGAATCCCCTCGTCTTTTAGGATCCCTCCGTAGTTGATTCAGAGGTACATTTTCACACTACATAACATGTTGGTAAGCCTTTGGTAACCGTCACTCTTTGTATATAAAATTGTAAATTAGGGATTATTTAAAGAGCTGCCCCCTGCACAATTCACTAAGAACCAAGGTATGAATTAAGATTGAAGATCTAGCAGTGGATGAAATCTCACAGAACCAATCAGTTGTTAATATATCTGGGTGGGGCAAAGAATTCAGTCGGCCCAGGATCATCTTCTCTCTGCAGTGGCATGTAAGTGGGCAGAACCAACTAGGCGAGATCCAGTGGATACACCTAAGGGCATCATGTCCCCCGTTTATAGTATTTTAATTACTTTACTGTACTTTACTGTATTTTGCTTCCAATTTCTGTTGTGCATCTTTCACTGGCCAATGACCTGGAGCCATCAGCTGTGAAGCTGCTGGCTGCTGCTCCTCCATTTTTGTTATGGGCTGGGGGTGTGGTTATGATGTCACAGCCCAGCGCCACACTCCCAAGAATGGAAGAGCCCACTCCACACTTGGTAAGCAGGGGTGGTGCATCGTTGTGAAGGGGAGTGTGCCTAGGGGGCCCACAACCCCCGCAGCAGCCCTAACTATGGGGACTCCCATATTGTACCATATTATCGTGTCTAATCTCTTGTACATCACATTATAATTATAGGTGTCAATACATAATTTTTTGTTTTTCTTCAGCTCTGCCGTCTCAGCAACCTTAGTTCATTTCAACCTTAGTGCCCTCCTGTGTCCCCAGCAATCACGCGTCTCATTATTTAAGAAATTAAAAATTATGAAAACATCTGAGGAACTGTAATAAGGTGCAATTAGCAGAATCGCTTTTTCAGCACGGACTGGGGGATTTTCCTTCTTTTTAATATTTTAAATGGCTGGATTGTGTGTCCTAGTACCTGCCATACCGACGCAATAAAACCGGCGGTCCAGGTTACGATCATCTTGGAAATTTTTTAATTCCATTTTATTGGCCCCAGTCTGGGTATTATAATAAATGGGTCTTAGTAATGAGACATGGCAGGAGCAAAGAGTTAAACAGAAGTGAACTGAAATTATTCTTCCTTACAAAAAAGTGCAAAAAAAATAAATTTTAAAAATAGTCCCCACTGCCTAATGAAACACTATTCAGGAATGATTATTAAAGAATCGTCAACCTATTTAATCACAAATGTTTATTTGTATTTTACATTAACTTGGAGATACAGCTGGGGATCGTTACTGCCAGTAAAATAATTGGAAACACTCAGAAATATTCATGTAAAAGATTCCATTCACTGTATATACATATTTGAATTGTGAATAGCACATAAGCAACAGGCTTAGTATACTGAGATTATAGGTTGTTTCAAGTTTAATGAATGTTTTATAACGTGTTAAAATGTATTTAAAGTTTTCTTTGATTCAATATAACGTTTTTGTTATGCACTTATCTCAGACCTCCGGGGAAACAATTTTCCTTTGTACTGTTCACCTCTTAAACAGTCAATTAACGTTGTGACAATCTCTAATATTATTATCACTATTATTGTAGATTTGTAAGACGCCGCAGTGCCGTACAAACGGGGAAAACGGGACATATATGTAACAGGGACATACAAAGTAGACAAAATAAATATATATACATATATATATATATATATATATATATATATATATATATATATATATATATATATATATATATAATCAGGCACTAATAATTGAATTAAAAAGCATAAGTCTCATTAATGCCCCTTTGCAATCTGCAGCTCTGAACAGTTAAGGATATTGGAACCCTCTACAAATAAGTATAACGAGATCTGTTTTCATAGAACGTTTGATGATTTGAAGGCTGTGGGACAGTCTGATTGAGCGTGGTAGTGAATCCAATAAGTGGGGAGCAGCACGGGAGAAGTCTTGTAGACAGGAGTGAGAGGTTGTTATCAGAGACGAGACAAGGTGCAGGTCAGAGGTAGATCTAAGAGGACTAGAGGGAAAGTATTTTGATATGAGATTAGAGATGTATGTGGTGATGTTGAGGGCTTTGTAGGTAAGTGGGAGTAATTTGAATTGGATGTTTAGGACATAGCAGTAAAGCAGGAATCTCCATAACGTAGCTACATGTTATACAGGCATCCTCCAATAGTTCCAGCGTCGCATTCAGCTTTGCAACAACCAAAGACAGTATTTTCAGGATATAGTAATATATTTGTTAATTTTCTCACAGATGAGAGGAGAGAGGCTAGAACAAAGACAACTTAATTCTTTAGGTCTAACCTACACAGGCAATTTTTATGAAATCTCATGATATTAATTGCTTAGCCTACGCTGTACTACTTGACGCTGGTGTGCGTGATTAATAGCCTGACGTTAATCTCTCTGAAATCACATTACATAGGTCAAAGGAAGATTTTTTTTTTGCCCAAGATCACCTTAAAAAATAGCATAAATGAGCGATTAATCACCCATCCCATTATAGCCCATTGCTGCAGTTAATCTCTTTAAGTTGAAGCGCTGTGATTAAACTGCGTCACTGTGTGATCGAAGCTGATGGTAACAGTACAGGGCGATTACAAATTGTAGATTACCCCACAGGAAAAAAAAACTGCAGCAGAATGGGTAATTGCTGGTAAGCCATTAACCCCCATGATTAAGCGATTGAATATCGCTACTGTAGTTTAGCCTTTAATATGTACAACAGAATTTATGTGACACAATCCATGCCTAGGGCGATATTATCTTGTCCCTCTTAGATTCAAACCTTTCCAAATCTCTAACAATGAAATGGTTAAAAGGAAAATATATCCAAATTATACATGTAGGGAGAAGACTGGGATATTATACATTAATTGTACATGTAGGGGGAGGACTGGGATATTGTACATGTAGGGGGAGGACTGGGATATTGTACATGTAGGGGGAGGACTGGGATATTATACACTAATTGTACATGTAGGGGAGGACTGGGATATTATACACTAATTGTACATGTAGGATAGGACTGGGATATTATACACTAATTGGACATGTAGGAGAGGACTGAGATATTATACACTAATTGTACATGTAGGGGGAGGACTGGGATATTATACACTAATTGTACATGCAGGGGGAGGACTGTGATATTATACACTAATTGTACATGTAGGGGGAGAACTGGGCTATTATACACTAATTGTACATGTAGGGGGAGAACTGGGATATTATACACTAATTGTACATGTAGGGGGAGAACTGGGCTATTATACACTAATTGTACATGTAGGAGGAGGACTGGGATATTATACACTAATTGTACATGTAGGAGAGGACTGGGATATTATACACTAATTGTACATGTAGGAGAGGCTGGGATATTATACACTAATTGTACATGTAGGAGGAGGACTGGGATATTATACCCTAATTGTACATGTAGGAGGAGGACTGGGATATTATACACTAATTGTACATGTAGGGGGAGGACTGGGATATTATACACTAATTGTACATGTAGGAGGAGGACTGGGATATTATACACTAATTGTACATGTAGGATAGGACTGGGATATTATACACTAATTGTACATGTAAGAGAGGACTGGGATATTATATACTAATTGTTTCCTGCGTTTTGCTAAAGAAGTTGAGTCAGAGTTTGAAAAACAATGTTGATGAGCAGACTGTACAATACATATATGGTAGTACAACAACTATGGTGAATGGTTTCGTATATACGACCAATTTCTACAACCAGAGTTAAGTTTAGTGAGGTGTATGTGGTCAGTGTGAACCAATCCGATACTGAGGGACCCTTTTCAGTTAATTCTCCGGCCAATCACAATAAATGTCCAAGGTCTTTCCATCTACTTTCAGACGTGTCAGTGTTCTGATGCAATGATCTGAATTTCGCCTTTTCTTCATCCATTAATCAGTAAATGATGACATGTTTTTCCTTGGTAGGTCACCTGTGCAAGCCTGCTTTTGCTTTGATTAACTTTGTCTGTTATCACATGACTTGAAATATGATGAGGTTTTTTATTTTACAATTACATATTCAGCGATGTCCTTTTCATGTCACCATGATGGAATTGCAGACTAATGTGTGAGCCCCAAAACTCCTTCTTTACTTTTGACAATGACAGTACCCCATCTCCAAGTCCGTACTTTGATTCAGAGGGCCTGATCCACTAGGGCACGCAAAACGAGAGTATTGTGCTTTTTATTACAACGCTCGTACTTCAGACACACGGACGTCCGTATTCAGCTACAAGCTGATCTGATGAAACGTGTCATGTTGAATACGGGTCTAGGTCCTCTCTGTGCTGACAGACACAATACACTGCAGGATATGTACAATACATATGTGCAGTAGAAAGTCCCAAAAGAACACAGAGGAAAAAAAGGGTATTCAGTTATCACCTGTTAATACTATAGTCATTAATGCAAAAAAAAACTTTAAAAAACAATATTTAAACTGGAATCGGGCGTTGCTGCTTGAGCTCAAGCTTGGCACGCCCTGACTGTACATTGACTACGAGCATAACAATGGAGTGACATTTACATAGATGTGAAAATTCTTAAATTCCCCCATAGGGGCTCCAACACTGTATCCTCCTGAGTAGTTCTGGTTCCCACTGTGTCAGGGGTACCCCACACTCCCTGTCCCCCTCTATTAGTGATAAACTACTTCAGCCTAAGTTTTCTCTTCCTGGAGGTCAAGCGAGTTATATCTGTCGGAGTTATTGTAACTGAGATACTGCAAGGGAGATTTGTAAGACCCGGACAATTTACAGACAACACAGACTGGAACAGAGAATTATATTTACTGATAAAAAAAATGACAAAGTGTTGAAATTAAAAACTCCCAAACAAATAAAGTCAATTTAACAGCTTAGATCCTGTTTTTATATCAATATACATTTTCACAATACGTTTTTCACCAGCTACACCTGTTCAGAGAACATCTTTAGGGTATGAAGGATTGATGAGTTCTATGGAACAAAGCTTAACAACTAACACATATATTCCGGAATATGCAGAAACAAAGAACATTAATAGGTAAATATCTCGGAAAGCAAGCGGTCCCCATAGAGAGATATTCCTTCGCTTTAGGCAACTGGTTGACATCAATTATGTAAAAACATTCAAAGCAATAGGAAAAAAAACATAATGCAGGTGGCTTAGGGAAGACACAACCCCCCTAGCCGATCAGATGATTGTATTGAGACTTTAAATTGTATTATAATTTATTTCTTTTTTTCACTAGTTTCTGAGAATTTAGGACACTTTTAAAACGATCTGTAGTTTCCCTACAGGATAAACTGTGAGCCTGCACTGCCCTCTGCTGGTCACACAGCAGACTGCATGCAGGAATCCATCAGCTCATAAGACTTCAACAGGGTTAAAACTAAACAGCTGTAGGGTAGGAAAAACAAACTGGGGCCCTCAACATTTAGCTTAAAAAAAAAACAGGTACAAAATATAAAATGATTACACAAATTTGTAAACCATTATTTTTCAATAAAAAAAGCATTTTTAAATACAATTATTACACTTAAACCAAAGCAAAAACCTCCTATTTCAGGGGTTGATTGGATTCTGGGGTACAGAGAAATGTCCTCCATCCCTGAAAACATTTATTAAACTGTTAATTCCGTAATTGTGAATAAAATGTGGTGTTACCCATAGCAACCAATGAGACATTCGCTTCCAATTTCTAATCTGTACTATAGGAATGACAGACGTAGAGAACCTTCTGCTGCTTACAACAACCAATCAGATTCTAAGTAGTTAACTCAGAGCCAAAAATGTCACTAGCGCCTACTGAATACACAGGCTGCATCCTTATGATTGGCCCACAAGATGGCTGTCTCCACTGTGCGTAGGAAACCCAAGAAGAATCCAAAGATTTAGTTTCTCATAGGTCATGTTGACACCAATAATTGCTCAGCGGAACCAATTGTCTCCAATTCCATGGCCGTGTTGTTCAAAGTCTCCTCTGGCAGACCGTTCGATATTGACCCATCAATGGAATAGCTGCTAGGGAGTAGAGACTCTTTATCTAAGGGAGCCGTATGTTGGTCACCTTTGGTCCCTGACAAGTATCGTAGATCTCCAGTTTGTCTGCTTTGACCATTTACCTTTGGGATCGCCGTTTCATCTGTTGTCTTCTCTTCGTCATCAGACAGAACTTTCTCACTTCCTGTTTTATCCGTGAACTCTATTTCTTTTCTGTAATCTGGCGATATCAGCCCTTCTCTTGTTGTCTCATCTAGGAGTTCAGACAACGTGTCACCCTTAAGCATCTCCCAGGAGATGGCATCGTCCATCTGACGCTGTGAAGATGGCTTCATTCTAACCTCAGAAGTGGGTTTGGAATTCAAATGCAACTGGTTAACAGGTTTCCTTGTGTCGTCCGGCTCAGCCACCAGTGGATAAGTAACCGGTCTAAGACTAACTTTGTCAGAACCTCTGCGTTCGGTGACTGGTGGAGAAATTGTTGTTGGTCTCCTCTCTTCATCTATAACGTTTATATCAAATGTCACGTTTTTTCCTGCAGTTTCAACTGGAGAAGACAAACCTGACAATTTTGCAGACCGATTGGACAATATCCGTCTGTGTTTGTTCTCATTGTACATACTTGGATTCAATCTCTCGTTGTTTGATATCTGACGTTCTTCTTCCTGGGGAAGAATTTCTGAGTCTCCTGACCCACTGATGCTAATATCTATTTGTTCTTCCCCTGAATGTTCCATACTAGTTTCTGTAGATACAACTAACTGTAACGTTCCACTACGAAACCTGTTCTTCATATCAGGAGCTGAAGTTACCAGGTATTTTCCGTCTTGTGTCCCTTGGGTGTAAAGCGAACCAGGAATTAATGTTGGAGACCCATCTTTATACCTTCTGTTTGTTGTATTTGCCAGTGCTGTAATCTCTTGCTTTGTCATTGTGTCATTTGCTGTCATTTGTGCAGATAATCCCACTTTCTCACTGGCTTCGGGAGGTGTTTTTGTCTGGGTGACATCTGAAGACAATGCTGCAACAGTAAAATATATGGTTAATTTTTTTAAAGGGTAATATAAAGTATTTTTTTAATGTCTTAAGTTCTTGGAAAGATTTTTTTATTTTATTTGTTAATAGTCTGTCTTACACTTGTACTGCACATGCATCCGGAGAAACAGTGAATTAATCCTTACTGTTCCAGGGCAGTATTGCTGGGGCGGCTGAGTATTGTTCAGCTGTCATGGCGATACTTTTTAGGATAAATTGCACAGAAAGGGCCCTTTAGCCTGCTGTCATGCTTTCTGTCTCAGCCCATGACATACATAGACAGACAGGAAATAGATTTGAGATGGATCGATGTGAATCACTGGAGATTGCATTTTCCTAGAACATTTTATGTACCATGCTGTAATGAACTTTATATATGTGAGCGTTCAATTATTTATGGGTTATTGGAAAGCTTAAATAAATGGGATTACGCTAGATTTCTTTTACTGGATGTTGGGGATACTCATTGTTTCTACAATTGAGACTGTTTTATCCCAGATATATGTTTACAGCACTATAGAAAGCTGTATGTCATCACAGTGCAGTATTGTGAATATTTTATACAGATTTTAGTATTTTTAATGTTTTATATCATAGATGATTAGCTGTGCTTTAAGTATTAATAAGTTAGGGACAAAATAAAGCAGGTACATGATAGACATTAAAAGGGCCGGGTAAACCTTTATAGACAGAAGGGGATACATGATAAACATTTATAGACAGAAGGGGGTACAGGATAAACATTTATAGACAGAAGAAGGTACAGGATAAAGATTTATAGACAGAAGGGGGTACAGGATAAAGATTTATAGGCAGAAGGGGGTACAGGATAAAGATTTATAGACAGAAGTGGGTACAGGATAAAGATTTATAGACAGAAGGGGGTACAGGATAAAGATTTTATAAGCAGCAGGGGATACAGGATAAAGATTTTATAAGCAGCAGGGGATACAGGATAAAGATTTTATAAGCAGCAGGGGATACAGGATAAAGATTTTATAAGCAGCAGGGGATACAGGATAAAGATTTTATAAGCAGCAGGGGATACAGGATAAAGATTTTATGGACAGAAGGGGGTACAGGATAAAGATTTTAAAGACAGAAGGGGGTGCTGGATAAAGATTTATAGACAGAAGGGGGTGCTGGATAAAGATTTATAGACAGAAGGGGGTACAGGATAAAGATTTTAAAGACAGAAGGGGGTGCTGGATAAAGATTTATAGACAGAAGGGGGTACAGGATAAAGATTTTATAAGCAGCAGGGGGTACAGGATAAAGATTTTATAAGCAGAAGGGATTACAGGATAAAGATTTATAGACAGAAGGGGGTACAGGATAAACATAATCCACTATATATCCGACATGTTTTGCTCAGACCTATGAACAAGTGAGCTGCAAACGTGGGCACATAACTACTGACATATAGGCTTTGAAGTACACATGACTATAAGTAGCTGTACAGAAATGCAGCACACAATGAATTCACTATACAAGTGACAATACAAAAGTACACCTCTATAAAGATGTAATAGTACACCACTAGAAAGACATGTATCATAAATATCCTTCATGAGTTTCTCACCTGTGCATTCATAGTAGTTTTCCAGGGTCCAGTTCATTTGATAGGCTATTTCTGCAAACTCCAGTACCAGGTCAATGCTGTAGAAGACTTGTACGCCGCGAGCATTATTTACCATATTGCAGTCCTTTTATATAAAATAAAACTGTTCAGGTTATACTCCAGCATTACTCCATTATAAGTTCTTCTTAAAAAATAAATAAAAAAAATGTAACCTTTTATATTCTGCATGAAAGAGTTTCTCCAACCGCCCAGAACAAAACCTAATCACTGTACTTGAAACAATCGGGGTACAGGAGAGTAGAAATGGGGGTATGACCTCTTGTGAGCTGCGTCTAGTCAATCACAGCATGATCAGTGCCAAAAACTGGGGTTTGCACAGGTAAGGTAGAGAAAATCTTAAACACGATACCAGACAAACTGAAACTAATTGAAACTCTCAAAGTTTTTAGGATATAAAATCTGTATAAAGAAGACTATAAAGTAATCCTAATTGGCAACTCTGCAACGTCTTATTTTCTGGAAATAAAAAACAAAGGAGATGGTAAGACAAAGGTGCTCTAAAAGCAACAGTTCATGTCAGCTAGACCTGATTTGGTTCCTGTTAGTTTCGTCACATTCTGGCACTTCTACACCTTGTTTATTTCAGCCATTAATAAGGGAGAGGAACCTGGGTTGGGGGGAACTCACCTGCCTTTGCAGGACCTCATTGGCCGGGGTGGCAATCAAGACAAAGTTCTTGTTCTCCGTTACAGTGACATTAATTGACTGCCTGGCCACAATATTCCTCAGTGTCAGGGTTTCTGTAACGTATGAACCCCTCTTCACTAACCCCATTCGCTGCTTCGGGATGTGAAGTGTGACCTCATCTCCTGGATGCTGGGACACTGGTGGAAGAAACTGAGATTACTACAATAGTTCCTAAATAAAACAAAAAAATATATATTTTCAGACAATTCAGCCAATCACAAGAGTCCCATGTTGACACCACTCGGTTGCCACAGTGTTGGTAGCTCTCAGGAGAGAAGTACTTGGTTGGGGGTATCTATAAGAAACACACCATGACCGGCCAAGCTGCTTAATCTTGAGAGGAATCATTGTGACGGGCAAAGCTGAAGTTGATGGGTTGGAGAAGGAAAAATCGTGAGGAAAAAGCTGAAGTTGATGGGTTGAAGAAGGTAGAATCGTGAGGAACAAGCTGAAGTTGATGGTTTGAAGAAGGTAGAATCGTGAGGAACAAGCTGAAGTTGATGGGTTGAAGAAGGTAGAGTCGTGAGGAACAAGTTGATGGGTTGAAGAAGGTAGAATCGTGAGGAACAAGCTGAAGTTGATGGGTTGAAGAAGGTAGAGTCGTGAGGAACAAGTTGATGGGTTGAAGAAGGTAGAATCGTGAGGAACAAGCTGAAGTTTATGGTTTGGAGAAGGTAGAATCGTGAGGAACAAGCTGAAGTTGATGGGTTGAAGAAGGTAGAATCGTGAGGAACAAGCTGAAGTTTATGGGTTGGAGAAGGAAGAATCGTGAGGAACAAGCTGAAGTTGATGGTTTGAAGAAGGTAGAATCGTGAGGAACAAGCTGAAGTTGATGGGTTGAAGAAGGTAGAGTCGTGAGGAACAAGTTGATGGGTTGAAGAAGGTAGAATCGTGAGGAACAAGCTGAAGTTGATGGGTTGAAGAAGGTAGAGTCATGAGGAACAAGTTGATGGGTTGAAGAAGGTAGAATCGTGAGGAACAAGCTGAAGTTTATGGTTTGGAGAAGGTAGAATCGTGAGGAACAAGCTGAAGTTGATGGGTTGAAGAAGGTAGAATCGTGAGGAACAAGCTGAAGTTTATGGGTTGGAGAAGGAAGAATCGTGAGGAACAAGCTGAAGTTGATGGTTTGAAGAAGGTAGAATCGTGAGGAACAAGCTGAAGTTGATGGGTTGAAGAAGGTAGAATCGTGAGGAACAAGTTGATGGTTTGGAGAAGGTAGAATTGTGAGGAACAAGCTGAAGATGATGGGTTGGAGAAGGTACAATCATTAGGAACAAGCTGAAGTCTATGGATTGGAGAAGGTAGAATCGTGGAAGATGAAGCTGAAAGAGTAGATGAACAAAATTTCAACTTTGCTTGTGTAAAGATTAGTAGGAGTGAGGGCCCTATGAAGGTTGCATACAGGTGAGGTCTAATTGACTTTAGCAAAGTGCTGAATGCAGTAAGTGAAAAAGAATGTGCAGTTGTCAGTTTTGACAGTACACTGCCACCTGTCGTCTTTAGCTGGTATTGCAGTGGACCCTCACATTTTTCACTATTACTCAGCAGCAAAGTGCCTTAATAGGCAGCCAGACCTGTCCAGCACCTGAGATTATACCAGCTGCCCCCAGTGAGCAAAGGCTGATATTTTAGAACTGGTGCAAGGTAATACAAATAACTATGTGTCACTAGTATGAATAATTACCTCTTATTGTTACCTACCAGCTGCTGTTTTAACCAACTTTATGCACACATGTATTATCTTAGGGGCGTGCATTATGGCCTCCTGTTGTCTGTTTTGGAGGGTTGCACCATAGGCAATAACCTTACAGACAAACTACTTCTCCTTCATTGCTCTGCTGTGCATTTGTGCCGGATCCACTGTGTAATTGGATTACTCAATGATGGCACTTGCCCCCCTCTACCCCGTGTGGCCAATCAAGGAAGTTGCCTGTTTATTTAAACCCTTCGTGCTATAACTTTGCATTCTATGCTCACTGGAAGTTGACGTCGGCTGTACATTTTGACTTGACTCGGTTTCTGCCAGAATGGACTTTGGCTTGTACATGAACGTTGTATTATTGCTGCTTACCATCTTGGATTTTGGGTTTGTTTTGTGTTCTTATACCTTGTGAGTTGATTGTCGGCAGCTTCCTGGAACATGCCTGGGGGGCTGCAACATATGGTCCTTCTGGAGCGCCATCCAAGTCCCCTTGTGGGGTCCTCTGGTGAAAACCAGAAGGGCCAATAGACTCTGCACTCCAAATGAGCCAATGCCAATTATCTGAAGCACAGAGAGACCACTTGCTATGCTGATCCCTACACTTATGTGTCATTTTATTATATCTTTTTTTTTTTTTCACTTTCATGTTAAATTAACGATCATCACATACTCTGATAGTTTATCTAAGACAGAGCTGAGTCCAATAGCCATATTTACATTTCTATAACATGGGATTGTGAGTCTTTATCATTAGATATAATATGTATACTGAGTTGCGATATTGGTTTATTGACACTTACCCAGCGGACAGGACGCTTCCAACGAATAAGCATAAAATCCGCGCGTCATCCAAAGAGGAAGGACGTCTGTCTGTCTGTCCATGAACTGATAAGAAAATGTCCTCGTCAATAAACGGATATTACAGAATTGAAACAATGCACAATACATTATGGACTGACAGTATATTTTATAGCCTAAAAGTGGAAATATTGACTAATGTATAATAAAATGTTACTATGTTCTTTACACATAGGGAGTTATTCATACACAAGTTAACCTGTGCATGATACTCATGCATTCTAGTCAAATCAAGCTACTTAAGGTGTTAAAAAGGTTCTTGTCATGCATTTGGGCCATAGCCCAGGCCTCAACCACTCCCCATTGTCACCCCCGGCAACCACCAACCACTCCCCACTGTCACCCCTGGCAACCACCAACCACTCCCCACTGTCACCCCCGGCAACCACCAACCACTCCCCACTGTCACCCCCGGCAACCACCAACCACTCCCAACTGTCACCCCTGGCAACCACCAACCACTCCCCACTGTCAGCCACGGCAACCACCAACCACTCCCAACTGTCACTTCTTCAAGAAACATATATATATTTTTTTTAAATCTTTATAAACACTTTTAATAATTAACAAATTAAATTAACAAATTAAAAACATCTTAGTATACCAAATTTCAGCCCTTTCTGAATTTTTTTTTTCCACACACATTAAGAATTTAGTTGGTCAGTGTATAACTCCGCCCAGCAGGTGGCGCTGCAGCTTGGTTTTATTTTTTCCACACACACACAGACAGACTAACAGACGCCACTAGACATTTATATTATAGATTCCAATAGCTCCGACCCCATAGTGTTTGTGACCAATCCAATAGTGCAATCTAGGCCTCCGTGTTGCACTGCAGCCCATTGCGTTATGGTATTTAGGAAGTCTAGTTTCCTGTGAGAGCTTTCACCTAGTGCTGTACCCCTTCCAACTGGTATTTACCTGTTTGGTATCCAGCAGCTGACCCCGGAGACCTTTCACTGTTACACCGAATTTGCTTATCTCTGCTTCTACCCCAATCAAACTTGCGTCATCCACAGAAACGACCAGTTCACCGCGAAATAAGAGGAACCATTCCTGAGGTGGGTGAGAGGGTGAGGTCTGTGTGAGAAAGCAGCACATACTGGACAAAAGTCCCAATTTCTGCGGGTGAGCCCGATTTCAGAAAGGAGTTTAACTGATTATGGACATGACTTTGGGACACTGATTGTGTGAAATAAGGGAGGGGGGGTGTGGATCGGGCATAGCCAAAAATCCACCAGAGAGCATGGATTTGTGGAGTATAGATCGCTCTGATGCAACCACATCATCAAAGATCTCCAGTCTCGGGTGGTATGTCACTTGGTCCATTTTAATCTTTTTTTATTTAATACTTTTCCGTCAAGGCACTCTGTCGGACTAGAGTTGTGTTAAAAGGATTTATATATATCAACTTTGGCTCGCTGACATGCAAAAGGATCAGTTTTTGCTTTTCAAACCACCTGTCTGTCTTTTATCTTTGTTTTATATACTATCAATAGAATGTATGCAACATTACCTGATCATCTGAGGTTTCCAAAGGCATCGGCCGTGACACCTGCAATGAGAGATAGGATAAATGGAACATAGTGCGATGACATTATAGACAAGGGGGGGATTCAATTCGGCCACGTTAGTTAATGTAGGAATAACGCAGCGCTAATTGTATTACCGTTAATACAGTAATTTTAACCTGGATTTTTGCTTGTAGCCGTGAAGGCTGCAAGTAAAAATCAGCTTTAAAATTACCGTACTAACTGTAATACCTTTACCATAGTACCGGTAATAGTGGGCAGGCCGCATTATTCTTGGAATAACTAATTGAATTTGCCCCTATGACTGATATAAACCTCCTAATCTATAATCTGTGGCAATTACTGCAGTTTTTAAAGCTAATAATGCAAATTTGAACTATCTTATCTATTGAAAGTGTACTTGCTTACTGTTATATTATTTTTGTTTGTTTTTTTAAATGGATTGATCACTATAAAAAATTTTTTTTTTCATATAATAGGTAAATAAAGTAACTATCTATATACCATGATATTTGTTGCAGAAAGGCCTTTTTTTTTAGCATTATTCAGCTTCCTCCCTCTTATTTTCTGATACTCATGCAATAAATGTCAGTATCCGTCAATGTAACTGAGGGCGAGGAGGTAGACTCTAATATATAGTCTCACAGTGCAGTTTATGGAATTGTCTAAATGCTGGAACTACCTGAGCAGTGAATTTCTGTGGGTGAACGGTCACAACAACCAAGATCACACACACATATATATATATATATATATATATATATATATATATATATATATATATATATATATATATATAATGTTAACCCGTGCATGATACTCATGCATTCAAGTCAAATCAAGCTACTTAAGGTGTTAAAAAGGTTCTTGTCATGTATTTGGGCCATAGCCCAGGCCTCCTCAGGGGAAGAGCATTACTTCCCGACGTAAGCGCCCTTTTTTAATGTGGTTTTGTCCACATGTCACCACCTCATCATTCTTCTCCATCACCTCATCCTTCATTTTCATCGCCACATCTATCCAGATGTCTATCCAGACACAGGGATCTCTCTCAGCGGTCCTGAGTATCACGCTCCTCTCACTCTGTCACCCCCGGCAACCACCAACCACTCCCCACTGTCACCCCTGGCAACCACAAACCACTCCGCACTGTCACCCCCGGCAACCACCAACCACTCCCAACTGTCACTTCTCCTTCAAGAAATATATATATATTTTTTTAAAATCTTTATAAACACTTTTAACAATTAACAAATTAAAAACATCTTAGTATACCAAATTTCAGCCCTTTCTGAATTTTTTTTCCCACACACACTAAGAATTTAGTAGGTCAGTGTATAACTCCGCCCAGCAGGTGGCGCTGCAGCTTGGTTTTATTTTTTCCACACACAGACAGACGAACACACGCCACTAAGCATTTATATTATAGAGATAGATAGATAGATATATATATAATTATTCCGGCTGCTTTTCAGGTGCGTTCTGCCCTCAGTAAGTATGGAGCTCGTGTTTACCATAGGGATGACTGATCTTTATATGACAAGCTGCGCTATAAGAACTCCTGACCTGACGGTTGCCCATCTCCCTGTTAGTCAGTACCTGCACGTAGTTTGGGTCACATCGCACTCTCTCTCTCCCCAGTGACTCTGTCATCGCCGGGCACCTCATCAGGTAACGGTCACTTCGACCATTTCCTGACGATGTTTTCTTAACCATGTGGATTTCTAAGATGTGGAGTCCGTTCTGTAGAGATAGAATGACGGCAGATCAGCAAAGGATCTAAATATTCCTGAAGCCTCTTCCAGTCACATCCCCCACCCATAAGCAAGATAAGACAGGTAATTAGAAGTATTACATTATATCCATAGTTTCTAGAACTCACTAAGTGTTATAAATTACTTTTTATTAAAAAAAAATTAGGCACAACAATATGTAACTGTATTACTTAGAGTAAAACACTGTTGATTGGTACCACCAATACCATGTGCGGTATCCAATGTGCTAGTCTGCGGAGTTAGTTAAGGCTGTAGATGCCGCTATGGTAGTGGTGGATGTTTAGTCAACAAGGAAGGAATATAAAGACTAGGAGACCTGTTGCAGAAATCTGTACAGTGTGTTTAACTAGGAGGGGAATGGAGGGAAGCAGAGAGCCACAGACTGAGAGTTATATAGTGAAAAGAGCAGGGTCCCCCAGCAGCACAGATTATATCAGTAGAGGAGTGATGTGTTAGTGAGGACAGGGCTGCATGTGACAGGGGCAGTGACATGATAAGGAGGCAGGTCCCCCAGCAGAGTAGTCATGTGAGACTCCCATGGCACTGATGCAGCATGCCCTGCTTCTGAATAAGTACAGTTCAACCAAGTATACAGTCATCGGAGCCACACCCCAGCAGCCGTGAAGGGGTTAACACTCAGAATAAGGTAACAGGTATATGTTCCGTCTCACCTGGATTTGCACGTTGCAGGCTGTGTAATGAGCTCTAAAGATAAAGTTCCCATTGGAATCTGTGTCTAAGGTGTATCGGCACCTGGAGATCAGGTGATTGGTGCGATCTAGAGAACTGAGACTTACTGTAACACAGAGCAGAGTAAACTGTAATGGGACACTTTCATTAAATTTGACTGGTATATAAACACAAGACCATACTGACAATATTAAAGAAAATCAATATATTTGTTATAATATTTCAAAATATAGAAATGTAATGCATGCATGCCATAGAACTAATTCCATCACTGTCGCATGTAATTCACAAGTGAACAATTTTAAATGAATATAATTCTATAACACTCTGTACAGACATAGGACACTACACCTCCAACATGACCTGACCACTGGACATGATCATAATACAATTCTATTACCCTCTATACAGACATAGGACACTACACCCCCAACATTATTATTATTATTATTATTAATTTTTATTTATAGGGCGCCACAAAGTATCCGTAGCGCCGTACAGGGACAAACAATGGCACAGTACAAGGTGAAACAGCACAGTACAAGTAACAGTAAGCACTATAACTCTGGGGGCTCAGGCACAGCATGAAAGAGAGGGAGGGAGGGGAAAAGTGAGTACAGGCAGGTAACTATGGCCCAAGAGGGTGGGCACAGATGACAGGTTGAGAGTGACTGAGGGGAGCGGAGAGAAGCGAGAGGAGACAGAGGGCAGAGGGACCGAGAGGAGGTGAGCAGAGTAGCTGGAGAGCGCAGTTAAAAGTGATGGAAACAGAAGGTAGGAGAGCCCTGCTCAAAGGAGCGAACAATCTAAAGGGAGGGGAAGACAGACAGACACATGGATGAGACGGAGAGACGGGAGAAACGGAGACGGAGTCGAGGAAGGGGGAGAAGGGAAGAAGGGATGAGAGAGGTAGCCGACCGGTGGGAGTTTAGGCATGAGACTGGAAGGCTTTAAGGAAAAGGTGGGTTTTTAATGTTCGTTTGAAAGAGGACAGATTAGGGGAAGTTCTGATGGTGCGGGGGAGCTTGTTCCAATGGAGGGGAACATGTCTTGAGCACTGGACATGATCATAATACAATTTTATTACACTCTATACGGGCATAGGACACTACACCCCCAACATGACCTGACCACTGGACATGATCATTATACAATTCTATTACCCTCTATACAGACATAGGACACTACACCCCCAACATGACCTGACCACTGGACATGATCATAATACAGTTCTATTACACTCTATACAGACATAGGACACTACACCCCATCATGGTATTAGTACCTGGGAAGCGCATGACTTGGGACAGCCAGAGCAACAAGCCGTTTATCTGTCTTCTCAAAACCCAGAGCTCCATAAAGTCCAGAAAGCATTGAACGTTATCTGTGGAGCAGAGATCAGGCTACAGTGACTATATACAGACATGGAGGACGGACGGCAGAGCAGGAGGTACAGGAATAGGTCATGGACAGTAGATGAGCTGGAAGAGAAGCTGACGGAGTTTACTGGTGTCCAGATAAACCCATCAGAAAGATACCAGGCAGCAGTGACATTGGAAGAAAGGACAATGTTTATTGATAGTGACAAGTAGGGATCAAGTAGCATTTAAAGTGGAAAATATTAAATTGGACAGTGATTCTGATGGAGAACATAGATGTGGTTTATATAAAGCATTTATTATTTTGCAAGTTAATATTTCCATAAAATCTACACAAAATACAGAGATACTCATTAATAATCAATTGTCATGAGAAATAAATTGCAACATTTAACTTTAATGTCACAGATTAATTATCTGACTGTTGATTATCCACAAAGAGTGCCTACTCACCTACAATATACCTTTATATTTGTGTAGTGTAAAAAATGTACAATAAATTGTATTTTTTTTACATTTTATACTTAATTCAGCATTATTTACATGTAGTACTTGGGGTCAGTATCTGGATTCTAAGTGAGCTGGACAGGAATTGAATATTTGTGTAATGATAATCTATAACTAGTCAAATTGACCATAGAACATTTGTGTAATTGTGTCACCTGGCTGTATTTCAATGCATTTACATGCATTTTGCATGACTGCATTTCTTGACATATTAGCATGCAGCCAGCAGCATGTGTACTTCATGTATGTCCAGTTTTAAATGGCTGGCCTGGCAACCCTACCCACCTTAGTGCTCATTGCCCTCAGTCACTGAAACAGCAACCGTGAATCTTACTGCTCTGACCCCGATTTCCCATGATGCTTTGTGCTCCCATGTTGTCTCACAGCATGGTAGTAGACAGACAGACAGGCTTACATTGGGGTGTGAATAGCAGAGACTTGTATCTTATAATGTCAAAATTTGCAAAAGAGCACAAATTGGATGACTCTGTTTTAACTGAAGAACAAAAATTTCAAGCAATTTTTTAATGATGTTGCTTTCTAGTAGAGATGCTCAGGCTCGGTTCCTCGTGAACCGAACACACCTGAGCTTAGAGGATCCGAGTACTGCGCCGGCTCGGTACTTTCGCGCGCCCTCGGAATTGAAAATGAAGCAAAACGTCATTGTGACCTCGTCAAATCTCGCAAGTTTTGAATTGCTTTTTAAGATCCAACATAGCGAGGGGTGGGAGGGAGGGCGGACCCCCATTTTTTCTGTTCTGCCCCTGCTTTGTGCCAATGTTTCCTAGATGTGCTATGAACTGCCGTGTGTTTGTGTCATTGCTCTGTCGCTTACCATCCAGCCAGGTCGCTGCAGTATTTGTCCGAAAGTGTATGAAAATAATATTGTGACCTGTGAGGTGGTCAAAATTGACTGCAAATGACTTGAAATTAGTGTTATTGAGGTTAATAATAATGTAAGAACAAAAAAAGAGCAAAATTATGTGATTTCAGCATATTTTAGGATTTTTTTCTAAAAAATCCAAAACCAAAACACAAGAGGGCGGTTTTACCAAAACACGAAGCTAATCCAGATCCAAAACCAAAACCAGTTCACGGGGGTCAGTGAGCATCTCTACTTTCAAGTTATATGTTTAAAAAAAAATGGCAGCTAACAGTGACACTTTAAGCATGTCTATTATAATAATGATCTGTACCTGATGAGGATTCTGGGAGGGGGTTCAGCACACTCCGCTGAAACGGGAAGGAACCAGTCGGTACAGGAGACAGGATGCACATGAGAGCACTATATAATAATGTAATAAAATGTAAAATACCAAAATAACATTACTATATAAAGTGATATAATGACAGGCTACATCAGAGAATATAATATGAACTGGATGAAGAGCTATGTTGACATATGAATGAGAAATTGATATGAATTTTGTAGGTGAATTATAGGACCTGATTCATCAAGGAACACAAATCTAACGTATTGTGCATTTTTTTAAAACGCACATAAATCGGGTATACGCACATGTGACTGTATTCACCAAGGAGCGTATGTGAAGATACATATGTTAATGAATATAAGTCTAGGGGCTAGATTTACTATGCTGCGGGTTTGAAAAAGTGGGGATATTGCCTATAGCAACCAATCAGATTCTAGCTGTCATTGTGTAGAAGGTACTAAATAAATGACAGCTAGAATCTGATTGGTTGCTATAGGCAACATCCCCACTTTTTCAAACCCGCAGCTTAGTAAATCTAGCCCTAGGTGTGCTCTGCTCTAACAGACAATACACTGCAGGATATGTCCAATACATATGTGGAATATAAAGTCACAAAGAACTCACACAAAAAAAAAAATTCAATTAATGTTGCCTGTTAATAATATAGGACCTGATTCATTAAGGAAAGTTAAGTAAAAAAAAATTGAGTAAGTAGTCTCCTGGACAAAACCATGTTACAATGCAAAGTGGGTGCAAATTAGTTTCCTATTTTGCACATAAGTTAAATACTGTCTGATTTTTCATGTAACACAGAAATACTTGATAGCTTATTTGTACACTGAAATTTAAAGTTGGATCCGCCACTGACTGTACATTGATTATGTGCTAACACCCATTACCCTCGCATTCCGACTATGAAATCGTAGGCTGTAGTAAGTGTCCTTTACACTTAAAGATGAATCGACATTGCTGCATTCTCTGGCGTATGGTTGGTTAATGAACATGCGCAGATCAATCTTACGCAAAAAATACAGCACGTTTCCGCATTTATGTTTCTTAATGCATCAGACCCAGAGTGATTTTTATGAGTAAATGTTAATAATCTAAAGCTATTATTGAAAGTATAGAAGTGTATGTAGATTTATATAATATTTTTGAGCACATATCAATCCTTTGTACATCAGATAATTCCTTACCAATCGTATCACACAATATATACCTTTGCCTTGGCCCCAATATCACCAACAATTAGAGTTGTTAGAACACAATAACAAAAATGTAACATTATATATATGTAATGAGTAATACCGAGTTTCATTTATTAATTGGAATATAATTATGTGTAAAGTTAGGCTACTACTGTAAATATTTGTTTACATTCATTTCATTCAACTCAAAAACAATTGTTTTAAAATGTACAATTGCTCCTCGACTAATAAACTGTGTGTCATTGTTTTACCGTATCTAATTTGCTGAGCGTTTTAAACACTGTGTGACTTATTAAATGTGATGGTGCACCTAGTAATGGTGTGCTGTAACCAATAGCAACCAGGTATCATCCTAGAGAAGTCAGACTGATGAAAGCTGCTATCCGATTGGTTGCTACGGGTTACAGTACTTTAGAACTCTGTGCACTATTCTATTTAATAAAATAGTGCAATGAATGCAAGTACACAGGATGTTTTTAGAGTTTTTGTTATTACTTTTTCTCAATAAAATAGACTTGAGGCTATTTCAACACTTGAAAACCAGCATTCAGAGTCAGTCTGTTTCATTTCTTTTCCACCCGCTTGAATGTACCGTACAATAGATTAGAATGTGACCTATTGTCATCCGAGCAGAGCCACAAAACTTAAAGCACAAAGTCATCGTCTACATGGATCCAGCTCTATACCTAGTAATTCCTTACATTTTTCGGAATTAATTATAGTAACAGAGGTAATAAAAATACAAAATCTACTTGCACAAATAAATTGATAGTTAAATCCCATCTTTCAGAAAGTAACCTGTCTACATCACTTACCCCGTGATAATATAGAGATATTTCATTCTCTCTCCCGGGCTCCAAGTTGTGTTTAAGACGAATGCCAGTTTCACTAACTGTAGCCCCTTTAAATACTGCTGAGCCCCCCAGAGTGAGGTGCCTGTAACACACGTCTTCATGTATTTAGTCTATTAAACTGTGTGATACCTCTCCAGAGGAACACAAACACAGGTGTATGTCAACAGCATCTGAACCTCACTGCAGGAGCTGATACTCACACCTACTACATCAGTCTATAACCAGAGTTGGGCATATTAGGAACAGTTGCAGAATTCGCATATCAAAGGCCGACTTGTTACTTTAAAACTTCCCTCATTAATCCCAGCACCTGGTCACAGGATCTGGATACAGTGTTCAGATTAAATATTGACTGTGGAGTTTCTTTGTTGGATACAAGGACAGTTTCACTCTCCTGTCTCCATGAAGCCTTCCTAACGTCTGTTTAATGCCCATCGTCGGTCCTAATGTATATAGGACAGAGGAAATTACATGGGTGACTTTGTAACACCGCTATTTTCAGTGGCTAGAGCAGGATGCTGTGGTCAGAGAGTATTGCAGACATTATAATTGACATGATAAAGAAAATATAGCTGTGACTTGTCATAATCAATTATTGTAGAGACTATGAGAATAGATAAGTTGTACTGAAACTTATATATGCAAAAACGATGAATTTAAAACTGTATTAAAGTTTGGCTTGCTTTTAAAATCTAGAAATGTTTAGAATAAAGTACAACATTGTAGCAAACTTTTATAGTTGTACAACATTAAAGCATGTGCAGAGAAAATAAATCCTACATCATTCACCGGTCCAGTAGGTAAAACAAGTCATTACACCTCCGAAGATTAAATATCCTTTAAAACATTCTTGACACAGAAAGGAGTTTTATGGGAATATAAGCTCAGCAAGTACTGTCCAGGAAATAGTGAAGACCTCCAATTAGGAACAATCAAGTTGCATTTTCCAAATTAAGTGAAATATTTCCGCTCAGAACACAAATGAGTAACTTATATTTATAGACTTTATAAAGCCAACTATACTTTGGGCCTGATCCATTAAGGAACGTCAATGTAGATACGTGCTGTATTTTGTGTAAAATCGCATTGCGCATTCCCAGAACTGGAGCATGCGCCAGAGAATGCAGCAATGTCCAATGCATCTTTGTGCGCAAAGGATCCTTGCTGCAGCCTAGGATTTTAGGGACGGAACAGGGAGGGGACTGGCGTATGCACATAGTCAATGTACAGTAAGGGTGTGCCAAGCTCCAGCGCACTGAGCAGCATCTGATTCAAGCTTTGAGCATCTCTTAGGTAAATGATTTTCAGTCTTACCACTGGCACCAGCTGCAGGTCAGGTGTAAGTGCCGAGTGATAGTTAATGCGGCTGTGTATGCAGCTAGAGTATGTGTTTGCAAACTGTGAAAAGCTATTTTTATGTATAGTAAACATTCATAACAACCTAATAAATTAATTTTATGGCGAAAAAAATGTAAAAAAAAAAAAACCCCACTTTTTATTTTTTTATTTTTTTTGTCATTAATGACTATATTATTAACAGGTGGCATTAATTGAATAGTTTTTTTCCAGTGGATTATTTTGTGACTTGACATTCCACATACAGAATGTATTGGACGTAACCTGCAGTGTATAGTCTGTTAGAGCAGAGCGCACCTAGACCCGTATTCATCACCAGCCGTATCTTCACATCCGCTCCATGTTGAATACGGACGTGTGTATGCCTGATATGTTGCTGCTTTTTTTAAATGCACAATACGTTCGTGTTGCGTTTTTTGGTGGATAAGGCCTTTTATATATACTTGTCATAGTCCGTTGACAATCTGCCAGAAAAATACCCTGCATGAAACTGCTGATTGTTACATAGTGCTCTCTCTGTTGGGGGCACTTGGTGTCTGTTTGCATTGCCTGCATGCTTGCAACCTACACTGGACCCAAGGACCCCTAATAAAGAGAGTTCAGTGTATTCACAGAACTCATTAAGTAGAGTTATGTGCAAGAGTAATACTTGTGGCCATCCCTCCTCACAAAGAAACTCTTTTCACCTGTGACTCTGCCCTAGCGCTTCTGTCGTGGTTGATACTTTTGCCGCCAAGGCAGGATAATTTGGAAATTTCACACTTCAGCCACATTTCTCAAGCTCAGTTTAATGGGAGCGGGGCCGGCTGCTTTGACGTGACTAAAGTGATTTTTGGAATCCTTTGCTTACCATTGGGTGGAGAAGGTCCACAAGATTAGGGGAACACCAGGGGGTACCCTTCAACAATGGGCTTGTGTGCACTGCACGAACAGCCACCATGGTATATAGACCAGTGCACATAGCCAAGGAGAGACAGTACATAGATATACATAGAACCGCCTCATTAAGAGCAGAGTATCAACAGCAATGTTATCTCAATGACCTTACACATGTGGTGGATGTACATCAACCCAATAAAGCAGTATCTATCTGTAAGTTGTAACTGTAGAGACATAAGTAGTCTACCTCTTCTCCTCAATGGTCCCCAATTATCAGGGACCCTCGTGAGTTATGAAAAATATTTTTTCTGTTATTTATGATCACATTATAGCATGTACACAGTAATTGCACTATTGTAATCTGATCGCCAATTAATTTGATTAAAAATGTAAGGATGGTAGCTTGTGTGGGTACCGTAATGATTACATAAATGCTTGTGTACTAACATTGCATTTGGGTGCAAAATGTGCACTGAAATCACATCAACCAATCAACAGTTAGCTGTTATCTCTGTAAGACTAAATTAGAGAATGAGGAATGCTGAGGTTTCTGTGCACAGACAGGAGTACAGTTTTGTTACATGTTCCTAAGTGACCATTTGAAGTATTGGGAGGTGCGATGTTCAGTCCAGCATGGACCTAGGTGTAAGCTACACATAATTCAGAACGTTAGAAGACATGTTGAATGATAATACTGAGCACATCACAATAATGTAACAAGATTCCATATTTTTTTATTTTGTATACATTGTATGCACTCCAGCAGCATAAACACAATTTAATATTCAAACACATTTCATAAAAGGTTTCAGAGATTTGTTTATACTAACAATATTTGTAGTAAAAAAACACTCATAACCCATTAGTGTCTTTCACAAAAAATCAACAGATATAGATATATTTTCACAACAGAAGGGAAGGTGGACTACTGCGGCTGGATGGAAATGTTTGAAAGAATCAAAAAATTGTCTTGAAGTTAAAATATATATTTGTAAACTGTTGAGCACAAGTCCTGTATTATGTCCCGGTTTGGTTCTCTTAGCTGTAGATGTTGTGTCTTCTTTTCATTGACCTTGAGAGGTCGCAGAGCAAGCGCATTGTGTCACCGGTTTTGTGTCTGGACCCTATTGTTGTTCGTCCTGGACTATTTAAATATGTCATGTTTGGGGACCTTCCTATTTCACAGTGCAATGCTATGTTCTCTCTTTGTACCGTTAATTCGTAGTTGACTGTTCTCTGTATAATTATGTTTAGCGTCATTATGTATTTTTCGTAGTTGTGTATTTTATATTACTGTTTAAGTGTACCACTCACTGACTATATACCTTTAATGCCATGCATACCAGCTGCAGGTGCCACCTCACTGGAGGGATGTTTAAGTACAGAGAAAAGTGGATGGGGTATTTTTTGCTGTGTGCAAGAACACTTCGCTGGCAGCTGGTGGAGATCTGGCCTCGTCCTATACTTTTATTGGGATGTTCCTTGAACCCTCCAGTTGCACTTAGATGGAGAAGCTTATTTCTGGGTGCACTTAGCCCAGTGTAAGACACAACTTGAAATGCACAAATGTGCCATATGTAATAAAGACCGTTCCGATGTCCCCTCACTCACACAAGTCACTTAAGCCATGAATAAGGCTAAACCCAGGAGGTGTAATGGATGAGGTGGTTCTGTGGCTGCGGGGTTATACTTTAACGTGTCACGTTACATCTCCCCGCTAACCTGGGCACACTTCTAATTTGTAAACAAGTCACCTGACACCAGAGGGTAGGTATGCGCTTTGAAGTTCTCCAAAAGGACCACAGAGGCGCACCGAGGCATATTAGGTAGTGAATACGGTCGTCTGACTTTAACGAATCAGTATAAAGCCGTACACTGAACAGAGTAATGAGAATGCAAAACCACAGCGCACGTGCTGGTTTATGGGGACGTGAACCCATTTCTTCACACCGGTTTTTACAGGGCATAACATTGACTTTGTATGCCACGATAGCAGCATGGGAAATATAGCATTTTTGTGATGGGAGGAGCTGGACAGATGGGGCTTGTATCTTGCTGGGTTTAGATTTGCATAAAACATTTTATTATGCACCCACATGATAATACAAGATTCTTCTTCTTTTTATTTTGCAAGATAAAGTTACTATAATGAAAAATCAGTGGGTTGAAAAGGAGCATTTTGGGGGTCCACAGACTATTTTTCTCCCCTCAAGAGGAGTTTTGGATTACATTTTTACACATCCTCCGAGGTAGTTTAAGGCTCAGTCTGTACGCCCAATGGGATAGCTTCTGCTCCTTCCAGGTGTACAGGAAGTCTGCTCCACTCAAATCTTTCCAGTTCTGATAAGCTCTGGTATATAGTTGTAAAAGGGGCAAGTATAGTAGCTAACTAATGATGGCAAAAATGTTTACTAGTAAATGACTAATCCAAACCAATTAAGTTTCAGTTGACTCTCAGTGGAAATGACTTGTACACTCAGATATACACAATTATGGACGGGGGTGCTCAGCTGAACAATTATTATTTTGGGTGCTTATGTAATCGTATAACACCATCTGCCATGCTTTGTGTAAAGGGGAGTTGTTAAGCAAGGTCGGTGTTACGCGAGTATACTAGAGAACACGAAAAACTAAAACCAGTTCTGAATCTCCTGTAATAACATTTAGCTTTGAATGGGAAACACTGTTGCCCCAAGCAGCACTTAAAAGCATTTTCACCACTGCAGCATTTTGCCTATAACAGGGAAGCATTTTTTCCCATTCACTGTTAGATGTCACTTCAGAGCATGCAGCATTTTCACTGCTGAAGCACTTCTTCTATAACAGGGAAGCAGTGTTTCCCATTCATTGACAGCTGTCCATTCAGAGCACGGCATTTTTCTGGCTGAAAATAAAATGCAACATTCTAAAAAAACACGTGTGAGACCACTCTCAGCAGATGTGGGAGGGTTGAGTTGAACAAGGATTGGGATGAAAACAGATGTTCTCTATTCACACAATAAATGTGAGACAAGCACAAGTCTTTATTTTAATGTAAAAATTCTAAGTAATCAAAATGTACAAAACAGTAAATATTTATATTCTTGTTGAGGAGGTGACTACATTACCTAGAAACATGGCACACACATGACGAGACTCCTGTTTGAGAAAGTGTTTACAATAGTGCTGCGATTTCTATCAAAATACACAAATATCACAATCACAGAGGTACCTCCTTCTCATAACTCACACTACACCTCTCTAGGAAGGCACGATAGTAATAAGGCATAGTGATTCCGTGTACAGTGCTACCATAGGGGTTGGTATCAAGGTTTCAACCTTCAGACTGTAATTTTCCAGCATGTACATGCATCCTGCAGCCTTTTCTAGTTTCTGACTGTGTTTTCCAGCCAAGTCTTTATATCATCAAGCAGAGGTATTTAACTTTGCTGTCCTGGGATATGGCACATTTCACATGTGCTGAATAAATATATACATATAAATACATATAAAGACATGGCTGAAAACTAAAGGATAAAGTAATGTGTTTAGTAAAGGTTGCAGGAGGGCTTATACAAGCCAATATATAACAAAGTCATCTGAAGGTGGAAACCCTGTTTAATGAATAAACTAACTGCACTGTTAACAGCAAAGTACACTGGAACAGACATTTGTTCTTTACTCTTTTATCTGTTTATGGGTCACTTTTAAAAAAAATAAAAAAACGCATTTCATGATCACCCAATTTTTTTTGCCATCAGTATCTACAGCGCAACAGTGCAGACTGAAATTAACGTGGACATTCTTATTTGTTTAATATCAACTCCTGACCATTCCATTACAGTATTTCCCAGTAAACGGCAACACCTTAACCGGAACATTCGGCTAATCCCGCCAGTGTAAAAAGACTTCATGTCTGAGTAGGTTCTGGAGTTTTCAGAAATATATTTTCATCTTTTGTTTTTCCTTTTTAAACCCTGAACAGGGGATCTTTTCAAGTATATGTGAACCAATCATTTTAAGAGTCACATTTACAGGAGGTGTCTATAATAATGATATTTACAGGACTGGCATAGTCTAACATCTCCCATATATCTGTATTTCATTAGAGAGTTTTATGACTGAGATCTTGAAAATATAAGTATTTTAATTTCCTTTCAATATGCCATACAACCTAAATACATGCATCATAGATAGCAGCTAACATTGAATTAATGATGCTTCATGTATGTAGATGAAGAACACTGCAGAGAAAGTCAACGTGTGTAAAGTCGGAGAAAGTCAACTTGCGTAAAATAAATCTTTTATTTAAATAAAGCGCTGGAACCTGAGCCTTTGCTGTTTACAGACCTAGAACGTCAGGGTAGATCTGCATTGTGTGCAGTTTGTTCACTAACACGCTGCTGATGTGATTATTGGAGTCTATTTGGTTTTGAAGTAACAAATTCTCAAGGATTCATCAGGTACCTACCCAAAATAAATACTCATAGGTGTGTCAATCGGTAATCTGGAAACTGGACTGCTAACACCACCTCTCTCATAATACTTTATCAGTGTTACATTGTAACTGTAAAACATGTTCCACTTAAGGATCCACAAAGGAGACTACGATGTACCGGGTTCCTTTTGTAGTAGGGAGTCCTTCGTGGTAGTGAGTCAGCCGCCCTGGGTGCATCAAGGCCCACCCTTTCCTTGGGGCTCTGATTGAGCAATTGTAACGCAGGAATCTGCAGCCACCTCCCTATAGGAGAAAATGAGTTAGCAATACAGAACTTAGTTACAAAATTTAACTTGGTCATATCACTGGTTCCTACTGAACAGAGGACGCACTGTCCTAGAACAAAATGGCTACCTGCATCCACTATGTGCCAAGAGAAGCCCCCCAGTGATGTCCCTGGTTCTTACTGAACAGAGGATGCACTCATACAACTAAGTGGCTGCCTCTATTCATTATGTGCCACAAGAAACCACCCCAGTGATATCTCTGGTTCCTACTGAACAGAGGATGCACTGTCATACAACAAAATGGCTGCCTACACTGTATGGAGCTGACAGATCCACTTTGATTCATTCAATAACCAAGGATACTCAGAGAGGACAATTTTGACACATGACAGTACATCGTAAGCCATGGCGTATTAATAACCTGGTGCAGTTGTGCAGTAACCCATAGCAACCTCTGCATGAAGTAAATTTTGAGAGAAGCCGGCAGAGCCGCTGTGTCACTGACCTCGTAATCCTCCCCAAAGCTGTTCAGAGCTATGTTTATTGTGAAGGTCGATGCGTCATGGTGAGGTTCCAGGGACGGCTGTTCGTCCGGTTTGTATCGTACCACAAAGGCCAAATCAAACTGAGCCTGTACACATACAAAGACTGTGTCAGTGACTTCAGGGACATCAGGCAAAGAATAAGTTACTTGGAAAACCTAGTGATTTATTTTGATAATTTTTTATTTTACATTAGGTAGGGAACTCACACAAAAAAATGTGACAAAAAAAGGAATGGTTTTATTTTGCTTTGTGTGTTTTTTATTTTTCATATTCATTTTTGTTTTTTAACCAGGCAAAAAAACCTTTTAGGTAAGAAACACATTTTATTCCGAGAATCACATTTCCACAGACCCTTACCTGGGTGTAGTAACCGGGAAACATCTTCTCAGTGATGGGGGCCACGAAATCGAGCAGGAATGTCTGCCATTCTTTCTGATAGTTGATCTGGGTCATGTGAATATCGATCGTTGGGACATTTTCATACCCTCCCTCCAGTCTCTGGTCCTGGAATAAACCAAGAGGATGGACATAGGGCTATAGACGTGACAGAAATTATTTTGTAGGTTACATTTAGGATGCAGTGCCTTCCAGCAGCCTGTAGGTGGTACTGTGTACTTTGATATCATATATGAGCATTTTAAGGTCACGCTACAGTAATTGTCCTTTAGTTGATGATTTCAAGTCCAATCTCTCTGCAGACCTCACTAGTTCCCCGTTAACTTCCCTTTTATTAATTTTAAGAGACAAAAACTACCATCCTAAACTGTGCTCGGACATGGTAAATGACGCCCAATATCTCTGAAATGTGTTTTCCACCTGCAGGTAACTTTAGCTACTTAACAACCAGAGGGTTCCTCTCTGACCAGACCAATTCTTACAATTGGAGATTTGTCAGTTTGACTGGGAATAACGATTCTCTCTCAGCGGTATTAGCAAACAGACAGTGAATTACGTTTCGTCCCTAGGAGACGGTGCAGGAAAATTAGAACGGATTCCTCCTCCCGTGCTATGGGATTAACCACTCTCCTCCGGCGATCAGCGATTTATTAGCTTGTATTAGCTCCTGTAATTAATACAATATCCTTATTGAGAGGAGCCTCTGGTTCTTACCGTCTTGCTGCCACTTGACCACTGACCATAATTTTCCATCTCATCCACTAGTTCATTACAGGCGGTGTCTGTAAATATGGGGAACCAGTACACGTCTGGGCATGGCTGTATGACACAGGATGAGAGAGATCAGACACTGATGATAAAATAATGCCAAATAATTGTAAAATGACAATTATTATTATCCTAATTGGCACCTCCCGAACGGGAGTAAAACCACAAGCTAGCACGTGTGCATCAAATACATTTGACATATGGTTTCACTGGTATTTAAATTTGCGCTGTTCAAACACCAGTGGCTACCTGACCTAAATTAGTTGTTTCTGCAACTTCTAATAAATACATTGCTTTATCTTTCTGGTTCTCTCTGTGCATTTCAGCCATGCATTTATTCCATCAGGCAGACCCACCCTGAGACATGACACACCCTTGTTGTGCTCTCTACCATAGACACAATTGCCGTGTTATATCCTGACTACTGTACATAATACACTCCAAGGGGTAAATGTATCAAGCTGAGAGTTCTCCGCCTATAGCAACTAATCAGATTGGTTTTTCAAACCCGCCGAAAAACTCTGTTTGATACATTTACCCCCTATAGTCATGTGATGCCAGTGGGTGGGGCCTGGTTTTTGAGCAAAAAAACAGAAAGAATTGAGAAAGTTGATATCATTGTACCAGGAAAACATATTGTATTTTAGGAAAAAAATATTTATAAACTACCACAATCTTTTTTTTTTTTTAAGAAAGATTTACCGATTCGATGAGTTTGCCTTTGAGAACTGCAGTGTGATTGGGATGTATGTATTTTTCTTTCCAGTCCTGTCAGGTAAAAGAAAATGTTATTATAAACACAAGAATAATAAGGTACATTTGTGTCCTGTATAATATAGTTTGTTGCTGTCTGGAATAATCTATACAAATTGCTGAGATCTGATGCCGTAACCACCATATCTCTTTGGAAATATTATACTACTTTATATCGTACCTGCCGATAAAGCAGTCTGTATCGCAGTATTGTTTTATCAAGCGACAATATTAAAACAGACCAGTTATTACTGCATTTACATGTGGCCGCAGAACGCTTTTTGTCCACCAATCCTCACCTGGACGTTATCGTAGATCTGCCACAGGTCGTTGTTCAAGTGAGACGTCTGGTAATTGTCCAAGCTCAGGATGTGGCCGAAGGACTGCATGTTTGTCACAAACATGAAGATTCCCTAGAGGTAAAAGCCAGATACTAGCACATCAGACCCCTCACACACACACAGAGGACACTCACTAACACACTGCCTGCAAACTGTCACCTTATCTATAATGCAGCTGTCTTTCTCCTGATGCCGGTTACATGTGGTTAAACCAAGAAGTGTTTGCAGCTAGTGCGAGAATATAAACATTAAACATCCAGCTGTTCTTTTCTCACACCGGATCTCATCGCTCTATACTGGAAACTGACTTCTCAGCGGATCACAAGAACATGGATTACAACACTGGACTGGGGATATATCTCCATTTTACAGCACAGTTAGTTTGACTTTTATTGACAGTTTGACGTCAGATGACTAAGGTGCACACTTGTCATTTTAATGGAGTTGCCCATTACCTTGTAATGTAAAAACTATCCCATGTAGCACATAAGGGAGCCCACTTACATTACCGGATGTCGGACCACGCAGCCGCTGGCTCACGTTGGTTGCAGACGAGTACTACAATCCATCCTGCTCTTTAATAAACTGAATGGACTGAAACAAGGACTCCTCGCAGGCCCTGTCCACACTGACCTGTTGCCGCACATTGTTACAAAACGCCATGTCTGGGTCCAGTTTTCCACTGTGGAAGACATCGTACTGGCTCAGCTTGTTCCTGAGAACGGTGCCCTTCACCAGGTAGACATTGGTGACATAGGGGACATTCCAGATTCCGCTGCACAAGACGGGGTTAGAGTCAGATACGTTGGAAGGTACGTGGTTTATGATTTATCGTTTCACCGTGACTAGCAGCAAACCGCTTAACTATCCTCAACCTGTAGGTCGGGACCTCCTGATCCGATTATATAGCATCAACTAATGACTGATCATCATTACAATATATAGTACGATAAAAAGTATAGTCATTGGATGAAAAGGAAAATATGCCACAAAATGAGTTAAACAAGTGCAGATAAGACAATGGCGTGATGTTACCATAGAGCCACACGAGTGTATATCACTGCATTAATGTCAATTCTATACAATGATGGCTATTGTGCACTCATGGGCTTAGTAAGAACCTGTACACCTTATACCCAGTCTCTTCTAGGATCTGTCTAGCAGGAAAAAAGTTTTTAGTTCAAAAAGTTTTTGTTTGGCTATGACAACAATTAATCTTGCCAGTAGATGGCGCTGTTTAAATGTCATCATTGGACAACAATTGATTTGAGATAACCACAGGTAGGAGATGCTCATATAAATATACACAAATATGGGGATAAATTATTGTATTGAACGCTTGGAGGTGAAGTCCAGCTTTGTGGAAGTGAATGGTACCTTGTGCAAAAAGCTTTACACGCCAGTCAGCTGAAACCACTGAAGTAAGGCAGATGCCACAATGCTGGGGTGTACGGACCCCGAAAAATAAGGTTCCAAAGTTACTTATTGTATGAACTCTATCAGAGTATCTATCTAAATAACGGGCCTGATTCATATTCAAATGCAACTTGCGATTAAAAAAATAAACTGATATTGAGCGTAATTTCTCTCGTATTCAAATCCGAGCGGATCTCGAGACGTGTTTCAATTTGAATCTGGCTGCAAGTACGCTCTGCCTAAAAGTTACTTGTTAACAGACACAACAGACTGCAAGATACACACATGGATATGTGCATCAGAGCGCATGCAAAAAAAAGAAAAAAATTGTAAAATAAATAAACAACTAATTAAACTATAATTATTACTAAAAGTTTGTGCTTTCATTTTTATTTTTACAATATATACATAAATCAAGATGTTCTCAATAGGCACTGTACATACAATGCGTTTTTATAGACGCATCCGAAACATGAATCATGCCCAGTGTGTCTATTTTGTTTTACACCCCAAAACAATCCACAAAGTATTTATTTTATTAAAAAAAAATTATATTTTAAAGGTAGACCCTGATTATTAACTGCTGTCATGTCCTCATTAATTTACTTACATTCTCTGTCCCTGAACAATGTCTATGTAATCCTCGGAGCGAGCGTAATACCCATCCGTATTAATTGCACCCCAAAAGTTAGACCATAGATCCTGAATGCGGCTCACCAGGGGGGTTATGATTGACCTGAGAAGAGACAAGGTAATTAATCACAAATATGTACAACTTTCAGCATGGTCTGTGTAATAGATTAACCCATCAGCCATCACCTAGAAACATAAAGTTACATAATAATTATGGCCTCTTTCTAAAAGACGGATACTACGTACTTGTTCTGCTCGATGAGGGTCCGTAGGACGCTGGTATTTTTCAGGACCACCTGGACATCGATAGAAAAGTAATACTCACACTCTGGGTTCTGGCGGCACGTATCCCTAGAGATAAGCAGGTCAATATTGAACGCACTTGTAGCTCTTCATTTATCATCTCAAAATCCCCCCTACAAGTCAGGTGTTCACGTGATCCCAGTCTGATCAGAGACAAGAAACTCAAATCCCCCCCCCCCCTCAAAGTCAGCTCATGTAAGACCACAGTGAGATACTGAAATCTGTTTACGCTGCCATGTAACAGTCAGGGTGGTCTACCCCCCCAGGACAAGCCCCCGTTTTTGAACGCAGAGACCCAGAGTCTCTGGGCCAATCAAATTGCTAGGAACTAATGACAACACAGTCACGGTCTGACTAATATTTGTGATTACTAGTGAATCCACAAAAATGTCTGACCGCAGTGGATCGCCATTACACAGCGCATGCCTAAGTTTTGCTGCCGTGCGCCTAGATTGTCCAAAACACTTCAACTAGCACCCTTCGAAACTCCGCCCTCTGAACATCCTCACTCCGCCCTCTGAACATCCTCACTCCGCCCTCTGAACATCCTCACTCCGCCCTCTGAACATTCTCACTCCGCCCTCTGAACATCCTCACTCCGCCCTCTGAACATCCTCACTCCGCCCTCTGAACATCCTCACTCCGCCCTCTGAACATTCTCACTCCGCCCATCGTCCCACACTGACCAGTGCGACTGCGCACATCACCACAGGCCAATATTTTTCATTGTGCCTCGGCTGTTAATTCAATTAGTAACTGAGATCCAATGTAGTGTAATTTAACAGGTCCACTTTTTAATAAGGGTTTTTTTCTTCCCAAAAGTAGGCGACCCCCTTTAATTACAAAAAATGAAAGTAGAGGGAAGAAAATGAAAAGTATAATTAAGTAAAAAGAACTACGTTGTGTGTGTTATACACTTGTGCTTGCAATGGTAGACTTAAAAAGAAAGAATTTATTTCTCATTTGATTTTGTGACCTTAGACTATAAAGTGAGATTTTTTTTTCCCTCCAGAAAATGTGTATTAACAGTGCTCTGCAAAAGCGTAATCCTTAGCGAAAAAAAGCACCACCATTCATAATATTAATTGTGTGACTACAACAACATGGAAATCATGTGACGCTGACAAGCTGAACTCATTTTTGGGTGGAGTTATCCTTTAATAGTTTACAGTCTCCTTTTAAAACTTACATTCCAATATTACGGACGTCGGCAACGTTGGAGGCCTCATCCGGCCCCACAGTTTTCACAGCATTGTAATCCGATCTGTGCTCCTCTAGGAATTTTTCCACATGTCTCTGATGATGGGGTTCCTGGGTAAAGAGGGAACAAAGGATTAGAGACTTCACCACCACACACATCCCCGACCACACTGGACAGGACGCGGGAGCCTTTTAACAGATATCCTTCAGCCTCTGCGAGCAAACATCTCCCCCATCCTATCACCACAAATTAACCATCACTACCCGAGCGGTGGATCAAGTCTACGAAGACATCGGCACTCTACTGTAAGGATGGTTCTACTTACGTGGTTGGCGAGATAAAGCTGGATCCGTTTCTTCGGGTACTGCAGGTTATCGAGTCGTCTGAAAAACTCTGATACGAACGGGGTTGGCTGCTCGATGAAGATGCCAATTACAACCAGCGGGAAGGCGTCATCGGTCTGCCAAAACCAAAAGAGAGAGGCTTGTTAGAGCAGTGATTCCTGGTCAAAGGTAGACAATCTAGGAAAGAGGGGGTGATGTGCAGCAATGGTTCTGGTCTCCGTTTCCAAAATTAAAGGGTTCTAAGAACCCACTGAAAGTATTTTTGGACAATCTGTGTTATGAATCTGCAAGAACAGTGTCATATCCATAGAGTGCTCCAGGCTTATAACATTTAGGAATGATGCCACACACTAAGCTTCAACTTGCATTTCAACCCTTTGTCAGGTACTTAGTCCCGGTTGAACTGCAGAGGAGAAAAACAACAACAAACTGGAGAGAGGACTGCAAAACATTATTTCACTTTATCTGTCTTCGGATACAGTATATTTTCCCGTAATCCATGTTACACCAACACAATCTTTAATTTGTACTTTTCCTTTGTATTAGTTTGGAGTTATGCGCAGAGCAAATCCAAAGTGTCTTCACAAAAGTCCGTCTCGCATGGTAACCTTCACACAAGGGGTCTGACGCATACTCTGTGACCCATAGACAACACTATCCATCAATAGGTCGTAATACAGCCATCTCCTGCTATGCACAACGGCGTAAAGCAGCGAGCCACTAATACCGAGGAAGGACATTTGCAGCTCCGCTATTTACGGACTTATATTTCTACATTAATACAGCAGATTTTTGTGCAAATATTCCAAGACAATATATAACTGTTGTATGGGCATCTATGTTTAAACATAAATCATACACACATTTAGTGGTAGAATCCCTGTAATATCTATAAGCTTTTTGCATAAAAATAACCTAACTTTGCCATTAACATTTAAGTCGCTATTTTACCTTAAATCCTGCCAAGCTCCTCAAACCTTCTTCACAGATGACGCAGCCGGTCTCGAAAGTCCAAACACGAGGGACGTAATTCCCCAAGTAGTTCATAAGGAGCTGATGAACATAACAATTCCAGAACAAAAGTTTAATAAACAAACTTTAAATTAAAATGCATGTCCTAGCATGCATGGCTAGCAGAAGTTCTCAATACATGATGGAGAAACAGCAGGGAATGTAAGTGCTGGATACACTCTCTGGCAGAGTGTATCTAGCAAAAGATTAGTTAGAGAATAGGAATCATCTTTGCTAAAGTGCACTTTTAGCATTTAACACATGTAATTGTTTTAAATCTATCATCACAGAGCTTGAGATGAAATCTTACCTTGGTTGGTCCATTCCCGTTGACTAAAACAGGAAGTGTGTCGTACAGCAGATTTCGTGCTCGAACTCTCCCATTCTCAAATTTTAGCACCACATCCCCTGGAATGGAAATTGAGGCGGTAAGGTCGCAGCATTACAGAAATGAGTGCTAGCTTCCAATCGCCAGGACAAAAACACACTTTTATTTTCATTTTTTTGCAATAATTTATTTTATCAACTTCACTACAAAAATCCACATTGATAATTATGTACTCACCCACAGACCCATGAAGGTTCTGGAAAATCCGACTTCTGTGATCTAAGGTGATGTTAATCTTCTCCTTAATGAAAATAAAAATAAATGAGTTCTGGGGCAGTCGCATCTAAAATTACTTTATTTTCTTACATGGTGCAATATATCAAATATGTATGAAAAACGGAGTCCACTTAACTTACATTCAAGTTTGGTTCCTGACCGATAATTTTCAAAGACCGAGATTGCAGAATAGTCACTTATTTCTGTTCCCCATTTACCCCAGGTAAAACTACCTGCCTTGTATTGCCTATTTAAGGAACGTTAAAAGTCTTTTCAGTGTAATCACTGAAAATGGTAAAATCCTTGATAGATTTCTGCATAAATGGACTTTATGACTTCCCTGGTAGAGTGTTCGGTATGAACGGTAATTACGAGCAATATTACCGTATAAACGGTAATAGTTTTAACGCGCTCATTCCGGCGGCGCCCGGAGGAACAATTGAATACCCCCCAAATAATAGATTTGAGAATCACAGTGGCAAAGACAAACTATTATGTGAAAATCTACGAAGCACAAACGACATGGTTATCTTTAACCACAGCCCTCGGGTGTGCAAGGAGTAGACTGTAAGTCTCACTTACTCTTTTCGCTGGGTCCACGAAGACTTTGGTGTAGAAGAGCTGGTCGCTGTCCTCATCCGCTCCCGCCCAATCCGCTGTTAATTTGTGTAGATGTGAGGCGTAGCCTATAAAAGCTGAGGACATAAATGAGAACGAGGTTATAAAAAGTTTTGCACCAGAAGTGGGTTGTTAAATTAAACAGTCACAAAACAATAAAACTAGGCCATGCCAAAAAGCAGACCAATAAAATATTACATCCAGCCACTTCCTAATACAACACTGATGTGACATCTTTTTTTCAGTCGTGCTTTTCTAATTTCTATAGAAATAATTCATCTCTGACTTAAGGCTAGCACCAGGATTGGCCTTGAAATGCACATCGGGTACACGCCACATATGTTGTTGTCACGGACGGAAACCAGATCATATGATCTTATGAAGCAACACGGTGGCTCAGTGGTTAGCACTTCTGCCTCACAGCACTGGGGTCATGAGTTCGATTCCCAACCATGGCCTTATCTGTATGTTCTCCCTGTGTTTGCGTGGGTTTCCTCCGGGTGCTCTGGTTTCCTCCCACACTCCAAAAACATACTGGTAGGTTAATTGGCTGCTATTAAATTGATGCTAGTCTCTCTCGGTCTGTGAGTGTGTATGTTATGGAATTTAGACTGTAAGCCCCAACGGGGCAGGGACTAATGTGAGTGAGTTCTCTGTACAGCGCTGCAGAATTAGTGGCGCTATATAAATAGCTGATGATGATGATCTTACATAAGATTACTACCTGGTTCTGAGTTTTGGAAATACCAGAATACTCTCCAGCAATTCCAGCTCTACTATAACACTGTTTATAGTCATGGTTTCCATTTTTACATTGCCACTGCAATTGTGTAAGCACAGAGTATTGTGACCTATAACTCTCGATGGGTAGTGGATAAAATTTCACTTTTTAAGCTTTTATATGTGATAAGGCACCAGAGGCTGTATGCAGTGTAACTGGTCAGAGACACGTTTATTAGTAGTACAAGTGATATCGAGGACAGAGTGCTTCTAGATTCCCTGTAGCAGTATGGGATATACTATGAGCGCCTGTTTCATATCACATTGTTTATATAGATCTGGTTAGAAGGACGGAGTCTGGGGCATGTTGTAACGAGTCTTCCATTACCGTGGCAGTATCTGTAAATGATCTGCGTAAAAGACAGAAGCTATGTTTTTCTGTCACACGTAACATTTATAATTACAGCCAAAAAAAGAGACGTTTACCAAGTTAAGATAGGTGTAATTCTACCTAGGTGGAGGGCACTGCTCCCCAGATCGACAATGTGTTCACCAAAGCTCTGCTCTGTCAAACTAACACTTGCCTACTCTAAGAAGGCATGGATGCTATTTGTTATCCCTCACTGTAAACTTTCTATTTGCAAAAACTGGGAAGAGACCAAACAAAATGAATGATTAAATTTTAAATTTTGGGTGACATTACTCTATTAATATTAAAAAATATAAATATTAATACAATCCTTAAATGATTACCAAGCATATTATGCAAGCTGATTTATATAATGTAATTGTCATCCTGGTCACACACATGTCCGTCATTGTCAAATATGATTAGCAGGCCGTGCCAAATGTGATTGTATCTGACCAAATTGATCAAAATCAAATTGCCTTTGACTGACCTCATCAATAAGGTCATTGGCTGACCAGGAACGAAGCACTTCAAAATAAGCTTGAAATCTGTCCGTTCGGACCAGCTATGGATGACTAGATCGGTCTAGCTACAGATCAGATCAGGTCATTCAGGTCGAACCAAAGGACTGCCTATCGTTAAGAGTAAGACTCACAGATATATATGAAAAGTGAGGAATTTCTCAGATAAATGAGATAGATTTGAAAGCAGGGTAAGCATAAAAAGACAACAGGGAGCCTTTCAAAACCTAAAGCAGCTGATAACAGAGGGCAATTGCCCAGATTCAGTTACATAACAATATATAATTTCAAACATCTTAAATTTTGTTTCAGTATTATAGATATATATTTGTGAATGTCGTAAGAGGCGTTTTCATATTAACGCAACTTGTATTTTAGGTATAGCGGTCCTTTCAGGAGGGTGTAAAAAAATGAAATAAAAGAGGAATATTGACGGGCCCATACCTGAAGCCCCGAGGAAACGTTTGCCCTCCCTGACGGACGGATATTTGGCCTCGAAACGTCGCTCAGGGTACGCCACGGCCTCCGCAGAGAAAACCACTTTACTTTTGGCTTGCTTGAATTTCTTGAGAAGCTCAGCGGGGCCCGAGGCAAACACAGTATCATAACTTGTAACAAAAACAGTAATAATTACTTTGGGAAGTGTAAAACAGTCTTGAAATATTATAACACATTTTATAATTATGTAGCTTTTATAGGCTACGCCTCACATCTACACAAATTAACATTATAATTATAAAAGTTAAATTATTCAATTGGTAGAAAATGTATTTGGGAAACAGATGTTTGATAAACAACATAGCAACAAAGTGCCATAACTCGCAGCCACCAATCAGAAGTTTGCTTCCATTTACTAAACCCCACTAGAGAGATAACAGCTCAAGTCTGATTGGCTACTATTGGATACAGAACTTTATTAAACAAGTTGCATTGAGAACAGGTAGCAGCATGATTTGCATTGTTCACTTGTACTGGATGATGTAACAAGTCACGGACAACCTGACAAAACACAACCGTCATTTAGTCCATGTGAAGCGTAAGTCTCCCTGTATTAGTAATACCTTTCAGTGAAGAGGATGATGAGATCTTCATTATCTGCATATTGTTCCAAAGCCGTCTTTAGGAGTCGGACTTTCTGACCCTCTCCACGCCACTCTTCCCCAAGACCCAACACCTGGGGAGAGATAACAAGCCTTAAATGGCCAGTAAACGTCTTGAATATTAACCATGACGGTAAAAACATCGGTCAGTGTCTCTGTCCAAAAATACCATCTCCACATTTCATTACCGACACCTGAAGCCCCTCCAACATCTTTAGAACTGGATTAAAAAGCAGAAACTGCAGTCATTTGAGCTGCTGTGATGTCATTTGCCGTGCACTTATATAGGAGTCTACCAATCCACACAGTGCAGGTTTACAAAGCTGTCAGTCACTCTCTATCTGCTCAGTTAATGAAGCAGCCCTCCTAACATGACAAACTGTTGCAGAGGAGTGATACAGGAAGTAGAATACTAAAGGCCATTTACAAACCGCAAAAGTGCCCTAAAAAAAAAAAAGTCCTATGCCTATTTTTCCACGAGTGTGCCCAGTATAGCACTAGGCTGAAGTCTATACTTTCATTGGGACACATTGTACACCTTCCATTCGGAGAGTGCATTCCAGACATTCTTCCACCGATGTAGTAAAAAAATCTTTAAACACACAGAAGTGACAAATGTAATAAAGGGAAAAGAACAAAATAAACCCTTAGAGGTGCTCAAAATATCACCTAGACCTCAGCATCTGTTATAGGAGGCTGCAATTCTCCTACAAATACCAAAATACAAAACCAAAACCACCAGCGCCTATAGGTCCAGTCTAAAAATAATAAAACAAAACTAAGAATGCAATAAAGTAAAATGACAAAAAAAAACACATAAATATGAATCAATAACTGTGTTCATGAATCATATACAACGGTATCAACAATTTTAAGAGAGAGAATTGTAAAAGCCATACTTCATTATGGGTACAAATTCAGAGTTGCAACTCTCTTATCATTGTGTCTCTAGACTCAAGCTATAGCAGCGGTTCCCAAAGTGTGTGCCGTGGCTCCCAGGGGTGCCGCAGACCAGCCATAGATTAAAAAAAACAACACAAAAACTTACCAATCCACGCGGCGCCGAGACCCAGCATCCTCCTCTCTCACGCAGCTAGTGACAATCTGCGTGAGAAAGGAGGATGCTGGGTCCCGGCGCCATGCGGATTGGTAAGTTTTTGTGTTGTTTTATTTATCTATGGCTGGTGCGCGTCAGAGGGAGCAGAGTGAGAGGGATCGTGACAGCGTGGCAGAGGAGGGGGAGAGCGTGAGAGGGGGCAGAGGAACTGGAAGCAGAGGGGGCAGAGTGTCTGGATGCACAGGGGGCATTTTTGCATACAGCTAAATAAGTATTTCTGTCCTGACCTACATACTTATTACAATTTTTTGACCCAACTACTTCTAAAACAGCACTGCTCAGTAATTATTTTGGAGGGGTGCCTTGAAAAAATTATGGAGGGTGCCGCGAACTGCAAAAGTTTGGGAACCACTGGACTATAACATTATATTTAAAATAGTTACATTAGAAGTTAGAGGTTACATAAAACTGCTACTAAACAGGCTTTTTTAGAAATATAAAGGACTATAATTACTGTACAATACGTTTCAAGCGGGCACCTGAATGATATTATAAAGATATTTTTTTGCATCACTAATGTGATCTCTTCTAAGTTTTGTTTTGTCTTTGTTCAATGTTACTTTGGGCAATGAAATAGTTATGATTCTTTCGGCCGTGAGTATTTCCTTTGTCAGTCTTGGAATTCCTGGGTAAGACGCCCTCGGGGATCAGAGACTACTCACACACCTTCACTTTGTAGTTGAAGCATTGCAGTGATCTCTGGAAGCGTTTGAAGCCGTCCGTCTCCTCGGTGGCAACAGTTAGGACTAAGAGGTTATCTGAACATAAAAAAAGCAAAAAAACAGCAATTATTATTTCATATTGTGCTGCACCAAATTCACTAGCAAGAGGTGATAGAGGAGGCACAATGGGGGCTGCAATCTGTGGGCTGGATGAATATTCTCTCTCTCTGTCTGTCTGTGTGTTAGGGAATTTAGACTGTAAGCTCCAATGGGGCAGGGACTGATGTGAATGAGTTCTCTGTACAGCGCTGCGGAATCAGTGGCGCTATATAAATAAATGGTGGCGATGATGATATTCATTCAAATGCAGCATGTCAATCCACTAGGAACTGCATTTGATTAGCATCAGACTATATTTTTGTTATTATTCTCTAATCTCTATTAGTCCATGTGTACCCTGTTTTTAAGTGGCCAGGGATGGTACAATCTGCAAACAATTAGAATGGTCACAGCAGCACATAATATTTCAGGAGATTGTTGTGTTGATCATGTGAGAGGCAGTCACATGTCCATGTGATTATGTAAGTGAGGACAGGGGCAGTGACATGATGTGAGGAGAGGAATGGAGGCAGCAGGAAGCCATAGACTGAGAGTTATATAGTGGAAGGAGCAGGGTCCCCAGCAGCACAGAGTATATCAGGAGATACGTGATGTGTTAGTGAGGACAGGGCTGCATGTGACAGGGGCAGTGACATGATGTGAGGAGGGGAATGGAGGCAGCAGGAAGCCACAGACTGAGAGTTATATAGTGGACGGAGCAGGGTCCCCAGCAGCACATAGTATATCAGGAGATTAGTGATGTGTTGGTGAGGACAGGGCTGCATGTAACAGGGGCAGTGACATGATGTGAGGAGAGGAATGGAGGCAGCAGGAAGCCACAGACTGAGAGTTATATAGTGGAAGGAGTAGGGTCCCCCAGCAGCACAGAGTAGTGATGTGAGACTCGTGTCATACTGATGAAGAATTAAATAGTACAAGGTCCACAGAGGTGCTGTGTCCCAGAGCAACCAATCACTTGTTTCCTTTCATTTTTCTAAACTGCACTAGAAAAATAAAAAAATATTAGTGGTTGCTATTAATTATATACCAGGGGGCAGATTTATCATAGAATGAACAGTCCTATTGCTGTTGAATGCAGGTGGTTTTGTGAGATCGGGCTCATTATCACAATGTCCTATACATAAAAAGGGTTACATACGGCCATGAATCCTGTTAGCAGTTCTATTATGCTAATCTCAGGATGGAGAAAACATTAAGAAAATTGTTTTTAACTCAATAAATTTTCAGCAAGAGAAAGTGCGCTACAACGTAGGTAAACATTAAACAAACTGGGAAACAAAAAAATTAATAATAAAGGGGAATAAACATCAACCACAACAAGACTGATTCGTTGAGCATTAGAATAAAAATATTGAAGAAGCAGGAGAATAGGTTTTTGACATATAATAAAAGGAACATTATTTTCATTATAGTTATAAAACTTGCTTTTTGGTATGAATTAATGAAGTATTTTTTTTTACTAAATAATGCTTAAAAGCACTGAAATGATTTTAAAATATTTATTTTTTAAATTCCAACATTATTGGAAATGACAGCATAAAGCTGAGATTTGGGTTCCACTGTGTATATACAAGCCATCTCATACACGCATACATAGACGATGGTGCTATATAAATACAGGATAATAATAATAATCATTAACATGCTGCACCATGTAAAGTATACAATTACAGATACGAGCTGAACAAGGACTGTACTGTGAAGGTAGGCTCTGTGTGCAGCCCAGTAACCTACTTCCCTTCAGTGATGGGGAAAGAATAGCTCCATTTATTCTCTTCTACCATCACATTCTACAATCCATCTATGTAAACAATCCCTCTGCATATATTGACATATTGTCTGAACCTCACCGATGACTGAGGTCAGTTTAACTACACACTTCCAATACTATATACAGCTCAGGCATATTGTACAGGGTACTATATTGCAAGGTAAATAGTAGTCATATATAGAAAATAGGCAGCAATTAAAATAATGTGTATGTTTGGGGTATGTTAAGATATATTTATTTTTCCATTTATGTATTAGTTTTTCATTACACTTACAGCCAAATTACTTTTTAATTAAGCTAGTTTATGGAACACTTTTAAACACTGTATTTAGAAGACAGTATATGAGCTAATTTGACTGCTTGTGAAGTGTTAAATTAATATAGAGAATAGCATGAAACATATTACAGAGTATTGACATCTTTGCTAGGTTGGTTTGTCTGATACTATAGTACTGACCGAGCATCATTACCAACTGACACTGGGGCAAGGATACTACTTTTGAATACTTTAGTATGCCATTAAACATCATTTAGCAATGACAGATATTGGACCACGACATCTGCAAAATAGATTCTAGCATTGTATCCCTGTGTTGTGAACTAGTTATGGATTGTTTTGTAATAGTTTCGCCCAGTTTCCAGGATCCTCTTGGAGTTCAGAGCTGTCAATCATGTTGGACTTTAAAAGCAACCCACAACTGAGAGCTAAAGATGCTGATTACTGACCTCTCCAAAACCCCAGAGGCTTACTGACAGCAGGGGACAGTTCCTCTAACTGAAACTATTACAAAACTGCACATAACTGCTCAACAATACTGGTATAATACAATGTATTCATACACTAACCATTGTGCAATGTTAGAACCTATATATCAGATGCTGTGGAACTACAAGTCCCAGCATGCGAAGGTAGCTGTAAATCCACAGCTGGGGGGCTGCAGGAAACCTACCTCTGTATACACATCATCAGAAGGGACATAGCCTCACTAAAGTTATTATAAATAAATAAGAGTGCCACAGGAAGCATACAGATCCCACGCAGTGTATACATGAATGCATGGAGGATAGGAGCATGGGGTCAGTATTTAGGATTGTGCAATGGAAGTAGCCAGAAGTCGCACTATAATTACTCACCCTCTGGGCTGGAGCCAAGAGCCCCCAGGGGCAGCAGGGAGAGCAGCCCTGAGACCAGGAGCAGGGAAACCATCTCGCACAATCTGCAGCAGCCGCAGTAATCCCAACCACCCCGAGCTCCCGGGACTCTGCCACGCAATGACCACGCCCACTGCCTGCACAGGGCACGTCACTCACAGCAAGGCTGGCTTTTCATTGGCTTAGGGAAGTATTCGGGGTTCCCGCCCATCTAGTAGCTTTTTCTGGGACCTCTTCACTGCCCATTGTGCTGGGAATATAGGGGTTAATGGGAGCCCTACATGTTGGCTGAATGATCCCTGCTGGTCACCTGGAATTATTTAACATATTATAACCTGATCTGTCTGTATCTGGCTCAGAGCATAGAGAAAGCTGGATATAAAGCTCTTTCCTTTTGCAGATACCAGGCCAGACCCTGAGCTCATGAATAGGATAAAGAATAACTAGTAGGTGTTTCTGTACAGGGGCCAGAGAGCTCCTCTGCTACTTGTAGCTTCCTTATTACTGCCAGCTTTGCAGCAGGTCCGGGCTTAGCTGGTCCATCTTCAGTAGCAGCAAGGAATGTAACTGCTGCCTTATATCGATTAACTAACTGCAGCTTATTTAATGTCAGCGTACAGATGAGTTACTGGGTAGCAGACATCTGGCTCAGCACAAGGAATGTCTGTGTATTACTATTTAACTACAAATAAGTCACCCTGCACCCAGCTGCACTGTCACTTCTCTGCACACTGCAAACCAGCGGCACTGCAACTAGTACACACACTGCACCGACACTAGTATACACACTGTTCCCAGCTGCACTGCCACTAGTATACACCCTGCACCCAGTCGCACTGCCACTAGTATACACTATGCACCCAGCTGCACTGTCACTAGTATACACCCTGCACTGCCACTAGTATACACACTGCTCCCAGCTGCACTGCCACTAGTATACACTATGCACCCAGTCGCACTTCCACTAGTATACACCCTGCACACAGTCGCACTGCCACTAGTATACACACTGCACCCAGCTGCACTGCCACTAGTATACAAAATGCTCCCAGCTGCACTGCCACTAGTATACACCCTGCACCCAGTCGCACTGCCGTTAATATGCACACCGCACCCAGCTGCAGTCACTGCTCTATCCCAGTCCAGATGTGCACAGAGTACGTGCAACACGTGAGATACGTGCAGAGCTCCTGCAGGAACTCACAATCCAGCTCTGTTCTCCACTGGACATAATATTATTCATCAGTACGACATTATACAACCGCCATTCTACGTTTCTGGATGGTCTAATTTGTTACAAATCACTAAGGATTAAACCCAGTTTCTGTTCAAAGCTAAATCTAAAAAAGATCGTCTTATAAAATTACTGCTATATATCTTTATAGGACTTTACATTTCCGGTATAACTGAATGTAAACTACGGTTATCTCCTGTCAGTTATCTAATGCTGGGAGATATTGGCAGCAGCGCTACTCTGATTACTGTGAGAACGGCTAAGTGTAGGAAGAGTTGTAATGAACTCCTGAACCTTCTATAACTATAATTGTGAAAGTTATTTATAGCCCTATATTTTACAAACCATGTTATTTTGCTGCAGGTAACGCTTGGTACAATCAATATACACTGCTAGAGAGTGTATTGAACCATCCCAAAAAGTTTGACAGGTGCTTCTATTTACATAGCCGGCCCCTTGGATCTATTAAGCTTAAATTAGAATTAAACAAAGAGCAAAAAGAAACAATTTTTTGCACAAGTGCCTCTCTAGCTGGTTGTGGAACTACAAGTCCCAGCATTCCCTGGCATCCCGAACAGCTGGAGAACCACAGGTTATCTAAGCCAACAATTTATGTTAAAATAATAGATAAAAAAATACCTATATTTCATGCTTGTCATTTGTTTTAGCAATATTTACTATTTAATTTCTTATATTTTTTATCTGTCCTATATCCATCCTCTTTATTGGCAGCCCTGGCTTGTCTAAGGCCAGTGACTTTTTAGGCAATGATTGAGGGGCAACATATTCAGGAGGCATTTTAAACATAGAAACACAGAATTTGACGGCAGATAAGAACCACTTGCCCCATCTAGTCTGCTCATTGTTTAACCTATGGTAACCTCCAACCCTATTTGAACCTTAGTTCTTTGTAAGAATATCCTTATGTCTGTCCCAAGCATCTTTAAACTACTCTACTGTATCAGCCTCTACCACCTCTGATGGGAGGCTATTCCCCTTATCCACACCCGTATCCTTTCTGTGAAGTAATTTTCCTCTGAACCCACTTCCCCCCAGTGTCAGTACATGTCCTCGTGTTCTAGTACTTCTCTTCCTTTTGTAGAATGTTTCCCTCCTGTACCTTGTTATACCCTTGATATATTTGAACGTACTGCAGGTTTGGGAGACTGTACCCCCAAAAGTTTCTCTGTGCCTTGCTGAGCCAACATGTCACCTGACAGGCGAATCGATTGTCAACACTCTACACTCTGGGAGATGCCGGAGGGGATGTGAAGTGAAAAGTGCAGGTTTGAATGCAAAAGGCGTCATTTTGGCCCCACCTCCCGTGGTGAAAAGCAGCGATTGCATCAATTCACTACAATTTGCGTCATTTAGGCTCCCGCCCTGCCCACCAATAGGAACTTGGCGGCATCTGGGAGAAAGGCCAGCTCTCTCAGGGGTTCAGGAGAAGTACCGGAAATTCAGGAGTCTCCCGGACATTCCGGAAGAGAAGGTAAGTATAGTTTTAAGTTATGCTGCACATAATTCCTTCTTTTCATACATAAATCTATCTAGTTGGGAGTCACTCTCTACTGTTTCCTCCTCTTAGAGATCCTCCACTATCCCCTTCGTCACTGCTGGAAGCGTCGGTATAGCACATGGTAGTCAGCCGTGTACGGGTTCCAGCGATCGTCACTGATTGTGAAGCATGCTGGGATTGGTGGCATCCCAGGGAAGCCCTAGAACTACCCCAAATTACATCAGTATCTCCCCTCAACCCCAGTGATTACTCAAACAGCGGTGATAACTGGAACACGAAAGTGGGTGACTGCTATTGCCCAGTATAGGGGGCGAGTGTTAACATTGTATTTGGGGAAAACCCCTGTGTGGATGGTTGGAGTGACGGAGAGGGGGAGCTCTTTGTTGTATTTTTAGTTTACTGGTCACTACAGCACCAAATAACTATGTTCCCCCATAGTGTACACATCTTCTGATTTATCTCTCAGCTGTGCAAACAGATTCCTCTGAAACTCCTGTGTCTTCATATAGCGTAGAAGTGTTTCTACTATATTTACTAGGAAATAGTATTGTTATAATGTTACATATAAACAAACTACAACAGTCACTGCTAAAAAAAAATATACATTATTGTGTTATTGCTACAAAAAATAACGGTTGAATCCATAATTATTCCAATTTGTATTTTGAGGGTTAAATAAATACGTCAGTGTAAATACATAGAAATTAGGGCTCTGTGGTCACGAATAATTAGCCTATTACCCTCACAACAATAGGAATGCTACCACATGTATTTACAGTTTCAAGGAGCGGATATTTACATGGACTGCATTCTTTACCAATGGTTTGTTAATGTAACATAAAATGTAGATTGTTAAATGTTGCATTATTTCAAGCCTGTGGCCACTCTGCTACATGTTTGTAAACACTTAAATCAATTATCAAGTTCTTGCAGAATAGCCAAAATAGCTCTGATCCATTGAGGCATGGACTGCACAAGACCTCTGAAAGTCTCCTGTGGTATCTGGCACCAAGATGTTAGCAGCAAATCCCTTAAGTCCTGTAGTTGTGAGGTGAGGCCTCCATGGCTCGTACTTTTCCAGCATATCCCACAGATGCTCTGTTGGTTTGAAATCTGGGTAATCTGGAGGCCAAGTCAACACCTTGAACTCTTTGTCATGCTCCCCAGACCATTCATGAACAATTTTTGCAGTGTGGCAGTGCGCATTATCCTGCTGAAAGAGGCCACTGCCATGAAGGGGTTTACTTGGTCTGCAACAATATTTAATTAGGTGGTACGTGTCAAAGCATAAACATGAATGCCAGGACCCAAGGTTTCCCAGCAGAACATTGCCCAGAGCATCACACCACCTCCACCGGTATGTCTTCTTCCCATAATGAATCCTGGTGCAGTCTATTCCCCAGGTAAATGGCACACTCTTCCCCTGGCTGTCCAGATGATGCAAAAGAAAACGTGATTCATCAGACTAGACCACCTTCGTCCATGGTCCATTTTAGGCACTTTCGGCGGTGAACAGGGGTCAGTATGTGCACTCTGACCGGTCTGCGGCTACAAGCTGAGATGCACCGTGTGTTCTGACACCTTTCTATCACAGCCAGCATACTTTATCAGCAATTTGTGCATTTAAGCTGGGATGCGAATACAGTAATTTGGTTGACAAAGCAGTGCTGAGCCGCATGCTTTTTATTCATCTGACATGTGTAATATGTTTCTGTTATCTGTTAGCCAAGAGCCATCTGTTGCCAGAAAAATAAATTGCTGAGAATTTCAATATTGTGCTTTGGGAAACACACTTGTCACACATTTTCCTTAAAGTGACAGCCCATGGAACAGTAATAAAATCACCCGGAACATGGCAGATATCAAGTGACTCTCCTCACCCTGCAGAGGCAGCCCTTCTTCTGCAGACCGCGAGTTCAGATGGGTCACTCCAACTTTGTATCTAGATTTTACTTATCAAACTTCTCCGCCTCCGCCCTTCCAAAAGCTCTTGGTCACATACTTACAGTATGGTGCACAGAGAGCCAGATTCAGGTGTATCCATGCATGGGGTGGGGTGCAGAGCTAGATCCAAATTTTGCAAACCAGGATATTGCCTGGAATTTGGAACTGAAAGATGGCAGCTATGATAATATGCCACAGTTAAGGTAAACAGGTATTGCACTCTCCAGCTAATTACCAGGCACTGTAGACTGAATGATTCCCATATATAACACATAAGCATCCTACACTGCCAGGGATGTGTACAGTTAGACTCATGCAGCCATCAGTTCTCTCCCTGGTGTAATACCCCTGTGTGCGCGCTAGGGGCGCTGTGTGCAGCTAGTGCGTCAAGCGCTGTCATGTGACACCTTCCCCTTCAGAGGCGCGTGACTGTCACGTGATCCGCTCTCGCGATAGCTGCCGCCAGGTGCTGGGCGACACTTCCGTGTTGTGGGAACAGCTGCGGGTGAGACAGGACACCCGGGCGGGTCACTGAGCCCCGTGCTCGGGGTGCTGAGAGAGAGAGAGCGGGCCTACACTGAGTGGAAGTGGGGATGTAAGTGTGAGCTGCTGTCTGCAGGGTCAGAGGAAGAACTGAGTGGGGGGGGTGGCAAAGGGTAAGGTCTGAGCTTGGAGTGAGGGCTGAGGGAGCTTGGAGTGAGGGCTGAGGGAGCTTGGAGTGAGGGAGCTTGGAGTGAGGGCTGAGGGAGCTTGGAGTGAGGGCTGAGGGAGCACTTAGTGGTGTCAGTAAAGGCTGATTATAGAGGATTGAATGTAATCATATGAGTTTTACCTGATGTGTTATTGTTATGGGGGTCTCTAACCTCTTCTGAATTCAATACTTAAGACTGTCCTATGACTTTTCCAACTAATTCAGGGAGGACCTGGGCGTATGAGTTGTGTCTCTATAATTGATTCTGGGTGTTGTCATTTAGAGCATTTCTGAGGGAGGAGATTGAGGGCAACCTGTTTCTCTCTGTATGGAGAGAGCTGCAGAAGATGTAAAGTATTTTGTGTGTTATGTCAGTGTTGGGTTTGCAGGAAGCATGTATGTGGTTTAGCGATGCTGACCGTATGATTACAGCCCTTCCCACAACAACCTAGTGTCAGAGATGATCTGAACACGCCCACTCACCAAGAAATATTTTGCCTTGGATTTCTTTAAAACCAGCTTTCCAGATGTGGCTACAGCAAAGGCTGAAAGTTTTCCCAGGACTGCTGTCCAGCAGCTGGGCACGTCGAGTCCTTGCGGTCCTGGGTTTCCTTTTAATAATATACTGGTATATTTCCCCTGGATCGATCTACAGATCCTTGTGGTATTCGGGTCAGCCAAGAGGTTCTTCTGGGGTTTGCCTGCAGACACAGACTAAACAATGGAAAGCACTGTCGGACAAGGGGGACCTAATGATGGTCGTGTACCCAGGAGAAGAAACAAAATTGCAGGGCCCAGCCATGGTCGGGAATGGATATATTCTTGTTGACATCAGCAAAAATAATTTATGGGTGTCTTCTATGTCTGTACCGTTTCACATAACGGACTACTCCCCTTTGATGTTTGTAAAGAGTTTGGGCGCTGTAGCAGAAGTCCACGCTACGGCTGTTGTGCTTAGAGAAGGCTTGATACGGACCATTCGTTGCTTGCAAATCGAGGCAACGGACTCCTCGCGTGATTGTGTCTTTGTCCGCGAAGACTATTTTGCACACAAAAGCAGACCTCACGTATTCGTGCAGAGAATTCATGTTTCAAATCCCAGTGAAAGAGTGGCAGCTTTCGACATTGCTTCTCAGAAGCCGTTCATTGGAGCCAAATTTTCCACCAGCGTGGAAAAGGTTCAAGACAGACAATTTATTCTTTTCTCTGGAAGGGTATCCATAGAAGATGGTAAAAGTATCCTGGTTGTGGTTGCCACAAAAAAGCTGGTTAACCGAGTGCAAGTCAGCCCTAAATCGGAATTTGATGAAACCGTGCTCTCCGTCATCTATACGTCTGAACCCATTGACTCAGGAAAACTGGATGAAACTTTTAGTAAGTTACGAGAATCGGCTAAGAAGGAGATGGTGGAGGTGATGCGTATGAGAGCTGATGATCTATTTAATGAACATCAACAGATATGGTCTGACCTATTTGTTTCAGGTAATGAAATATCTTCAAAGATTAACCTGTTAACTAGAGTTGTCTAACTGGCTCCTAAATTTGCATTATTATGTTCACATCTCCCATTGCACCTATTTTGTCCAAAATAAAACTTTCTGCACACAGGCCTATTCTGCCGCTTGAATTACCGAGCGACAAGATCAGCTTCCAGTGTGGCCACATTGGATATGAGCAGGCCATTCACGATATCACTGAAAACTCTTCTTGAAGTCGGAAGATGACCTGACACACAGGCCAATAATGGCATATCTTCTGACTTCATTTATCAGCATGCCCAGTAATGATTTGATTTGCATTATTGAATATCTTGGTAGTTATCGGGTTACACGCAGCCGATATCTGTCTATTGCCCAATATCGGCTGCAATATTGCAGCATATGGTCAGTGTAACTCTTTACCTATCTTCTAGTGTTGGTTAATTGCACTATCTGCCATCTCCTGGTCACCCATCCTTACCCCATCTATCTGTATATAAAAAAGGTGTTTTTACCCTACGAGGCATATTCAATTAGCCACGATGTTCAGATGAACGTGCCGGCTGCGCATGTTATATGTTAATACAGTACCGCAACATTGCGGAGGGCGAAGGGAAATCTGCGATGTTGCGGTAACGCAGAGTGCCTTTGTGCCGCCACTGACATTGGCAGATAATACATTGATAGGTGCAGACATATACACATGTCTTTATAAAATCCCCCTTCTTCAATTTACACCTATTGAGGGACCCTGAGATACAGTCTGCTAGAGATTGTATCTAACCAATGATGCAAGTTTCGTGGTGATTTGTATTGGCAAGATAGTGCTTATGGTTCTATTACATCTAATAGTGAAAGTGAACAAAAGTACAGCTGATAAGTAAAGGTGAGCATGTCCTTTTAAATGATGCTGTTTATAATCTACAGACAGGAGTTACGGGTGTATTTACAGTGTATAAAAAGTTGTAAATAAAAAGAGAGTGATCCATACTTGCCTAACATTTACCCCTTAAACTGTGACCCCAGTATCTGTATTTGGTCTACTTATTGTCCTGCGCTGTAAATACACCAGTTTGAGGCTTTCAAGGACTTTCAGAACTTTTATGGAACTTTTGATACAGAGTCCTGTAAGTGTTTTCTTTGCTTGATAAGATTGTGTAGAAAGTCAGCAGGTTGATAGAGGTAACAGGTAAACCTTGGATTGTAGTAATGTCTGGTGACCGAGTTCTACCCCATTGTAGTATGGAAGGTCACATCTACCGGATTTATTTGGATTTGGCAGACCGTGAGAGGTACCGGTCTATTTTGTGTTGAAACATGCAAAGCATGTTCATTTTGTATACTGAAAACAATATGGACTCTGCAAAGACGTCTGACCACAGAGAGTGATGTAGATATTGATTCATAAAAAGACAATCCTGTATCATTTGTCAAAAGCATTTTGTAAAATGAGCATGAATTGACTTGTTTACCAAGAGAGGTATTGTATGCCAACTATAGTTTAACTATTACTATTCCCAAGTTACGTGTAGAAAATATTCTTTATACAAGAATGATTATTTATTAAATTCTGAAATTCCGTTTTCTCCTCCTGGAGATTTTAAGTTAATTTCTTAAGCTGCAACATTTGTATGCCAACAATTGTATTTTAATTATTGTGATAACAGTAGAAGGATTCCAGTACTGTACTAACACCCTCTATCTGCTGCAAAATTCACAATGTAATGGGGGGGGACGGGACTGTGAGTAATTTACAACCAGTCGGCATTTGGCTTTGATCGATCTAAGTGCAGGGTAAGCAATGAATTAAATTCTTGACTGGTTGATGAGGATTTAGTTCATGTGCATTTTTCAGTAAATAGCACCCACTGAGTAGTAAGAGTTACCATAATATAACATCCTCCTGCCTTTTGAAGGGTTAAAATAACAAATGTTACATTTGTCCATCCTAATAGTGCTGTCATGCTTTGTCGCAAAGAATTATTAATCAGTATAAATATGATTAAATATGAATCCTATTTTTTTTATTTTTTATTATCTGACGTTTATTTAGGGATTGAGATGAGAAAGATCAAGGACGCACATACTCCCTCCAGCGACACCATCAATATGACGCTGTACTACATATTGTCCTGCTCCCCGTCTCCACTGGTAGACCCCCTTATAAGCAACGAGGAGAGAGAGAAGATGGAGCTGACACTGAATTACGCCGACCATTGTTTCAGTGGCCACGCCAGCATGCACGCCGAGAATCTGTGGCCTAGCAAACTTAGCGGGATTACGCAGCTCCTGCAACTGTGGGACCTGTGGAAACTGACTCTACAGAAGAGAGGCTGCAAAAGCCTTGTACTGGCTGGGGCCCATGGGCTCATGCAGGGAATGATGTTGAGCTTCGGGGGTCTACAGTTCACCGAAAACCACCTGCAGTTCCAGTCTGACCCACACGTCCTTCACAACAGCTACTCGTTGCGAGGCATACATTACAACAAGGACCTGATCAACTTGGCTGTCCTGCTTGACCAAGACGAGAAGCCCTTTCTCCACGTCTCTGTGAAGATCCAGGACAAACTGGTGAAGCTTTACGCCTGCGAAGCGGGGTGCTTAAACGAGCCGGTGGAGCTAACGTCGGAATTAAGAGGGCACATCTTTCCGGTGCTGGTGACCCAGCCTTTAACGCCGTTGCTTTACATCTCCACGGAACTGACGCATTTACAAGACTTGAGGCACACCCTACATCTGAAGGAGATCTTGGCCCACGAAGAGCACATGGCCAAACAGTACCCAGGTCTTCCCTTTGTCTTCTGGTTCAGCGTGGCCTCTCTGATCACTCTCTTCCACCTCTTCTTGTTTAAACTGATCTACAATGAGTACTGTGGGCCGGGGGCCAAGCCCCTCTTCAGGAACAACAAGGTATAACTGGCTCTCGCTAAGATCGTAGCTTTATGCTTCTCTGGGGGACTTGCGTGGTGTGTTCTTGCGGTGGTGGGATTTTCAGTTTTCATATAATAAAAGCATCGAGCGAGTTGCAGAGTATTTTCTAGGCTTATCCCACAAAAGACTCTGATCCCCCTGGAAATATAATAAGAACCTTCCACCAGTCCCACCCTGTGACTGGCATGTCCTAACGTGTTGGTGTAATTGTCCGTCACTATGCTGTTCATTTATGTGTATAACATCACTACAGAAAAGATATAATGGATTGGAATATTTTGTAGCTTTCTGGTCATCAGGATGCATCTTTGTGAGTCGGAGACCAGTCTGGCCAGGGTTACTGAGTATACTAGGGGGGCTCCTGAAGGTTGGGGAGGACAGTCCGCTAATGTTTGTAGAATGCTTTGCAGAGTGGGAGCAGTTGGGCCCAGACAATTTTGATACCTTTACGTAGGGACTTAGTGTATGTACGCCTAAGTCTTCATGTTGACTTGTGTACGAGACGGAGACTGATTTGTTGCATGAATTCATGCAGCTATGTGTTTGTTTGTTTTTACTGTAGAGCAAGAACGTATAGCATTATGATTCTAAGCTATAAAAGAGAATTGACAGAAGGTCTGCGAGAAGTAAAAATGGTGCGGACTCCTCCTATGGGGGTGTATATTTTCCGGTCAGTTTAAATAATAGCAAAAAAAAAAAAACAGGTCTAAAATAATTTGAAAACAACTGGCAGCAGCATAGGGGCTCTCCAGAAGGTGCTGGTGATGATTCCTTTTAGTGTATCAACAAAAAGTTCCCTAAATTTAAAGTACACAGATGCTTAGTGTGATCATGAACAGGGACATTGACTTTTCACATACTGATATATAGATATATATATAATCAGGCTCTGCAGGAAGGATATTTGTTTTCATGCTGGATTATGCCCTGTGGTTCATTGCTCTACCACCACCTCAGCCTGGCTGCAAAGTAACAGTGCACACATTTGGGTAGAGCTAATGGCGTTTATCGGGGTTACAGTAAACATCCTCTTGAGGTCATCTGATTGGTGACCTTTGTCAGGTGTTAGCCAAGGTCAATCATTTGGCGCCAATGTTGTACAAAGTTGGAGGTCTATGATACACTTCACTGACATGATCTATATTTATATATATTTTATAATAATTGCTCCAGCACCTATCCCTGGTGTAACAATCACACAGGAACGACCCTCCCGAGCTTATTCTTGTGTAATGTCAGCTACTCTTTGCTTTTTTTATTTTTCAATGAAAACTTTTCTGTTTGCTGCTTTCCAGAAATTGCAACTCCTAATAATAAATCTGCTGTGAATTATTTTGATTTGCATAATTTATAATTTGAGGTAGTTGAATTCAAGTGTTCCTTCAACAATAATGGATTGCTGTGGCTTATGCTTTACAAACCTTTATTTTTTTTTTTTATCCCCTGTATGCAAAACAAAATAAATCATGTTTTAAGGTGAAACCAATAGCACCGAAAAGTCTCCTTGTTGTAGAACTCTAATTTGTAGATTTATTAAACTTTCTAAAAAGGAAAGGTGGAGGTGTTGCCCATAGCATCCATTCAGAGTCTACTATCGTATTCTAGAATATACTAGATAAATGATGGCTAGAATCTGATTGGTTGCTGTGGAAAACACCTCCAAATAGCAAATCTGGTTGCATCACTTTTTAGAAGGTTTGATAAATCTACAGTTTGTACCTCTACCTAGTACTCATTTAATAGCCAGCATTACACTAGATAATATAGCGGGTATATCATCCAGTTGTGAATATTGTATACAAATGAATTGCAGCCAAAAGATGAGGAAACAAAGTGGTGGGCTAACCTTGAAACCATTCTTGGGGTAGAACAATATTTACATTATTGGCATATGCATAAATAAATGGTCAGCCAAATAGGTATAGGACTCAATATGTTAATTTTTGATTTAAAGGAGTATCCCAATATATGTCCTGAAATTATTAATTTTCCCTGGCTTTAAAACTCTTTTTTGTATGTTGATTTAACAGGGTAATCTGGAATACGATTGGAAGTATTAAAGGGTAATTTCCGCTATGAAGTATTTTATAGCTGTCATCGCCTAACTAGCAGGATTTTCATGCCATGTCCGCAACGGCGATCCTAACCCTTGTCTCTGTGCCAACAGGGACTAGGGCAGGTGTAAAGCGTTCTGTTAGTTTGCTACAAATAGATCCACAGAGTGTATGCAGAAATATAGTCTGCCCTGTCCTGCTGTATATAGGAGAATTCTATATGTAGTGTGGAATCGCACTCTGTTTAGCTGTAAAATAACAATATCTTATTGGTCAAACAGGAAAGTGACAACAATATCTGACAGAGAATATTGAGGCTTCATATGCAAAAAAAAAAACAAACAAAAATCCCTTTTCAACCAGAAGAGTCGCATCTGAACCTGGATCCACCGTCTCCGTTGATTGTAATGGAGTCTGAAGCACGGTAGTCCTTTCAATCGCAGTTCTGTTACAGTCAATAATCTTCTTTAACGTGATGAATCACTGACCACTCTTGATTCTTTACCTGTCGTCCGCTTCACAAGAAAGCAGCCAATCAGTACGCTAGGAACGAGTGGCTGCTATCCTGGCTTCACGCCTCAGCGCTGTCACTCTTTCCTAGCGCACTGATCAGCGCTGCGTAATATGATCTGTGCTATATGAATAATAATTGATGAGCTGAATATTCGTTCAGCACACAACAAAAAAGTTTGCTGTTATAATGTACTTTTTTTAATTTATTCTGTGAATAGTTGTGAATACTTTAATCACAATTCGTATTGTCACATGGGATTAGAGGTCATAGAAATGCCAAGGATTTATATTATAATATAATATGTGATTCTGTTTAGCGGGGGACTGCTTTGGTTTGATCTAGTTGCCTTTTGCCACTTTCTGTTCATTGAAGAGTGCTACTTACTGTTTGGATTGCATTTGTAAATTTCTATTTAATTAAATCTGACCTTTTTAAATCATATTTCTTTGTGTTCTTATTCACAAAAGGGGATGTTATGCTAGGAGTTAATAATACAGTTCCTATTATTTGTCATGTTAAGATCTGCATACATGCAAGAAATTCCTCAATAACCTCTGTTTTGGGGCTACTGCTGGTTTCTTATGATTTTGTTTTACAAATATGATCATGAATTTTGGAGAGCACAGTCATCCCGGGACTTAGAACCAAATTTCCAGTAGTGGAGTTAGAGTGAGTGTTCATGTCCGTTTTTAATGGAAATTCCTCGTCGCAACCAACTGGTCTGTTTTTTAGGATGTGGTCCCAAAACAACTAGTGATTCTGATTGATCAGACGAGGATCGAAATTGGCATAAAATATGGTTGGCCAAATACCTGCTAGTGTGTGCCCATTGGCCAACTACGCTGCAGAAGTTGGTTAGCTGTTAAATGACCAGATCTGTTCAAATTGTTTGCGTTCCTGTGCAGCCAAATTGGACAAAGATCCAGGTGTTTGGAGCACGGTACCGCAGTCGGATCTGCCAGTGTATCTGCAGCTTTACTGTGACTGTGACATAATGCTGGCAGTGGTGAATGCTCACACCATATTTTAAGTGTGCCTGCTTCTAGTTTAGAAGATGCGGTCAACCAGCAGGTGTTGCAAAGTCCACCTTAAAATGACCTAGAGGTGTGGAAAACGCTTTGTGTTCAAAGGGAATGCTGCGTGCTGTTTGAAGAGGCATCCTGTGACATCACAGCGGTGACATCACAAGGACTACCTCCAGCAGAGGGCAATGTGGGATAGAACTGTATAGGATCTCTCTTGCCTGCTAGGATCAAATCAATGATACAACCAACCTCTTGCCAAGTTAAAAAAAACACAACAAAGTTTACTTGATGGTATTTACAGTCCCGTCACTCTTTCAAATGTAAAACAAACACACATTTGGCATTGCTGTACTTTGTATAGATGATCTTTATGTAAATTAATGGTCTTGCACTAACTGAGGCCACATATCCACTGGTGTTTAAAATTTAAATGATAAAATATTCCAAGTAAAAAGCACATACATGCCCGACACTCGTTTGACAATTATTTCTGCTTGCATTATATGGATTACTTGATTTATAAAATGCACAGAAATGTACAGAAATGGAGCATGAAATGCAAGCATGGACAACCTGTGGTTCCATCTGTTTTGAAACTACAGGTCCTAGCATAAGTTGTCGGCTATCTACTGACAAAGCACGCTGGGCTTGCGGTTTTAAAATACCGGGAGAGCCACAGATTTTCCAGGCCTAATGTAGTGTTTTAAGAAATGTTACTGCAGAAGGGACCTAATATTCCTCCAAGAAATTCACTTTGTTTTGAATCTTCATCAGGAACTGCGCTCTAAGGCGTTTCCTGACTCCTATCATGTGATCATACGGAAAAGGGGAGCGGCTGTTTTTGTTTGCTGAATCCCTGGCAGATTGAGAGAATTATCTCCCTATCAGGTAAGGAAGGACGTTATCGGATTCTAGCGGGAAAGCTAAACAATAGGCTTTGCACGGTAGTTAATGTGTGCCCCAAATCTGAATTGTTGCTGGTTACTTCAATGCTGATGTTAAACTCTCTGGATGGGCCTTTCTCCAACACATCACATCTGCAGAAAGCCAACCTCTCACTTGTGTACATATGTTCTACTCCTCAGTTCACAAGTTCTGATCTCGCTTAGATATGATCCTACTCAGCCATACCCTATATTTAAGCCTGAAATCAGCACAGGTCCACCTGCTAATTTTGTCTGATCATTCCCCTATCTCCAATCTTAACAACTCTTTACTGCATTACAATGAGTTGGTTACTTAGCTTAACCTCTTCATCACGGACTACTTGGATCTTAAAGACCTTCTAGGCGTTTCTTTGTCCACCCTTTGTATGGCTCATAATGTAGTCTTGAAGGGACTCCTGATTACCAAAATAAAATTTTTAAAAATGAAGTAATGTCTCTATTAAAGTAAAAGACCTGGGGGTAAATGTATCAAGCTGAGTTTTCACTGGGTTTGAAAAGTGGAGATGTTGCCTATAGCTGCCAATCAGATTCTAGCTGTCATTTTTGAGAATATACTAAATAAATGATGAGAATCTGGTTGCTATTGGCAACATCTCCACTTTTTCAAACCTGATGGAAACTCTGCTTGATACATTTACCCCCTAGAATCCAAACAGAAGATTTACTCAGACCCAAACATTCTTGTTGATCTTAACAGGACTATAACCCAGCTCAATCTCCTAGTTTCTAGAAAAAAAATGTAAGTAGTTAAACCAAACCTTCTATAAGAAAAGGACAGGGCCTCCAGGATTCTGGCATCAAAACGGATCTGTAAGAATCCATAAAAACATAATGTATAAAAAAAAAAATCCGAAACCAATTAATATATGATCCATATCAGAATAGCAGTTTTCCACAAGGAAGGCAAAGATCTAAAAAATTCCCTCTCTCTCTCTCTCTTTTAACCACCAGATCCCCCATTTACTTTACCCCCACCCTTTTTTCCTGACTGTGATTATACATTTTTTTATATATAAATATATATTTTATTTATTTAAATAATGATTTTTAAAAAATGCTACTGCCACACATTGCAAACAAGAGCACAAATGTGTATGGACTAACACAAAAACAACAAAAAAAAAACACATTTCAAACGCGTACAAAAAATGCCAATGGGTACAGAAACTAAAGGTTAAAAATAGCAGCAAATTAATTTTTCCCCAATTATGCCTATCTACCCATATATAACAGAGTTAACATAGCAAGATATTTATTCCAAAATCATACCTGGACAAAGTCGTTTTCTTTCTAGGGAAAACCATATAAAATTAATATTGAAATAGAAGAAACAAAAGTTCTTGATGAACCGGATGCACCCCAAATTTAAAAATTGTCTAAGCCGTGAAGGCAAGGAAACCCTTGGGTTAGAATTATTATTATACCAATAATCTAGTTTAGAGGTTTTATGTCCTGATAATGTACATTACCTGTAAGAAGAATCTGCTTCCCCCTGATTACAGAAACAATTTGCTATGAGATGTACGACAGGAAAGCAATGTATTTTACTCCCCCTTTGTGTTCTGTTTATATAAAATAATAGACTACATGTAGGAGCAATGACAGCTACAACCCCGGGCTCAGCTGTAATTTCACTGAATTGGAGACCTATCATTTACGACTTCAAAGCATGTACACAATTATACCGCCTGCTTTGTCTTCATAACATACAGGATCATATCCCTGTAAACGTATCACTATGATGAATATAAAGCAATTATGTTTACAAACCAGCCGTATTTTGTATTCTTTTTTTTAAAAACAGGTGTCTATATTCTTCTCCAGATACTCTGGCTATATTCGATGTACTTCTCTACTTCCTTTTATCAGCATTTAGAATTTATATTATTCTACAGATATCTTTAGTCTAGTTTTGTATCTTTGTCACACCGTAAAACATTAAGAAGATACTGTGATCTGCGTATCTCTGTCTGTTCATGGAAAGCTCACAGTGCATCGATTTCAGGACAAGGGAAATATTTTTGTATGTTGGAAACTGCCAGTCAATGAGTCCGCACCCAGAAAACGGATTATTCAGAAACAAAACTAAGGGAAATATTTAAAAAGATAGAAATAAAACATTTAGTTTACTAATAATAAGCAAATCAATAATACAATATTTAATTCACTTATAACAATAACATAGAAATAAGAATATTTATTTCTGAACACAAACAAATCAGCTGAGGTTTTTTTCATGCATGGTCATGTTATAATAGTTTGATGCTAGTTATTTTGTAGTACCCTGCAAACTGTTCTCTTCTATCCATCCATCTACCTGTCTATCAATCTATCATATATCTAATCTCTCTCTCTCTCATATCTATCTCTATCCCTATCTAATATAAAATATTTATCTTTCTCATATCCATACCTTACAACATTTATAATCGGGTGACCCCAATTTTCCACGAATGGGTTAAAACTTCATCCACTTTAGTTGAGCCCACTCCTTTCAGGAGCCATATTGTTAATCCAGCACTGAAAGTGGGTGAAGTTTTAACCTATTTAGATAGATGGATATGATATTAATAGATAGAGATGATATTTATATATAAGTATGAGATAGAGATGATTGATAGCTATTTATATATCGCCACTAATTCCACAGTGCTGTACAGAGAACTCACATCAGTCCCTGCCCCATTGGAGCTTACAGTCTAAATTCCCTAACACACACACAATTTTGATAGCAGCCAATTAACCATACTTGCCAACTCTCCCTGAATGTCAGGGAGACTCCCTGAAATAGGGGTGATCCCCCTCACTCCCTGAAGAATCTGGCATTCTCCCTGATGCGGAGCCAGTACAAGATGTGGTTGGCTTCGCCATCTGTGGTATGAGGACACAGTTCAGATATTGTGTCCTATGTCCATGAATTGATGCCTATGGAGGTGGCCATTTTCATGGAGACCAAGATTCAATCAAAGGCTGACCGGTAAGACAACATGACTTCAGTAATGGAGACAGAAATGTAAAAGACACTTTAGTCTCTAGAGCTTCATTAGCTGCTTTTCTTTAATGCATAGTTGCCTACTCTCCCGGAATGTCTGGGAGACTCCAGCATTTCTGGGAGACCTCCTGAGAGAGCAGGGCAACCTCCCGGCTCTCTCGCCCCCCCCCACAATACATAAGTGTCAGGAGCTGAGGCTTAATAACGCAAATATTTTGTCATCTTAGCCCCTTGCTGTAATTGGCAAAATTTGTGACATTCGTTTAGGTGGTGGGGCCAAAATGATGCGATTTGGCAAGCCCCGCTCCGGCACACCCATCTCCCCTGGGTTCCCCATGATGCCAACGAGGAAAAGTTTACAAGTATGACATTTACCTACCAGTATATTTTTGGAGTGTGGGAAGAAACCGGAGCACCCGGAGAAAACATACAAACTCCACACAGATAAGGCCATGGAGAGAAATTGAACTCATGACCTCAGTGCTGTAAGGCAGAAGTGCTAACCACTGAGCCACTGTGCTGCCCAACATTGGGACCAATCTTAGATTCCTGGAAAAGCAATTTCGGCAACGTATCAGTATATATCTACCAGGAACAAAAATGCCCTACATTACACTAATGGTACCCGTTCACACATAACTCCAAATCTCAGCATCTCAGACAGCCACGGTACATAAGACGTTCACCTGAGGGCAGAGGCTGGAGGATTTGGACCAGATCATAAAATAAATAAATCTTTAAACTTCCCAACTGCAGAAATCTTGTCTGCCCTAGAAAGAGACAGGCTTACCAGCAACACCTGCTTCGGATATACCTCCAGCCCAGCCAGCCCCTGATGTCCGCGGAGATAGTCTTGTTCCTCAACATGACTACAACAACAACACTTACCCCGAAATCTTGACTGCGAATCTCTGGACCCCGACATCCTGTGAATATCGATTCTTTAAAAAAATGACTTTCAAACAGTGCGACTCTTTAAGAAGCCGTCCGCACACAATCACGTTTTATTCTTACTCTTAAGATTTCAATGGAAGGAGGCGGCGCCTGTACAATGTAGTTAAGAAAACTTCTATAAGTGCCCTCCATGGTGCTGGCCACGCCCACAACCTGCTGGCCACACTTCTGGCGGGATGGCACTTCTCACAATAGGCCCTTTATGATTTTCAGCCCTATGCCTATGTGGCCCTTAATCTGGCCCTACCTTTGTTTATGAATACGGGTCTAGGTGCGCTCATCACTAGTAATCGTCACTTAGACTAGACCTGTAGTTGGTGCAAGTGATATGACAGAAAGACATGTACCTTTCAGATGCTCAAAGCTTGAATCAGACGCTGCTGATTGCACTTGAGCTTGGCACGCCCTTACTGTACATTGACTACGGGCATACGCCCATTTTACTCCCCGATCCGCCCCTGAAATTGTAGTCTGTAGAAGGATCCATTTGCGCTCCGAGATGAATTGGACGTTGCTGCACTCTCTGGCGTATGGTTAGTTTCTGGGAATGTGCAGAACGATTTTGCACAAAATACGGCACGTATCAGCATTTATGTTCCTTAATGAATCAGGCCCTTTGTGTCTATATTATAGAGTCATATCTGAGATTCATCACACAGTAAGGTATTTTTAGGTTTGTATCTAAGTTAGTTATAACTTCTTTGTAAATATTTGTCTCTCTCACTAACTGCCCCAAATGTGAGGAGGCTCCAAAGTTCTCACTTTAACCACTATCACAAACTGCCCCCAGCCACGATTTGTCTGTTGGAGAGGTGAGTCACACCAAAATCATCATCATCATCACTCCACATATCACTCGTCACCTTCCCCTATCTATAGTCCTTGACATGTACAAACCCCACCACAGAGCAGAATGATTTGACACCAATGTTTCAAAGCTCGCAAAGTACCGATGTAGAAATATAAGATAATCAGATACCAAAGGCTTTTGCAGTCAGAGAAATAGAGGACTCCAGTTGTGGCTGGACTATCTCCACCGATGGTCAAACACAGGTTTATTGAGTTTGCAGGGGTATGACCTAGTTCTGAAACAAAGTCACTGACTGAAGACAGTGAGAAAAATCTCTAAGTTTGGCTAAAGTAATAAATAGCTCAGCGAGCTAGTAACCAGCTTCTTTACTTACAGTGACAGAGGAGGCTCTGGTTTCAATCCCCTGTCTGTCTTCATTTTTGTAAATTGAATGTTTCAACAGGCTGAATGACGACATTGAGCAAAGTATAAGTTAGCTCAGCTGACTAGTAGTGAGGTGCCCGTGGACAGTCATAGTAGAGGCTCTGCTTGGAATTCCGAGTGGCTTCCTTTTTAGCACATTTCATGTTACAACAAGCTTGATGAAGTTCATGAGAAAAGTCTCTGCATATCAGCAACATCTGGTCTAGCCTGGTGGCTCAGCAGATAGGTGTCTGTTTATGGCTTATATGGGTCCCTTAGTTTGCATCCCCAACCAGGTAACATTTAGAGCTCTTTTGATTTTGCTTCAGGCACCTTGATGATATTGATAAAGTCTTACTGCTGCTTACACCATGTACTGGCTGGCTGGCTGGTTGGCTCAGTTGACTAATAGCCAGATTGCTGACTGTGATGGTTGAAGGTCCCAGTTCAAATCCCCGGCACAGGCTTGACTGTCTTTCCCCCCTTGTCATCCTGCTCACTGGGCTGATTGTTGGGTTCCCTTCTGAAAGTAATGATGTGTTAATTTGATTGTCTAGCATTGTTTAATAAAGTTGGCTGTTGTGGTACAACAGCCAAACTATAAAAATACTAACTTTTGTTTACATACTTAACTTGCTACTATACTACTCTTTCCTCAACATTGTTACATACATTCCTAACATTGTTACATACATTCCTAACATTGTTAGGAACACTGCTGTCAGTTGAACACTTTACTGATTGCCCACTAACTTATGCCCTCAGTGTGACTAAAGACAGAGCATCCTTCAGGTAAGTAGGAAGACTCTTCTCCATGTGACCAGCCAGGAGCACCAAACAATGTACAAAGGGGGATTTGAACCAGGACCTCAGCCACCTACTGTCAGCTACACAGCTGACTACTAGTCATTTGAGCCAATACATGACTTAAGTAACTGCAGAGACTTTTCTCAATGTCTTCAACAAGACAGGTGTAAAAGCCAAGGTACAAAAGCTACAGCTGTTTGTGGATTTGAACTAAGACATCAATCATCTCTACAAGCAGAGAACCAGGATACTAACCCTCTGAGCCAGCTTAAGCTTATATAAGCTGCTTTCCTTAATGTCATAATTCATCTTGGTGCATCAAGCAAGTTAGTTAAAAAGAAACCTGTCTGGGGGTTCAAACCTAAGACTCTACCATTAGCTGTGAACAGAGAATCTGGTCACAAGTCTATTGAGCCATCTTGTTTACTAGGGAAAGTGGGAGATTATTCTCAATGTAATCAACCATCCTGGAGCATCATCTTACTCTCCCTAGGTTACCCTATTACCAGGGTAATAACAGAATGCTGTCTGGGGAAACATAAAGCAGGACCTCAACATCTCACAAATCACTTAAAGAAAGAAATGGCTCAGTGGGTTAGTAGCCTGGTTCTTTAATTGCAGTGATAGAGTAGTCTCTGGTTTGAATCCCCTGTCCGTCTTCATCTTTGTTAATTGAATTTTTCAACAGTCTGAATGCCAACATTGAGCAAAGTTTAGGTTAGCTAAGCTGACTAATAGTGAGGTGCCCGTGGACAGTCATAGTAGAAACTCTGCTTTGAATTCCGAGTGGTTTCCTTTTTAGCACATTTCATGTTGCAACAAGTTGACGAAGTCCATGAGAAAAGTCTCTCCATATCATCACTCCATAAGTGGCTCAGCAGATAGGTGATCTGTTTACAGTTTATATGGGTCTCCTAGTTTGAATCCCCAACTGGGTAACATTTATATCTCCTTTGATTTTGCTCCAGGCCCCTTGATGATATTGATAAAGTCTTACTGCTGCTCACATCATGTACTGGCTGGTTGGCTCAGTTGACTAATAGCCAGATTGCTGACTATGATGGTGAAGGTCCCAGTTCAAATCCCCGGCACAGGCTTGACTGTCTTTCCCCCCTTGTCATCCTGCTCACTGGGCTGATTGTTGGGTTCCCTTCTGAAAGTAATGATGTATTAATTTGATTGTCTAGCATTGTTTAATAAACTTGGCTGTTGTGGTACAACAGCCAAACTATAAAAATACTAACTTTTTTTTTACATACTTAACTTGCTACTATACTACTCTCTCCTCAACATTGTTACTACTCTTTTCTCAACATTGTTACTACTCTTTTCTCAACATTGTTACTACTCTTTTCTCAACATTGTTACATTCCTAACATTGTTAGGAACTCTACTGTCAGTTGAACACTTTACTGATTGCCCACTAACTTATGCCCTCAGTGTGACTAAAGACAGAGCATCCTTCAGGAAAGTAGGAAGACTCTTCTCCATGTGACCAGCCAGGTGCACCAAACAATGTACAAAGGGGGATTTGAACCAGGACCTCAGCCACCTACTGTCAGCTACGCAGCTGACTACTAGTCATTTGAGCCAATACATGACTTAAGTAACTGCAGAGACTTTTCTTAATGTCTTCAACAAGCCAGGTGTAAAAGCCAAGGTACAAAAGCTACAGCTGTTTGTGGATTTGAACTAAGACCTCAAGCATCTCTACAAGCAGAGAACCAGGATACTAACCCTCTGAGCCAGCTTAAGTTATATAAGTAGCTTTCCTCAATGTCATAATTCATCTTGGTGCATCAAGCAAGGTAGTTAAAAAGAAACCTGTCTAGGGGTTCAAACCTAAGACTCTACCATTAGCTGTGAACACAGAATCTGGTCACAAGTCTATTGAGCCATCTTGTTTGCTAGGGAAAGTTGGAGATTATTCTCAATGTAATCAACCATCCTGGAGCATCATCTTACTCTCCCTAGGTTACCCTATTACCAGGGTAATAACAGAATGCTGTTCTCAACATCTCACAAATCACTTAAAGAAAGAAATGGCTCAGTGGGTTAGTAGCCTGGTTCTTTAATTGCAGTGATAGAGGAGTCTCTGGTTTGAATCCTCTGTCCGTCTTCATCTTTGTAAATTGAATATTTCAACAGTCTGAATGCCAACATTGAGCAAAGTTTAGGTTATCTAAGCTGACTAATAGTGAGGTGCCCGTGGACAGTCATAGTAGAGACTCTGCTTTGAATTCCGAGTGGATTCCTTTTTAGCACATTTCATGTTGCAACAAATTGACGAAGTCCATGAGAAAAGTCTCTCCATATCACATCATAAGTGCTCTAGCCTGGTGGCTCAGCAGATAGGTGATCTGTTTACAGTTTATATGGGTCTCCTAGTTTGAATCCCCAACCGGGTAACATTTATATCTCCTTTGATTTTGCTCCAGGCCCCTTGATGATATTGATAAAGTCTTACTGCTGCTCACATCATGTACTGGCTGGTTGGCTCAGTTGACTAATAGCCAGATTGCTGACTGTGATGGTTGAAGGTCCCAGTTCAAATCCCCGGCACAGGCTTGACTGTCTTTCCCCCCTTGTCATCCTGCTCACTGGGCTGATTGTTGGGTTCCCTTCTGAAAGTAATGATGTATTAATTTGATTGTCTAGCATTGTTTAATAAACTTGGCTGTTGTGGTACAACAGCCAAACTATAAAAATACTAACTTTTTTTTTACATACTTAACTTGCTACTATACTACTCTCTCCTCAACATTGTTACTACTCTTTTCTCAACATTGTTACTACTCTTCTCTCAACATTGTTACATTCCTAACATTGTTAGGAACTCTACTGTCAGTTGAACACTTTACTGATTGCCCACTAACTTATGCCCTCAGTGTGACTAAAGACAGAGCATCCTTCAGGAAAGTAGGAAGACTCTTCTCCATGTGACCAGCCAGGTGCACCAAACAATGTACAAAGGGGGATTTGAACCAGGACCTCAGCCACCTACTGTCAGCTATGCAGCTGACTACTAGTCATTTGAGCCAATACATGACTTAAGTAACTGTAGAGACTTTTCTTAATGTCTTCAACAAGCCAGGTGTAAAAGCCAAGGTACAAAAGCTACAGCTGTTTGTGGATTTGAACTAAGACCTCAAGCATCTCTACAAGCAGAGAACCAGGATACTAACCCTCTGAGCCAGCTTAAGCTTGTATAAGCTGCTTTACTCAATGTCATAATTCATCTTGGTGCATCAAGCAAGGTAGTTAAAAAGAAACCTCTCTGGGGGTTCAAACCTAAGACTCTACCATTAGCTGTGAACACAGAATCTGGTCACAAGTCTATTGAGCCATCTTGTTTGCTAGGGAAAGTGTGAGATTATTCTCAATGTAATCAACCATCCTGGAGCATCATCTTAATTACCCTATTACCACCCTCTACTCCAAGGTACTAACAGAATGCTGTCTGGGGAAACATAAACCAGGACTTCAATATCTCTGTTAGTAGAGCACATGGGTACTAGTCCAGTGACCCAGCACAGTATCCTTAGGAGGTAAGACTTTACTAAATGTCACCAAACATGTGGTGGTTTGCTGGGCCAGCTCATGTACTTTTCTCGGAGACACCAACCATCCTGGTGCAACATTAATGGTAGTAAGAGAGAACACACCGAGGGATTCAAGGGATTCAAGCTCCACCATCACAGCCAAATTAGTACCTGGCTTCAATACATCTCCATCATAGTCAGGTGAGTACTGGGCTTCTAGACAACTAAATTAGCTTTTGCCATCAGTGTTTCTGGATATTTTTCTCAATGTTATCAACCAGCATGGTGCAATATTCAAATGACTAAGAACTCAAACCAAGAACTCTTCCATTGCTGTCAGTAGAGCACCAAGCTACTAGTCCACCAGGCCAGCTTGTTAGTTATGTTAGTGCAGAGACTTTTCTCAATGCCATCAATGAGCCTAGCTTCTCAATGTCATCAGAGACTAGTGCAACATCCAAGATGCTAAAAGTAAGTGTACCTGCAAAATCAAACCAGAGCCTCTACTACTACCTGTGTATTCAAACCTGGACAGAGGTATCTTACTCCTTTCTGCTACTCAGCTAGTAGCTCTCCAATCCCCAGCATAGATATGACTGTCTCAGGCACAGTTCACCGAGTTGAATAAGGAGAACAAGGGTGCCCCAATTAAATGGGACCAGCCGGTACAACGAGAGACAAATTGAACACCTTGAACTCTTTGTCATGTTCCTCAAACAATAGAATGATTTTTGCAGTGTGCCAGGGCGCATTATCCTGCTGAAAGAGGCCGCTGCCATCAGGGAATACCATGGCCATGATGGGGTGTGTTTGGTCTGCAGCAATGTTTAGGTAGCTGCTACGTGTCAAAGTAACATCCACATGAATGTCATGACCCAAGATTTCCCAGCAGAGTATTACCCAGTGAATCACACTGCCTCCGCCAGCTGCCTTCTTCCCATAGTGCACCCAGGTGCCATCTCTTCCCTGGGTAAACGACGCACACGCACCCGGCTATCCACATGATGTAAAAGAAAACATGATCCATCAGACCAGGCCACCTTCTTCTATTGCTCCATGGTCCAGTTCTGGAGCTCACGTGCCCATTGTAGGCACTTTCAGCGATGGACAGCGGTCAGCATGGGAACTCTGACCAGTCTATAGCTATGCAGCCCATATACAACAAGCTGTGATTCACTGTGTGTTCTGACACCTTTCTATCATAGCCAGCAGTAACTTTTCAGCACTAAGTTAGATAGTGTTTCTCCTTTGTTTGTGTATAAAACTGGAGGAGGGAAGAAAGGGAAGGTTTGGGGAGAGTGGGTTTTTAGATACAGAATGAGACAACATTTTATATCTACTGCTGGGGCTTGATATAATCTATCTATCTATCTCTCCTATTTCATATCTATCTATCTCATATCTATCTCTCTATTTATCTCTCCTATTTCATATCTATCTATGTATCTATCAATCTATCTGTCTCATATCTATCTATCTATCTATCTATCTATCTCATATCTATCTATCTCTCCCTCTCCTAATTCATATCTATCTATTTAATATCTATCTCTCTCCTATTTCATATCTATCGAATATCTATCTATCTCCTATTTCATATCTATCTATCTATCTAATATCTATCTATCTCTCCCTCTCCTATTTCATATCTCCCCCTCTCCTATTTCATATCTATCTATCTATCTATCTCATATCTATTTCTCCCTTTCCTATTTCATATCTATCTATGTCTCCCTCTCCTAATTCATATCTAATATCTATCTATCTCCTATTTCATATCTATCTATCTAATATCTATCTCCTATTTCATATCTATCTATCTATCTCATATCTCTGTCTCCCTCTCCTAATTCATATCTATCTATCTAATATCTATCTCATTCCTATTTCATATCTATCTATCTCTTCCTCTCTCTCTCTCACATACATCACTCACAGATAATCTATATCAGTGACAATGAATTTCTCTGTAATGAGATTAGGTGCGATGTCTCTTTGTGCTGTGGGGCTGAGTGACATCTGGCTGGGGATCTATAGGATCCTCTATTATCTCCATCTGATAACGGTGCAGCCAGTTACTGCTATAACAGTGTGTTGGTAACAGCACCTGAAGGACCTCCAGTACCCCCCCAGTCCTTACTAAGTTCTGTCATGCCTGGAAACCATACAAGTGGGAGAAGTGACCTGTTCCTCTCTGCAGCCCTGTCGTCTTCTTCACTAAAGAGCAAAATTAACCTGATTCACAGCAAGATGTCTGTTAAGGGGAAGAGAAAAAATGACCATGAAAGCATCGGCGAAAACTGTTGGTAAGTACCGAAAAGAAGTTTCCAATAATATTCCTCTGAATCTCCAGCTCTGGAGACACTACAAATCCCAGCAGTAGATATCACCAGAGTTTATTACAGCATGCTGGGATTTGTAGTTCCACCACAGATGGCCAGCCACGAATTCTCTGCCACTGTAAATCTACTTTTCAAATTGTTATTCCCTTGTATATTGTTCTTATTCCTAGGTATATTGATGTTTTTCCCTTGTAAGTGCCATGTTATTCGTCTTATCTCCGTTGTTGCTTCATTAAAAAAGAAAATATTTGTTTATACATCGAAATGTTTGCTTTTCAATAAAAAAAAGTCTCTACTAATGATGATTTAGCACACCCAATAAATTTACTGGTAAGCAATAACATTATTATTACAGAAAAAAAAACAAAACTTGTTTGTTGTAGTGTAATATAAGAAGAAGATATTTGAACATGTTACAATTTTATAATTTAAAATAATTCCATTATTTACCACCCATAAACGCAGAGAGCATGCTTTTGAAATGTGATTAGTATTGACATTAAATATGAACTATTCTATACACAATAAAACTACTATATGCATATTTATTATTATTATTCTGTTTACATAAGGAATCTACTTTATGCACTGTTTTTTATTATCTTGTATACACCAAAGATTTATACATATATATTTAAATGTATTTTCCTAAACAGCACTCATTAACATTATACACATTCACTTGAAAAGTTACATTCAGTGGATATAAAAAGTCTGCCCACCTCTGTTGAAATTGCAGATATAAAGCCTGAATTAAAGATAGTCATGTCCAACTTTGTTTCTACCTTTAATGTGACTTTGTAATAAACAAAATTCAAGTGAAAAATTAATAGAACATTGTGAGGAAAATTAAATGGAAATGAAAAAAAACAACAACAATTCCCTGGTTGCATAAGTGTTCACTCCCTTCATAATAGGGCTGTAGTTGTGTTCAGAGTTAACTAATAATAAACCTGCCAGAAATGACAGTGATTAACCCCCAATGAAGATGAGCTGTTCCTGTAGGAATTCCGTGCATTTCTCTTGGTTGCATCCTACTGGGATAGCCTTGTGTACCTCCAACTTCCTAGAAGAGGTTAATGATTCAATTTCTATGCATATAAAGTGGTGTGCTGTGCCTGTTTAAAGGGAATGTCTACCTAAGATTGGAGAGTTTATAGTCCAAACTTACTTACAATGAAGTCTATGTCTAACATGTTTTTCTCAGTTTACATAGCGCACATAGATGGACTAGATTACAGTTAAAAATCATTATCTAACTTCTTAATTTAAGATGTCTAGAGAAAGAAGATTTCAAGTTCAACCACAAAACACTCAGTGGGATTTAGGACGGAACAGAGCGGACATTTGACCACCACTTCTCAGACTGGCTCCTGCTACCAGGATTCTTCCTACTTCCTATAGACATAATTGTTGGATAACTTTTTTCCATCTGCTTTATTCATAAGCCTGGCATTGAGTACACTAACCACCGGGCGAGGACACCAAACTGACAGCCTGTTCTGTGTTCTTTATCACTCTTAGGTGCTCTTCGTCATGTACGTTTGGAAGCAGCAGAACGGTCAGAAGGATCTTGGGGGCCTGTTTGGTTTCCCTGATTACTCTCCTTGGCTCTGTCTCTATTGACTTGCGTGATTGTGTAATAGAGTGGAGGAACACTGAGGCCGCCCTTTGCTTCTTTTCATCCTGCACCGGCCTAATGGCCATGAGATTCATCCAGTTCTTTCAAGACCAGAGAAACTACTGCTGTTGGGATAACCTCAGCTCCACAGACAGACAGACCCTATTACTATACAATCTACATTTGCTCTGTAAAGAGATGCAAGAATTAGACAACCAGAACTTGACCTGTGTGGATGGAACCGATATCAGTCAAGCCTGTGAATTACTTATAGAAAGCATTATGTTAAAGTTTGAAGACATGACTGATGTCGACTTTGGACATTTATTATCTAAAATAATAATTGAGATATTAGACAAGATTAATAACACAGCAGAAAATCTAAACAGTATGAAGAAAAACCCGGTTTGGACGGATGTGTTCTCTCTCCATCTTCTGATGAGAGCCACTGAGGACATTCGTTACATGAGCAATTCTATTTCATTGTCTTCTAATGATCTTCAACCTTTACTGTTCCAAGTTCTTATCAAGCTTAACTATGCCGTGTATTCATCAGATACGCTGTATAAGTGTTGGGAGGATAATAAAAATATATCTGTTTATCTGACCCCGTACGAAGATACATATTTTTTAACACCATTAACTTTAACAATCGATCCTTCAGCTCTGACTGGTGGCCTGGTTTCTGTACAGGATTGTTTATATCGGGAAGGGTATAAGAAACTCAGCAATAAGTCTAAGGAGACGATGTCAACTCTCAGCCTGAAAGTCACTCTCCTGACGGTGTCTTGTCTTATATACCCCATCGTGTTAGTTTCATTTAAGCAGATGACGGAGTGGATACAGAACTATGCCAGGAGCCTCAAGGAAAGGACGGAGGACTTAAAAAGGGAGAGACGCTTGGCTGAAGATCTGCTCCATCAGATGCTGCCCAAGACCGTGGCCAAGCAACTCAGGAAGCACAAACACGTTGAGGCAGAAAGCTATGATCAGGTAGGTGCACTTGTAAAATCAGGTAGGTGCGGGATTATTGCTCGCAGGAATATGATTTGCAACTAAGGGTTCTTTGATGGAGTCAATGCAACTTGGATTTTCCGAATGCGATTTTAGCTCTTCATGCATCGATATCTCCATTCTACAACACGACAAATGTGGCTACTGCTTCAGTAGAGTACTTGCTTTGATCCGAACTAGAGTCGTTAAATCGGGGTAAAAGTATGAATTGTCGGTTATCTTAAAAGGAAATTTTATTAAAGGCAAAACTCTGTGGTTTTACTCTATAATATAATTGCCATTTAAGATAACCTCTGCTTGCTACGTTTACCGCATAGGGGCCTAATTTATGTACCTCTCCGAAAACTTCATTGGATTATCGCATTAGATAGCAACAAGGCTATTTTTTCATTAGAGGACCACAGCAGATATCTCCAATATTTGTTGCCTTATTGATCACAAATCCAGTGCCCCAATGTGTCTATGGACACTTGATTATTTATCAAGCTCTGAATTTCAGGGGATGACCCGCGACGGCTAACGTCACTTGAAGATGGATCGATCCTATGGAGAGAGTGTTGCAGGAGAGAGATCTCCGGAAAATCACACCAAAAAAATACTCCATAATGAAAGTATCTTTCCCAGATGAAAACGTTGTTAAAAAGTGTGGCCCTTCTCCTAGTAGAAAGAAAAGGATAAAACTAAAATGTTATAATTTCTATTCCAAAAAATCTTTTTCAACATATTTTTTTCTCATCATTTTTTTTAATGCATAATGTGACTTAATAAGTCATTTTTTAGTCGTGTAAGTTAGACGGTAGACTAACGAGACATCACAGGGTGTGTTAAAGAGAAACCCAAAACTAAATGATTTTTATAGAACTGGAATGCACTTTTGTAGGAATCAGAAAATGTCCTTAAAAACGTCTTTAAAGGAACAACTATATAATTCAACACCATATTCTACTAACAAAAAACAAAACATAAAAAGTCTTTGTAAAAATGTTTTTTTTTTGTCCTTTTTTTATTCCTAAAAATGTTGTATTTTATACCTCTTTCTTAGGAAAATAGATATTTTAATAGTTGTTATCACTACTTTCCCCGACAGGATAAGCTCTTTATTTTTCAATGTAGAGAGGAGATTCAGCCGCAAAAATATGTAATAATGACATAATGTGTATTTTATGAAAATGACTATTTATTGTGGCATTAACAACCCACTTTACTCAGTTACTCATGAACCCAAGAGGCCAAAGTGTTGGAATGTTGACACTATGTAATAGAATATGGAGGACAAAGAAGGGCGATCCTAAATTTATATTCTTCCTCCTACAATATCCCCTTTTAAGATTGAAAACAAGAAGTAATAGAAAACTTAAAAACATTTTTTGGGTGGTTGAAAAACATTAAAAAAACATCAGAGGTAGTATATTTGTTCCAATGCCCAATTACCACGTTTGAACGCATTGCTATGGACAAGGTGGGCACTTTAGAGAACTCAGTTAAACACATTCTGGTAACATTAGATTATGCTACCATGAAGCGATATCACTCTGTATCACCTCTTAAAAAAAGCAATTGCAAAATAGTTCGTTCAAGTGTTCTCTGGAGATTTTTACATTTTTTTAAAAAAACCTCAAGGTATACCTGTTCTGTGTTTAAGACTATAAAGGAACTCTGTTGATGAAGTTCAGTGTTTTTATTTTCAGCAGCTGGCAGAGTAAATTCACAGCACCCTCACACATATCCTCCGCCACAGTTGTTATTTGCAGTGTGTGAGTCTCACATATTTGTACGGGCTCTCTTATCCTTGGAGATTGCTTACGGAAGGCACCCAAGGGGGACACGGGATATGGCAACGGAAGAATGGGATGAACAAACAAGTCCTTGGCAGAAATGTTATACATGATGGGAAACAGATAAGACGGCTGCAAAGGTTGCTGCTATTTTTGCCAGTATTTAGAAGATACAGAAGGTCTAAAACGAAAGGGCAACAGTTTGTCGTTTTCAGACAGGAAATAAGCTGTAAGAGACTCCAAAGAGTTTATCGTTGTAGCAGATAGGTCTCGTGGTTGCCCACTGTCAGATAATTTACTGACTGACTGTCAGTAAAACAATGGTCAAATGTTTGCCTGTCAGTAAGGAAACTCGAGTTAATAAAATAAATGACAATATCTTGCAGTACTATTCATGGTTCGATCGTGCTTCTTATATTAGTCAACTAGAGTTTCAATGTTTCTGCTGTTTTGATATTATCTTCAATGGGATTTAGAGTGAGCCCTTCAAGCATATCACCACCTGGCTTCTCAGATTGTGACACCATTCTATCCCCTGACATTCTCCCTATAAAGCCCAGTGTTTGTGAGCAGACGTGGCTCACAACTAGCTCTCATTGCTCATGTGATTGCCAGTAATCGGGCTATGGCAGTGGATCCCAAATTTTCTCAGTTTGAGGTACCCTTAGGTGCTCCTTAATTTTTTCAAGGCACCCATCCCTAAGCCAAAATAATTAAAGTAGTGGCCTGCTTTGCTTACCAGCGGCCCTGTGAGATCGCCACGACACCCCAGGAAGCCATGGTGCACAGTTTGGGAACAGGTACGGTGGCCTATAGGAGAAATTGGAAATGTGTTGGAGAATGGTAATGGGGTATAATTAACAGTTCTTTTCCACAAAGCATCTAACGCTCTACCTCTCTGGTTATTTTTCCACCAGGTTACCATATTCTTTTCAGACATTGTGGGGTTTACTTCCATTTCGGCCTCGTGTACCCCTTTACAAGTAGTGGAAATGCTGAACAACTTGTATGTCTGCTTCGACAGCAGGATAGAGTCATACAATGTGTATAAGGTGGGTGCGCAGCAGGATAGAGTCATACAATGTGTATAAGGTGGGTGCACAGAAGGATAGAGTCATACAATGTGTATAAGGTGGGTGTGCAGCAGGATAGAGTCATACAATGTGTATAAGGTGGGTGCGCAGCAGGATAGAGTCATACAATGTGTATAAGGTGGGTGCGCAGCAGGATAGAGTCATACAATGTGTATAAGGTGGGTGCGCAGCAGGATAGAGTCATACAATGTGTATAAGGTGGGTGCACAGCACAATAAAGTCATACAATGTGTATAAGGTGGGTGTGCAGCAGGATAGAGTCATACAATGTGTATAAGGTAGGTGCACAGAAGGATAGAGTCATACAATGTGTATAAGGTAGGTGCACAGAAGGATAGAGTCATACAATGCGTATAAGCTGGATGCGCAGCAGAATAGAGTCACACAATGTGTATAAGGTAGGTGCACAGCAGGATAGAGTCATACAATGTGTATAAGGTAGGTGCACAGCAGGATAGTCATACAATGTGTATAAGGTGGGTGCACAGCAGGATAGAGTCATACAATGTGTATAAGGTGGTGCACAGCAGGATAGAGTCATACAATGTGTATAAGGTGGGTGCACAGCAGAATAGAGTCATACAATGTGTATTAAGTGGGTGCAGCGCAGTAGAAAAGGTGGAATATAAGATGAATATTTTGCACTGTATATTAACAGACTTTTACAAGAAAATGTAATAAAATTGTGTAAAGGGCAATTCATATGAAAAATGAGGTGTGTTTTTCTCCCCCATGTGTTGGTGAATTGCAAACAGACCTAAAACTTTTAAGGTGTTAAAAATAGACTTTGGGAATATGTAAACTATAGTGATCATACAGAGTGGGGGGTGCTCTCCCCCTTTTCATGGCTGTGCATTTAACAGGACCGCTAGGTGTGATCCGATCACCCGTTCCCTTATCACCAGTTTTGTTTTTTTCTCCTAAAATTCTGCTCCTATAATAAATCCGTCACATAATTTTACATTCACCATTATTTTTGGCCTAGGTGGAAACAATTGGCGATGCCTATATGGTGGTCAGCGGGTTACCAGAGAGAAGCAATGAAAAACATGCAGATGAAATTGCTAAAATGTCCCTGGACCTAGTGGCTGCCGTTCGGCAAGTGATCATACCCCACATGCCAAGCGAGAGGCTGCAGCTGAGAGCTGGAATCCACACCGGTATGTCTGATGACAAAAACAAATGTGAGCGATGCAACGTGTACATAGGACCACAGCCAGCTCAGTAATAGAACAATCTGCAAGGAGACCGGAATGTTACATTGTCAGGATTCTAAATACATTGACATTACCTGACATACCATAATTACACACCTCTCAGTTTAACTATTACCCATGTGCATATGATATAAACTCTGACTGTGTAATCAGAGAAATGGATTGTTTAGGGGCTCTAATATTTTCCCTTTGTACTCATTTAATGTAAATATTAAGGATTATAAATGTTCCTTGTTATAAGTGTTTCCCTAGTTTCTACAATGGAGACAGTAAATCTGTTTGTTGAACTCACCATTCAGTGCAGTGGCCATTGTTTCATTTCTCTTCCCGATGATCCTTTTATCCACCAAAGCTTCTCTTTCTATCTTATTGGGGTGCGATAATCCTTTAAAAATATAAAAGCATTTGGGTGTGACGTAATTGGGGCAGTGGTCGTGTCCACAAAGGACCGAAAATATGACAGCGGAGGCAGAAGAGGGGCAATTAAATTCCCCTGAGTTTGCCAGTAGACAGCACACCAGGATATGCTTTGAAATTAACAAAAAAAAAATGTGTTGGTAAATAAACTCTGTATTCTATTAAAATCATACTTGTCTACTCTCCAAGAAATTCCAGGATGTTCCCGAACTTCAGGGAGTCCTTAAAGATCGTGGTGGAGACGGGGCTTAATGACGTGACCTGTGCAACACTGTTATCATAGGCAAACCGAGGGGGGGTTTCCTAGTGTCTGGAAACCGCCTTCCAAGTCTGGGGCACTGTATAATTGAGGTGGCTGGACCCTGCTCCCGCTTCACACGGCTCTGCTTGAAAAGGGAGAGCTGCGTGCACCTAACAGTAGTGCACGCAGTATTCGCCATGTATATTATGGGGATAGGAAGAGTTGGAGAGCAGCCAAGCACTGTCTAAAATTATAACCACGCCCCCATGCATGCTGGTCACGCCCACTGGTGGCGTGGTGTGGAAACCCCCCTCTAAAAATCCTGCATTTGCCCCTCGTTATCATTCACCTTCATTGATGACCCCTGGCTGCTACATACACTACAGCTGCAAATAGCGCCACCTACAGGCAGAACTTTTCTGCATAACACAAAATAGGGCGTCTGCAGGTTTAGTAATTCCTCATTCATGGCTGAGTGACGTCAGCAGCTCCAAATGAACCGAAAGGTTGAATCATGCTTGCCTACTTTCAGGCACTGCAATACGGGAAAGGGGTGTGACTAGAGGGCGGGAGGGGGAGGGCGCGGTCAATTGCATCATTTTGGCCTTTGTTGTGGGGGGCGGGGCCAATATTACACGATTCACAGCGAATTGCGTTATTTTGGCCAGGGAATTGCGGGATGCAGGAGACTTGCCTGCTCTTCCGGGAGACCGACCTGGAGTTCGGGAGTCTCCCAGACATTTCGGGAGAGTTGGCAAGTATGGCCTGAATATTGGTTCAGACCCAAAATGTCTGCCTCCACTGAGTGTAGGCGACCGTTTTAAGGGAATGAGAAATCCTGGTGAGTTCTGACACTGTTCCTATGTCTTCAGTTCCTCTTTAGTTAAATAATATGAATTGTAATTATTTTTTTTCCAAGCCGAACGAGCTGTATGTGGCTTCTTACTAGGAATATTATTCTTGGGGCCTGGATGGTTTATCTATTATATTCTTGGCCGGCGCCCTGGAATATGGGAGGTGTATGTGGTTTTATTGTATTTCCAGCTCTCTAGGACCTCTTTATTCTAGTAATGTTTAGCTGATGTTGCAATTCGGATTTTATTGTTGTATATTCTACAGTTACAGCCAGGCACAGGTAACAAAATTAAGAATATGGGATTACAGTTTTAAAGGGACTCATACCCTATATCTTTTATTTTCACTTTGTGCTTGTCTAATGTAAATATCAAAGTTTTAATGTATAAATAATATTATTGTTATAGGACTTTAACTAGTTTCAATGATGGTGTTAGTAAATCAACTTCCCAATAACAGAATTTTGGTAGGGGTCCCTCCTTCCTCCTAGCAGGGGAGATCCGACACAGTGGCTCTAATTGTGAGAGTGTCAAAAGAACCGGCTAAAGTAGTGGCAGGTTGTCGGAACCGCTAGTTTCATTGTCCCAGATTATATCTAGATAAATACAATAGCCCATGATTAACACATTTTATATTTTCTTCCCTTTAAATTTGTAATAATAATTATATTTCTGTACAATGATTTAAGCCTCGTGGCTTATAGAGAACCCCAGTCAGAATCTACTGGTGTCTTTTTCTACCTGTACATTGATCAATAAGAACTCTATATTGTCATTATCATCACAGATTTCTACAGGTATTTATATCCTATTTCCTATCCTTACTAAACATTATAGGTCTTATTCATCGTTGAACGTAAACTGTACGCAACTCGCTTTTAATAAAACATGCACGGAACTCGAGTGTATTTCCGACCGCATTCCAATACAAGCGGGTAGAAGTACGCTCTGCCTAAACGTTACTTGCCGTATGTAGACAAACGGAGCAGACTGTAGGATACGCCCCTTCTCACCCCCGTCCCACCCTTCAAACCACAGACAGTTGTGTGATTTTGTGTTCACATGAATTGCATGTAATTGCATTCATTGGCATAAGTCCCGTTCTGGCACACGTGCAGAGTTATCTCACGCAAGATGACGCCACGCAAATGGACTTATGTCCCAAGATGAATCCGGACCTCCAAATCCTTCCATATTAGTTGTCCAGATTCTTCACCCGGGGAAGGGGTTGGGCCCCCGAAATGTCTTCTGGTAAGAATCTTTGTTCCAGCCTTTGGTGTGAAGCCTTATTCAGAGATATGACTGTAACCCAGCCAAGTCTCAGTTATACCCAGTATATCAAAAGCCTCTTCCAACGCCTCTCATTTGTTACCGTACATTTAATATTCCTACTGACACTTTTTATGCTATGTACTTCCTTCATTTTTTTTTTATTATGTAAATTAGTGAATGTTATGGATACTGTGACCTCATGTACATAATTTGATCCAGGCAACTAAGGCTCATGTCTGGATGTCACTGAGCACTAAGGGTCCTAGTTTACGTTAACTCTTTTTAAAGTTCTTTTTACTATGGGGCCATTTTAATGTGCGAGATACCCAAACTATTATCTTGCATAGGGCACCATGTCCAGGGGCTGGCTAAGCTGGGGAACCTCTGCATAGGCAAACAGAGAGGGGTCTCCTAGTGTCTGGAAACCCCCCACCCAAGCCTGGGGCACTGTATAATTGAGGTGGCTGGACCCTGCTCCCGCTTCTCACAGCTCTGCTTGAAAAGGGGGAGCTGTGTGCACCGAACAGTAGTGCAGGCAGCATTGCCCATGTAGATTATGGGGAGGAAGAGTTGGAGAGCAGCCAAGCACTGTTTAAAATTAAAGCCATGCCCCCATACATGCTGGCCACGCCCACTGGTGGCGTGGTGTGGAAACCCCCCTCTACAAATCCTGTGTTTGCCCCTGCTCTGCCCCCTGGGCCGGTCCCATAGTGGGCTACCTTGGGCTGGGTCAGTGGGCTACCTGAATTTTTATTCTGTTAAAATGTTCCTAATATTCTGCTGAGACGAGTCTCTCCCCCTGGGCTAATATTTGCCAGCCCTCCTCTACCCATGGGGAATTAATCAGGCTCTGATCTGCCCTGTCTTATTACAGGTCCATGTGTTGCCGGAGTTGTGGGCTACACAATGCCTCGTTACTGCCTTTTTGGCGACACTGTGAACACAGCCTCTCGGATGGAGTCTACCAGCTTACGTACGTATTACCAGATATTCTTATATTATGATTATAATTGGGCATTAATGTATACTATAGGTTTGTATTACAGAATTAATATAACATTGATTTTCGAACATCATTCTTGATCGGGGAAGGAGAAGGGGCGGCGCACAGAAGGCTAAAGCTTTGTTTATTTCAACTCCGTTCTTGTTTGATATATTAAATACAGTTATACTTTAACAGTGAAGGCCAAGTGACCATGTAAGTGATTTATTTCTACCAAATTCTATGTCTTTATAGCTCAGAAGATACATATCAGCTCTGTTACCTACCAGGTCCTGCTCATTGACAACGCTTATGAGATTGAGCCACGGGGAGAGATTGAAGTTAAGGTAACATATGATACTGTGTCTCTGAGAAGTGCTTACAGTCTGTGCTGGCGTAATGAATATGAATAACCTTGATGATGATTTTGTACTTTTAATTGTTGTGAATAGCTACATTCTACTGGGGTAGGAGATACCTCAGGTTTTATACTGTTCTTCTATAGTAGGGAACTTCATTACATAAAGTACACTAGGGAGAGACCCTACCTGGAATTTTAAAGTCTGCACAAAACATTGTATAATGATTTGGTGTCAACTGTTTCTGTCCTTTTCAATAGTCTTACATTGCATGGATCAGGGTTTGGATACTGGGAATACAGGCTATTTTAAAATGATGGTACACACTTGACGTTAGGTGGTATCTCATGCTAGTGGTTCAGTGCTCAGGGGTACTGGTACATGAAATCAGCAAGGACCTCAGCGGTCATGTATGTGTGACCTAGAGGAGGATGTGGTAGACATGACAGCCAGCTCCATAATGAACGAGAACATGACTATCCAATCAGGAGCCAGCTGTCATTTCTAGATCCTGCATCTGTCATAGATGACCTTCTACATGGAATTGGGGATCTACCAGACTGATACATAACCCTATACAAATATTTTGACTGCAACTTACCTGCATCCAAGATGACAGAATAACCTGCCTTGGATTGCATATAATAATAGTTGCTTACTTACGTTTAAACTGTCTTTTAAAGTGTACCTATTACCTACACACAGTGGAGGCAGTTATTTTATTAACTGAACTAATGCAGCCTATCCATTCAAGAGTAACCAGTGAATTCAGTGAGGCATGACCTGTGATGTCACTGGTTCCTAGTGAATTGATTGGCTGCATTTTCAAGAATATTGGTTCAGTCTGTACAATGGGCTGAAGCAAGTTTTTTTTCTTTCATAATTAAACCTACTTTAATAAAAACTGTGTTTAAGATTGCTGCCATTTACCTTGTAAATGCATTCTTATCATTTATAACTTGCTACAACACTTTTATCCACATAAGTAAACTCAACCTTTCCTGGTGGGGATTTGTAGACATGCAGGATCTGCTTCATTCCAGGGTAAAGGAAAGATGAAGACCTATTGGCTCATTGGAAACAAAAACTACAGTGTCCAGAATGACAGCCTGGTCTGCCACTGGAACCCGGAAATTTCCAGGAGAAAAAAGCTGGAGAGCGGGATGGGGTCTGGACATCAGGTGTGGAATTGGTTGATACTCAGATATCTTTGTATTAGTAATCTGAATAATGTACATGGAACATCTGGGGTGGTTACACAAATCTGTCCTTCATGCTCTCTTTCACAGTTAGGAGGGAGGAGCCTCTGTAGCTGAGCAGGCACAGTGTGAATGGCAGCTGGGCAGTCTTGCTTTATAGAAATGCACTGCGTGGATTGGATGAATCATACCCTGGGTGGGGTCATTTATGTCACAGTAATGCAGATAACTGGAGTTTTTTTTAACCTGTATGAAATCCCATCAGGGCATTGTCCTAAAGTTGTGACAGGAGTTTCAGCCATCTGTAATTGCGGTGGAGAGGTAGTAAAATGTCAGATTGATAGTGAACAATGTATTTTACCTTCTGAACACTTCAATTTTACAGCCTTAAATATAACACAACTGTGCTTTGTCTTCATTGTCCTGCAGTCTTTATCCAGCAATATACCATCAGAAACAAGCCGGGTCAACACGCCTCGGATCCCGGAGGAACCAACTGTACAGGATGATGGGACCAGACCTCAGGATCTATCACTAAAAACTGTGGAGACCTGGAGTAATGCAGAACAGAGGAGCAAGATGTCCCAAACTTACCAGCCGAGCCCTGACAAAATCCCAACACTGCTACTGCCTGTCCCTGTCCGGGCGGACCTCGACATCACTATGAGGATATCAGTGGAGAAAACCATTCTTCTTCCAGGATTTGTGGACGAATCTCTATAACCTTCTGGAAAATGTTATCATCAAGCGGCAGGACAGACTAGCAGTATGTGCCAGTGTTAGATGTTTAGGTCGGTCTAGTTATGAGGATAGGTAGACCAAGCCTTATTGATTTGACTTGACCTCACTTAATAATCTTGTTTACTCTCCCCCCGTGCTGCGGACCCTTTGCGGTGCCTTATAAATAAATGATCATGTTATTAATAATGAATGAACAATATGTCATAGCCTTCAAGGCTGTGACCAAATAAACAGGGATCCCCAGGTTCAGGTCAAGTAAAGTAACAGATTACATTTGGTTCTCAATTGTCACCAAATTGACTTGTGTTTGCAAATAAATTCTAAATTTGTTTATGCAATTTAAGTGCCAATGTTTAGAGATCACTGAAGTTTAAAATCCTTCCATTCTACTTATAGATATTCTTTTAGAGAATAAAACTAAGGATCAGATTTTTTTTGTTGAAAATTTAATGCAATAGCCATTTCTTTCTAATGCATTGTTTAAATAAACTACATTGACAAGAATCTGGATAAATATGGGGGCTTAGATTGAGATAGAACTTTGACTTCACTTTGACAGATTGCGTAACAGCGCCAGAAAAGGAGAGCAGGTGAGTCAGAATGTTAGAAACTAGTTAGAACAAAAGGTTATGGGGAAGTAAAAGAAGCTGGCATAATAGGTAAATGGTGCCAGATGATTTTAAAGCAAGTACAAGATCCAACACAACATTTTAAAATAATCATTAGAGATGCTTGGATTACTTTAACGGTCACGAAATATAATGTTTAGAGGGTTTTGAACTCGTTCATGATACGATTGTGATTTTTGTGCCAGTACAATTTGAGTTTGACTACCCAATTCGCTATTTGAATTTCAAGTTTGATTTTCAGTTGAAATACATTATAATAAAATATGAAGTTTGGCCTGTTGAAGATTTCAACAGTTTTTTAAGTGCAGCTATCCAGGGCCGTAATAATAGCCACAGCAGCCCATACAGTTGCTACTGGGCCCAATGCACCATAGGTCCAATACAATTCAGGCCCCTAAGCCTAATGTTATATGGGCACTTTGCGCACCCATCTGTATTAGCCTAGGGAGCTCTACAGTTTTGCACTGGTTTTTTTTCTGCTCATCGCAGAGCTGGATTAAGGAGGGGGGGGCACTATTTTTTGGTTGGGGACCACGTGCTGAATATTACATGGGATGATTTACCTTTCCCCCCATCTGGAGAGTGGGCACTTCACAAAACAAGGCAATAAACAGCTGCCAGTTAACGACAGATAAACTCGTCGCCCATCACCAATTTTGTCAAAAACCACAATCAGAATAAAAAACATTATTAGCATCAACTATAAGAACAAGGATCGTTTGTTTCCAGTAGCCTTTTAATTTAGCAAATTACAGAAAATTGTTTTGTTGCTATGAGCACGGTAATTAGCTGGATCACACAATGCTGCCGGGACTCTGTCCGTTCTGTGTTCTACAAAACAAGTCAATGCTCGATTTAAATCCGTTTTACATTTATCAATTCAATAGAAGAAAGAGTTTGTAATTACAGAACGTCCCTCCGGCGCAGGGGGTAGTGTCAGCGATATAATCCTCCTTAGATGAACAATGCTTTTAGGATGTATGAAAACATGTCTCGTTCATGGTAAATATTTCATCATACAATCATATATATTAATCAAACTTCTTTTAAAGGTAGACCTGCCATCCAGCCTGTTGATGGGGGTGTTTTCCTTTGCCGACAGTTGTCTGAATATATATATATTTTTTATTTTTTTGCGTAAGATACTTATTTCAGTACTGCATATATGCACCAAAGTTGTATACACTTATGTCCGAGTTTCAGTTTGCAACTCCTTACGCCTGGAGAGGCGGAGAGGGGGCTAGCAGTGTTGGGAAGCATAAGGTGAGTACAGGAAGGCGTGTCCACGAAAATACATAGACTAGGACATATCTACAGATACGTCTTTTAGGAGGCGTATCTCTTGTGAGTGCTGGAGAGCTGGCGTAAAGGATGACCATCATCAGCGCTATCTAGCCCCTTCTTATTGTCTGATTGTAGATTGACCCCTCCAGATAATTGTACTTAAGCCGTCAGGGTCCTGGCTGTATTATATCAAGTCGCACCCGTTTAGTCGCTTAATTGTCATTTCCACTTAGACTACTGCAGGAAAGAAGATTTTTAAGGGCTAAACAACAGATGTGTTTCTGTCGAATTACATTTTATATGGAAAATGTGACTTTTGCATTTATTAATAACGGTCAAGACACTATTCTATCTTCTGTATATGACACTTCATGACATTATTATATTGTGTACAAATAGGGTAACTAGGTGACTGTAGCATTTACTGCTGACCGTGTCATGCCGCACCTCTGCGCTATTGTGGGGTATAAACACTTATATACCCCCCAACGTTTCGAAATCCAGCATTGGGACAGGGGGCGCTAGGCTGCCCAGTGCTCTCCTCTCTTCCCCTCCAAATACCTCCATTGCTGTGCGCAATTGGGGAGATTAGGAGATAGGCACTTATACCCATGTCTGGAACAAATGCTGCAAATGGTTTTAGAGATGCTTCCAATTCAACATCTTTATGTAAGGACACCGTTTTTTAGTGCGTCTTTTCCTATATACATTGGGTGTGCAAATACGTCCAACTCTCAGTGAGCTCCATTGTTTCTGAAGTACGTTTGCAAATTTTGGAGATCATCTGTCCTTATGTGGGATGTAAAACCTTAGCAATAAATCCTCTTCATAGAGAAGCGTGTTGGATTCACAGTGGCCTATTGATGAAAGAGTAATGATAAGGATAAGGGTTTATTCCCAAAATCTAATCTTGCTGTAATTTATAAAAAAAACTAACAAACATCACCAGGAGAGCTGAGCGATACTGGTTTGTTACTGAGATACTGGGTGAGAACGGAAAGGGTTAAATTACCTCTTCGCTGCGCCAGTCTCTGCACCAGGCGAATGTGTGAGTCGCAGTGGGTGGATTTGAGGTTGCAGTTCCACTAGTAAAAAAATAAAAATGATAAAAATAGCTAAATAGATTTTAAAATTAAAAGAATATTTTGAAATGCTTGAACAGTTTCAATGATTTTTTGTTATCATAATCCTGAGATTCTTGTTAAATGCACCAGCACAGGGAAACCTATGCGGACGTTAACCCTTTGTGGTTTACTCTTTGATGAACTGCACCTTATTCTCAACACATCGGATCCACATGCTCTGAACGAGGACTTTAAATTGCAATTCTTTCTCTAAGGTTTACATCAGTACTTTGCAGACTTTAGAATTATATACTACATTTAGTGTTAATGGCATGTTGATTTCTGTTACAACCATTCACAGTTAAATCAAGGGTATTTGTTTTTATTTAAAGATAATTGTCTGGCAATGATATTTATATTCATTCGTAACAGCTTTGTCTCCTGTTGTTTCGAGGATTTGTGTTAATTGAATATAATTTGTGTTTATACAAGACTCTTAATTATCAGAAGACTTTAGTCGTTATGCAGATTTTGTGTCACTTCTAAACTAGAACCTAATTGCAGCACTCATAAGAAAACCTTTTATCAGTCAGGCTTAACCAAATAGAGATTCCTTGGAATTGTACATTTCTATACTAGACATTATATGATTATCAGTTCCAGGTTAAATTGAATGTATCGCAGTGTACCCCTTTATATACCCAATTCATGCAAAAAAATGGCATTAGGTCATCTCCTGTACTCTAGTGTTGGTTGGGGTTCGTAAATCGGATATATACTTAATACATTTATATCTTATATAAATGGAGTCTGTTCCTGTATCAGTACTTTGAAGACGTAATCTTAGTTATGTGCGATACAAGCAGCTGTTATAGGTGAATGGGTTTTGAATAATGAAACTCTGATTAACATTTGTGTACGGTGAATGAGAAATACGTTGGTGTGTACTGTGTATGCACATTTATAAAAATAACTTTCTTCTATAGTTTGGTTGATAAACTATATTTCATCCAATTCACCTAATGTGAGTACCACAAAATAATGCAATGGGAGTGACTATAGATATATTCTTTTACAATCCCCTTGTTGTGGGGTAATCGCTAGGTCCCCGACAGTCAATATATAACCAGATATTTCATCCATGCAGCTTCGTGCCACATTTAATGTTGGATCGCATGCTTAACATATTTGACATGCATAGACAGAATTTTTTCTAGAGAGCGTCATTTTTAGTCTAGACTTACAATGAATCATTCTTTCAGCCACTCACAAGAGGACAAACCTCACGTGGAAGAAAGAATAGACGTACAGGAAATCTTTGAAGAACCATGTCTGAAAGAGCCTCCTTTTCTCCTAAGGCACTCTACACCTAAGCACACGACTAATAACACAAGAGTAATACAACTAAACCCGTCCTTGTGTTACTACGTCTCTCCCACATGCTGGATTGTCTTTCATTTGGTGTCTCTCTCGGTAACGGCAAAGTTTCTTGGAGCCAATATCTTGATTTTATGGTAGATACCAATTAGAACAAATGTTTTGGTTCAGAAACATCACACCGATGACCGTCATGGGTGGATTACTATATTAAACATGGACATGGCTTTGGAGCCGTTATTGAATAATCTCTCCACCATCTTCTGGCATGTTTCGTTGACTTGTCTGTCTCCATTTGCTTCTTTAGGATATCAATCTCCTTTCCAAATCAATTTTATGTTTGAAGACAATGTCTATAACCTTGGCCTAGATTCTTCAGGTTATGGTTACGGTTTGGGTCTAACATTCATCAAGCACCATCCATCACAATTCCAGCACGAATGTCTGAGAATCCAGTCATGTTCTCTTCGGCACAAGACTCCGTCCGCCTTTCTCCAACATCCATTCATATCAATGAGATATGGATGTTGATCTTCGCAGGTTAGAATGTCAGATAGTTGGTGTGGATGTAGTACTACGTCCTCAGCCAATGTATCAAGGTTCACCACAGTGTAGACCTACCTGTCACAGATGGATATTGGGGCCTGTGAAGAGGCATCGCAGAGAACATTCTGACAAACATGACAGTGGGTGAGCCACCTTCTGGTGTGACTGGGCGTGAAAGCTTCCTTTTAGGTTCGACCCAGAGAAAAACTAAGAACTGTCTCTAATATTTAATTTTTTTCCCCAGCAGTTTTGACCCCACTCCTCCGACTCAAAAAGATCTATTGGAAAAGGGAGACTCACGTGTGGCTTGGTCAATGTGAACCATCTAGGGGAATATTTCTCCTAAGATCTTTGGACTTTTATATCGTATCTCCCAATGTCTCCAAGACTTGATATGGTCCTTCCCAATTGGCATCACGAGGACCCATTTTAAAGAAGGTTCTACCCATTACCAAGGCATAGGTGGATAAGTCTATTGTCCTAATCCCCATATCAATTGTTAGTAGAGGTGTTTCTCCTTCCTATAAAGTCTATTTTCAGTCTGGCGCATGACCCATCTGCAGGTGGTGCACGCTGTAACACAGGTTTAAAAGCTGGTGCCCTGGGTTTGACTTGTGCACACAAAACATTGTGGAGTTATAGGGGTAAATGTATCAAAGTGCGAGTTTGCCAGCGTGTTTAAATCGCGGCAAATCGCGAGTTTTGAAAAAAAACCTGAAATGTATCAAGCTGCGATTTTGACTCTGAAGTTCAAAATCGCTGGTCATCTCTGGCGATTTTGTGCGATGTAAACACTCCCGAGTTCAGCTAACTCTCCTGTGTTTGGCAAACTCTCCTGTGTTGTAACAGTGAGTTGTAAACACATCACTGTTACACTGCCCCTGTCATACAGCTGTAAAGAATAGATCAAAGTGAAAAAAAAAAGCGTGGGGTCCCCCCTCTATTCAGGCTTAACCCTAGTGCTGCCTGACTAGTGCTGGTCCCGTGAAAATCGGGGAAAATTTTTGCGTGGGGTCCCCCCGATTTTCACTTTACCAGCACTAGGCAAACCAGCCAGGGTTGCCGGCACTATAGCAGGGGGACACACGGCAGGGGTCCCCCTGCCATAATGACTAACCAACCCTAGACTGTTCAGCGCTGGGCTGGATTCCCTAGGGAGTGGGGTCCGCTGAAAAAAACGAGCAGGCCCCTGCCCCCCCCTAGAAAGAACCAGCCCAGTGCTCATAGCACTAGGGCTCTTCCTACTACCCCTGGGCTGTGGGTAGTTAGGTAATACGGCGATAAAGAATGGAAAAAATAAACGGACGCCATTTTGTTTTGTGGAACTACAAGTCCCAGCCAGCCAGGTTGCCAAAAACAGTGTGGCCATGCTGCTGCTTGTATAACTACAAGCAGCAGCATACCCACGACAGCCAGGGCATGTTGGCACTTGGAGAACCACAAGTGCCAACATGCCCTGACATCCCTGGCTTGCTGTGACCTGTAGTTCCACAAAAAAAAAAAGTTAAATAAACAACAGCACCCTAGTAAACACCACACATTTATTAAAAATAAAAAACCCACAATAAATACACTAACCACCCTCATTAAAACCACATCTATTTATTAAAAATAAAAACACCCCAAATACTCACCAAAGATGTCTTCTTTCTTCTTCCAAAGTCTGTTTGCCCCAGTCCCATAATATTTATACTTCCAAAATGGCTTGAATAATATCTTCATCACTTTTCCCAGAAGGGGCCCCTTGTTGATTCAAGTCTTCGTTGCTTCGGCCAGGGGGGCCCCATATTTGTAAGATCCCGACACTTTAATCTTGAATGAAGAAAAATAATAAAAGTCTGGAGCCGCCGCTAACACCTCCTACTAGGTAGGAGGTCCGGTACGCAATGAACTTACGTTCATTGCGTAAGCTCTGAATACTGTATTATGTGATTTTCCCACGCTAGTGGGGGAATCACCTAATACTGTACATAGAGCTTACGAAAGTAGCGCATGCGCAATGTGTCCCCCTGCTATAGTCCCGCCAACCCTGGCTGGTTTGCCTAGTGCTGGTAAAGTGAAAATCGGGGGGACCCCACGCAAAATTTTTCCCCGATTTTCACGGGACCAGCACTAGTCATGCAGCACTAGGGTTAAGCCTGAATAGAGGGGGGGACCTCACGCTTTTTTTTTTCAACTTTTATCTGTTCTTTACAATCTTAACACTGCCAGGGCAGTGTAACAGTGATGTGTTTGTACAACACACTACTATCAAGCAGCGTGTTGTATCTGGCGTGTTTTGAAGCAAACTCTCCTGAGTTTGCTAACTCGCAGCTTCATACATTTGAGAGCTGTATAGCTGCAGTGGCAAACAGTCGGGAGTTTGATCTCTGGCGATTTTGCAAACCGATTTTGACAGAAGCAGAACTCTGGCGATTTTGCATGAAATCTCAGCTTCATACATCTGCGAGTTTCAACTCTCCCGAGAAAATCGCTGGAGTTGCAAAATCGCACTTTGATACATTTACCCCATAGTCTCAGACATACCTGGCCAAATACAGTTTATTAATTGAGAGAGACAAAAGTTTGTGCCAGCTGGGTTTCCAAGGAGCCCTTGTTTTAACCTAGTCAGTTCCACCTGTAGATGTGGTGGGACTACCATGAGAGGTTCGGATCCCTCTCAACATAAGATCAGTTTCCTGAATGATCAATGATCTTGTGGTGTTGTAATGTGTGATTGGAGGAGAAAATCTTTTGCATGTTTTAAAATAACACTAGACCTTCATGAGGTTTTTCTTTCATACAAGAAAATCATTAAAGGAAGCAATGCGTTAGGATCTATGCCCAGGGGGACCTCAGATACTGCAGCCCTTTTGCGGGTTAGTCTGTTGCACTGGTCCTCATCACTATGGGAACATTTTATTTTTGATGTACGGTAATCTTAATGATCGCAACCTCCTGAGGATACATCCAACAACTCTTCAAAGATGGAGATGTGTGCCAGAGGTTGGCTCAGGCTGCCCACGAATCCACACTTATACCAGATATCTAGGTGTAACATGTGAGACCCGAGGGGCATGGGAAGCTGGGAGCAAGGCAGCCAGTGGGTCTTGTGAGACTCTTCACCCAGTAAGACATAAAGGGGACAGGTTTCCAGTGTCATAAGCTGGGTCTTCGGTCTGAACAGAAGCCCGGCTCACCTACCTGTCCGCAGCCGTTCCCGTTGACAGCTCCGGCCTAGCGCCATCTCTGTTGTGGGTCTCCTCTTTGCCTCTTCCCTGCAAGTTCCGCCAAGAACTCCCGAAGAGGGCCGCGACCTGCGACGTGGAGGCAGCTAAGCCCAAATCTTCTTGCGAGGATCCCTGGAGAAGACCATTTGCTACATTAGGCTCAGCGCCCCTGAAAGGAGTAGCATCATACTTAGCAGATTATGATCCAAATGTTCAGTTAGATGTGGATACATTTTATGCCCTCAACGTACATAGAAAAAGCGTACTTGCATCCGTATGTAGAGGTGTACACATATTATGATGCAAACAGCTGAAAGATAGTATTACTTATGGCAGTCGTGACCGTGTATGTATGTACGGCTTACGGAAGAGTTCGATATCTAAGTGATAGGCATATGTGTTAGTACTCAATGCAGAAGTGGCCATACTGTCAGGTTAGCTCACAAATAATTGAGCGAGATCCTGCTGTCTCAATGAGTATTGACTAAACTTCCCTGGAGGCGCGGAGTCTAACAAGGTGGAAGGTGTGCACCGGGGATTCCTGCAAGGTAATATGGGCTTCTGTGGCTCCCATCTTGCAGGTCACGGCCCTCCAGGAAAGCTCCCAATGTGACAGCTAGAGAACAAGTTACATAGCAGGAGAATGATCCAATTCGGACATGAAATGGTGGTAACAAAGATTACCATTTATTGTAAAACATTAATACAAGGGTTCTATGAAGACTTGGGTAATTTGCAGATGATGATCACGCAGACATGCAAGAACGGTAACGGTCAGCAACATTCATTAATACAGGCTGCACATGCAATAACCGGAGTCTCTATTAATAGTAGAATTGAGGCACAGGAATCAACAAAGTCCAAACATATTCAGCCACTATTGGCACGGCTGTCACAGATGATGGAGCTGATAACAATAATCAACAATAGCGGCCAGGAAGATAACAGATGCGGATCATAGAGTTCATCACAAACGGTGGAATAGGTATGCAGAGATCGTAACAGTCCAACATACAGCGATGAATACACAACAGTGATAAGTGGCAGCTTACCACGGATTGTGGAACAGGTAACAGCAATCAGCGATGCAGGCCGAGCAGGAAACAGGTGTAGCATCCCAACAGAGACATCAGAGTAACAGATATAACTTGAAGAACCAGCAATGCAAGAATGAAAGGAGAGGCCTTATAAAGGGAGACTGACCAATGGTAAACTTGACCAGCACACAAGTGTAGTAAATACAGGTCCAGACCATGACTAATCGTCTGCACTAGAACAGGAATAAAAGTTACAGTTAGTGCTTAGAGGCTCGGGTAAAGGTACCCGGGGAGCGGAGTGTGACACATATCCTATTTTAATACATCTCCTGTGTTCAAGTAAGGCAATGCGGCTGCAGAAAAGCGAATGAGGTCTTACTAATTAAAGTGAAAGTTGCATTTTCCGTATATAAAAATGAATAAATGCAAAACTGCCACATCCACGGTTTATGACTTTCAAAATTAAATGACAATTGTCTTTCTTGCAATGACAACTGAGTAATGCAAATAGTTAGCAGCTAATTAATTGATCTTATATAGCAGTGATGCTAATAAATGAAGTACTATCAGCTAGAGGTCAACCTGCAAACAGCCAATCTAGCAAAAAATGTTGGTAAATGAAGCATATACAGTATTCCTTTTTATCGATAATATTAATTTGCAGATTATAGTAGGTGAAGTGCTCACAGACATCCACAAGATGGCAGTGTAGGACATGTTTTTATTAAGTGAATAATTTCACCCATAACGAAAGCTATACCTCCCTATCCCAAAGGTTTACGAATATAAAGGATCAGCAGGTCCCCCGACATCCGTCATTGTTCACAACTAATATTGGATTGGCTGTCATAGAATAAAGCTCAAAGTACAGAGTACAAGACATTAAGCTAAAAGTTGTTACTTAGCTTTAATTAAGTTGCTGGAAATATTTTTAAATAATTGGACAGGAGCTGAGGTTAACCAATCATGTGCTGCCCCTCCACTCATTTTACAAAGCCCCCTATCCCGACTGCTGGTGAATACATCGATTAGGGGGTGCTCCACTTCCTGATGTTAAAATCACTAGATGGCAGCAGAGATCCAGTCCTGTTGGTTTACTTTGATATCCTGAATTTTTAGGGAAGAGCCACCCAGCAGGGGGCGCTGCAGAATGACAATATGGAGGGACAATGCACCTAGTTTCCGAGGAGTTCTGTGACCATATAAAAGCACAGGGCTGCAGGCTATGAATGTCACCATGGCTCCTGCTATCCATATATTTAACAGCAGGGGGCGTATTTTTCCTTCTAACACCCTCAGCAGCAGTTTTATGTTAAAGAAATTAAATCATGTTAGTATTTTAAATTACCATTTTGTTAAATTAGGCTTTGGTTTTTTTAATTACAAAATTCTTAATTAATTAAAGTCTAGCTGGCAGCCTGTCACACAGCTGTGTGCTGTGAGGTGACGGTCTGTGACAGGTTGTGGCAGGAGGGGAGGGGGCAGTGCCTGGTAGAGCTGATCGGCCGTACTTTTATAACCGCGACACCTATTCCGTTAACGCTATCTCAGCTTAGATACTAAACTGTACAACAGGGGAGGGAAATATTGGCTATAGTATAACATATATATTATATCTATCATATATTATATACATAAAAGCTTGGGAGAAAACAACAGTGATTGTTTTCTAGCAGTGAAACTGTCCTCCCAGATTCCTGCCCGCACCGCAAACCTCACACATGCGCAGCGCGGAGGCTCCAGGGCAATAAGTGATCGCTCTAGATTGCTTCTACCGTGGCAGCCAGTATTTCTCAAAATGTATTTCTCAAAATGTATGAAAAGAAGCAACACACACATACGTGTTTAGGATTCCGTGTACATGTGTAATAACATTGCAATCATCCCTGGTGTTAGTGGGTGAGCAGAAGAGCCAATTTGTGCCCATGTGTGTGATATGAAGACATTGCTCGCATGGAATTCTGGGAGTGCCTTTAAAAACCTGCACCCAGGACTTGGCTTAGGCTGGGTACACACTACAGGAAATTTCTACCAACGCGCTATTCTTAACGATTTTACCAATGGCTGGGAAAAAAATAGTCCTGATCAGCATGTCGATCCATATGTATACACTATACACGTTTTACTAGATTTACCCTCAGATCTGTGCTCTTCATCTGTCATAACCAACATCTGAAAAGACGGTGACTCTGCACACTGCATAGAGATCTATGTACACTGCCGCCTCCCGGATGCAAAAAACATATTTTTTCCCCCCGCGGCCGCATCTGATGACATCAGATGCAGCCGTGTCAGCGCACAGGCGGCCGCATCCCCTGTCATATGATGCGGCCGCCTGTGTGCCCCCCGGCCATCCCTCTCCCAGCCCGCGGCTGATACGGGGTAATTCGATTGAGAGATAATTATATGGATCTATCCAGGGCCGGATTAAGGGAATGGAGGCTCCTGGGCTAAGGGGACCTCCATTCCCCCGTGAGGGCCCCCCCCCGTGATCCTAGCTGCCCGCCCCCCCCCCCCCCCCCCCCGGCACTTACCTTCTCCGGCGCGCTGTACGCTCTTTACTGAGGAGATCTCGTGAGAGTGAGACTCATGAGATCTCCTCAGTAAGGAGACTACAGCTTGCTGGAGAAGGACCGCAGTGATCGGTCGGGGGCCCCCGCCCCCGACCGATCAATACTGCTGGTGAGAACTTTCAAGGGCCACCTGGATGCCATAGGCCCCTGGGCTGTAGCCCAGTTAGCCCTATGGTTAATCCGGCCCTGGATCTATCACGCTTTTGGCAAAAATAAAAATCTTTCTTATGTTAACTTTGAGTTTTCTTCCCTTCAAAACGTGTCCCCTGTTCTAGAAATCCTATCACTTTAAAGAATACTGCCACCCTGAACTCTATTAACATATATAAATGTTCGGTCTATTCTCTCCTCGGAGTTGTACCAGTTCAGCTCTTGGAAGTCTTGATCAGTTTTGTTATACATACAGCCCATGCACTATTTTAGTAACTCTTCTCCGAGTTGTTTTTTTGTATTTGTTATGTCTTTTTGATGATATGGGCTCCAGAACTATACACAGTATTTACCTCTTATCTGCCACCTCCTCTCTCTGTTCACAAATTATTTGTCTTCAGTTTTCATTTAAAAAAAATCTGGTCAATCTAGTTATAACGTACATCTTAATATTTATTGAAAAGTATTGAATTAAATTGCACTTATGATGCCTAGAAAAAAAGAATAGAAGCAATTAGATTTAATATACAGAATTATAGGAATTATAATGTAGACTTGATCGAAATTGAAAACTAGGGACATTTTTGCAGAGGAACAAAAACTTTAAAACTGTCCATGTAAATGATGGTCAGCTGGCAAATATGGTTTCTAATGGTCTCATTATACAATATGCATCCTCCCATTCTCAGGAGTGTGAAGCGATAGAAAATGTAGAATTTTATTACATACATTCAAAACTCTCAGAAATTGTTCTGTCACATTCCCCAGCTCCTCCATTGCCACAAACACTAGTAACTTTCCTGTCACAGCAACAAAGCAAAATGTTTTTACAACACACACATTAACTAGTCCCATCCATATTACAACTAGCCAAGAATTTTGTCATAACATCAGCCACACCCACTAAACCAGCTCTCCATTGTCACACCCACCAGCCACACCCACTAAACCAGCTCTCTATTGTCACACCCACCAGCCACACCCATTTCATCACACATGGATGACATAGGGAGGGTCATTGTTACACGACTTGCCTATATAAGGGGACATTTCTGGCCACTAGACATCAGTCTACTACAGGAAGAAAGCAGTAGGACCTGCAACCTGAAGGCTCTGAGGTTAGTCTGGTGTGTATGTCTTGTACCACTAGGTTAATTGGCGTTTGACATTTGTATTGTATTGGCCAATCAGCGGTTTAACCTTATTGACCTTTTTATTCATTCTCATTGTCGCTCTTCTATATACAGAGACAACAACCCTTCTAATAGAGGTGTAAACAAGTGACAAGGATAACGGATACAGTTTCTACGTCTCTTGACACACACTTCTCCAGGATGTATCGTCCTGGAGAAGAGGTAAGTATAATAGGCACATTCACCTCCTGGATGAATCATACCATGACAGCATGGTGTGATGTAGACCGTCCTGGAGACGTAAGGATAGGCATATCCACCTCCAGGATGCATCATACCATGACAGCATGGTGTGATATAGACCGTCCTGGAGAAGAGGTAAGTATAATAGGCACACTCACCTCCTGGATGAATCATACCATGACAGCATGGTGTGATGTAGAGCGTCCTGGAGAAGAAGTACATATCAGGCACATCCTTGTCCAGTATATCATACCATGACAGCATGGTGTGATATAGACCGTCCTGGAGAAGAAGTACGTATCGGGCACATCCTCCTCCAGGATGCATCATATCATGACAGCATGGTGTGATAGCATAATCCTGGAGACGTAAGGATAGGCACTCCCTCCTCCAGGATGCATCTTATCTTTAGGCCACTATGGGTGCGGTCCTTACTGGGTATAAAGAATCGGGCTCTTCCTGGAGGAGTACCAGCACACACATAGGATACACCATACTGTCAATATATCTGTTATTGCTAAGCCCACTACCAAGCTACAAGACTGTGTACATTCTTCAAGAATATATTTTCTAGGTCTCGTGATTGTTAGGAGAAAAATTAGAAGAACAGTTTCAAGACAACCGGAGGATCGAGATGAGAAGTAAAAAAGGAAGAGATGCCCATCTGAGGTTAGTATCTCGTCACAGACATGGGCGTCTTCCATGGATGTGTCTGTAGACGGAGCTGGATACCCTAAAACCTAGTTTGGTCAATTAACTCTGCATAGCCTCTTAGTGTCCAGAGGGAAGGGCGGTCCTTCTAGCCATGGTTCCCCAGAGGTTTCCTCCACAGGGGGTTTTTCCTCTCCTGAGTGCTGAAGTCCAGAGGCTTCCTCATCTTGGTCCTCTTATAGGACAAGTTTGTAAGACCCACATGACAATTTTATAATGCAGAGTAGAAAAATTACGTTTTACTTATCAAACAAACCCTTAATAAATCCATTTCAAAATAAGAAACAAAATGTTATTTACCTTGTGAATCTAATCGATAAAGTAAATTTAAAGCATTATATTGAGTCCATTGTGTTTTTCTTTATGCATTAAAGTATCATACATGCTATTGGGCAGTTGTTGGTACATATAAATGTCATGTCTTGAGGCACAGGGAGACCAGGATGGGGGAAGGTTATTAAAAGCTCAGAGGAACCTGTAAGAATATTCTGGGTTTCATGCCAAATGGTCTGAAGAAAGTACCTCCGTATCTGTTCTTTTAAGGGAACCGATGCCGTATTGCTATAACTTTGAAGAATTTCTGGGTATGTTTTTTTTTTTAAGAGATGCCTCCAACCTCTCCATTCTCATCATGAGAGATCCAGAGATCATGTGTGTTGGGGGTGGGGTGCTCTGCATCCACCTGTGGAGAATTCATTTTCTAACAATTGCAGATATTGCCATTAATACATTTTTATCACCTTTTGAAACTCTTGCATATGTGCACAATGCCTAGGATTGCCCATTCACCATGAAAAGCTCTTCATTTGCCAATCCTGCTGTCGCAAATTTCCACTACCGGATCCAGAAGCTCCATATAATGAGTCTAAAATCAGTGGAACAAGTCAGCTAAACCCTCACTGCATTCTGGATAATTTAAGTTACTAGAAAAGGCAATTTATATGTCTACGGTGGGGCTGATATTAAGGAATGTTTACACATACATGGCTGCAGGGAGTAATATAATAGACATACTTAAGGTTTTAGGAAATAGGACTACATCCAATACAGGAAATGTATTTACCACTGAGTAAGACCCGTCCTCTGTGCGGTGTGATCCATAAGGTTTAATACACATCTATACCATACAAATAGATAGCCATATGCACTTAGTTACACATCACAGGGACAATGATACTTATATCAGGAAAGACTACACGGAGGTCAAAGCTTTATTTAAGATATTATGTATTCTCTTTAATACAATCTTACACATAGTATAAAACTGCTTTAACTTCACAGTCATATAATGTATATCACAGCTATATCCTAGTATTCCAATACAATATCACTGCTCCCACATCTTGCTTAATACAATATTACTGCTGCCAGTGTACAAATAACTCTTATTACACACAGAAGTATCAATCCTATCATCATGCTACATGCAAATACTATACTATGCTACATGCATCATCAAAAACACCATATATCTGCACATTCCTATATATGCACCACAAACTACTCCATATCATACCAGACGACTTACAAAATCCGAGAGTCTCCCAGACATTCGCAGAGAATTGTCAAATATCTATTTACATTATTAACAATAGAATAAAGATTTAATGACGCTGCTAAATGGACCTATATACCACTGTGGAAATCCCAATCAATAAAAATACATTTATAGAAAATAAATATATAATTTAATAATATAAAAACTCCAGTTCCGTGGACAATAATCTCATCAAATCTCCACAGGTTCCCACCGAGTGTAACAGTTGTATAAGCATAAAGTTGGCCAACTTACTGAGTAAAGATAATAACAGTCACTTGTACATCAAATTCAAAGTCGGGAATGTTCGACATTCGAACAAAATAATATAAATCTCTAAATAAAAACTTCAGAAAATCAGATTAAAACGTGTGTTTAGATCATTTCATACACACAGCTGATTATGTCATCCATGATTGTTTCAACAACCGTACCCCAAGTTATAATAGACGAAAGATTCGCTAACTTTGTTGAAAATGGAAGTATATGTCATTACATGAAACATGGACATTATTATTTTCTGGAAACCTCAGTAAAAGGGTGAGCTCAATAATAAGCCCTATCAGTATTTCTCTATCTATATTGACACGATCTTACAGTTACCACACACACAATTACACCGTCTTGTTACTTGATAATTCATACAATTAAACCTCGGGTGGGTTAAAAGATCAGTCACGATACAAAATGAAATAAGTTTTGTACAAACAAAGTGTATTTTTACATGATGCTACCTATTATACAGTATCATCATCCATGTTAGCCCTATTATGTTAACTATTTAGTAGAGTAACTGGAGTTCTTCAGTTCTGTTCCATATTATGATGCAAAAAAAGAGAAGACAGGCTCTGTGTTCTTTAGTTGATTAAGGGTATTTAAGGCTTTCAAATCATCATCATTTATTTATATAGTGCTACTAATTCCGCAGCGCTGTACAGAGAACTAACTCAAATCAGTCCCTGTCCCATTGGAGCTTAAAGTCTAAATTCCCCAACACAGAGAGACAGACTAGGGTCAAATTTAATAGCAGCCAATTAACCTACTAGTATGTATTGGAAGGAAACCGGAGCACCCGGAGGAAACTCACGCAAACACGGAGAACATAGAAACTCCACACAGATAAGGTCATGGATGAGAATTGAACTCATGACCTCAGCGTTGTGAGACAGAAGTGCTAACCACTGAGCCATCGTGCTGCCCTAAGATAGACCAAGTGATCTTCTTGCTGGGTTGCCTGACCCAGTCCCTCACTAAATGCACATCATAGCTAGAAACTGTTATACATTTGCGAGTGTGTATATATATTTTTGATAGTGAACGCTCAGGTGAGTGGGTGCTTTTGAGATAGATGGCAAGTTTCGGTGGCTGTAGCTCACACCCAATCTGGGGGTCTACCTCTAGAGCCCCAAATCTTCCCTCCTCTCTCAAACATCTCGCTCTCCCTTCAGAAATAGCGACCAGCCTTCAGTACGAAGCGAGTGACGAACTCCTGTATGGCACTCTGTCCCCACAAGTAATTACTCAGAATAACTCCCAGTTCCTTCCACTTAAGTCCTTACTGATTTATACCGCCGGCTGGTTCCAAATGATGGCGTCGGCCGCCAGGGTCAGATCTGTCCGTACGGAAAGCAGGTTGTAAAAAAACAAAATGTTCTCTCCAGATTTCCAGAAAGATATCACTGTGAAAATAATTGTTACATCTGTGCCTTTCGTCCCTTTCACACTAATCAATGCGTCTAGTCTAATGGGACAAGACCTTTAACCTGTTAGAGAACTGAAGCCGTCATTAGCGGATTTAACTGCACCGAGCTGGATAAGTCATGTAATAAATTCTGAATAAAACTCAATATTGTAACATTTCATTTGTACTGATAATTAGTAGCCTGGAGGTTTTGAAACCCAACAGTGTCGTTAACGATGTGTTAAATTATTCCTCAACAGGAACACGTGTACAACACATCTCCGCCACTAAATTACTGCTTGTAATGTCAGACTTATGTTTTGCTAATTAAAAAAAAAAAATCCTTTTAGTTGCGCAACTCTGATGATGAATTAATGGATATTTCTGCTGGTTTATTATAACTCACCCGGAGGCGGGAGACGATGACGTCCCGGTGGCTTCATTCTAAAGGGAGATTAGGTTGAAAACAGGAAGTGATCAAAATGAGTTTGCCGCCTAAATAATGCCCAACGAGGACTCAGAGCTCACCACGGCGCCAAATCCACCCTCCCCACCAACCCGTCCATTAGGACTCTGATAACTTGGCGGGCATTGTCTCATTACTCCGCCGTTCCACAATGGGAATGCAACACCGAATCTCCAGCGATTCACAAGTCTTAGTCAAGCTTCCTCATAACAGGACTCCTGCTGCTATAATGGAAGTTTTCTTTTAAAAGTAAAAATAAAGGTGGGTTGATCAGGATGTACAATAACATCTCCAGTGACCTTGCTAATTAGGCACAGACTACTGCACAACCGGTGGGCCTGGTAAATGACTTGTCAATAATGCAGATGGTAAGCAAAGAATTTTTATCCATAACAAGTTTTAGCTAGATCCTCCTCCACAACAACCAATTATAAAGGGAGCATGCATCATTAGACTGAAGGATCCTGGCTCCCGTGTATACGGAGAGAGGGGGGGGGGGACTTAGAAGCTCCACACACAATGCATTAAAGGGCTTCTTTGTAATTAAATAATATCAAACTGAGTTTTTGTCGGTGTAGACGTACACGACAAACCTTTGATTAGTATGGTCCATTCTATTATTAATGGCAATTGTTATTGCAGTTAACTCGGAACATTTCTTTTCCATGTGGAATTAAAGGGACATTATGGTGAATAAAACTTATTAAAAAATAAGATTTTTGTTCCATGAACATTTTGGGAACTGGGGACTCTGCTTCTATGTAGGATTATGGGGGTCATTAACTAACTGTAAGGGGTAGATTTATCAAACCTTCGGAATAGAGAAAGTGAAGGTGTTGCCTATAGCAACCAATCAGGTTTTAGCTCTCATTTACCTAGAACAACGGTGGGTAACAGATGTCCTTAGGACAGCCGATATCCGTGTAACGTGTGGCCACGCTGAATACCGGAGGTGGAAGGGGTGCAGTGTGCTCCCCCACCGGCCTCATTGGGGCCCTATGTCTTCTTGAAGGGCCAACATTCCAGATTTACCCATACTGGTCTAGAATTTATTAGATAAATGATAGCTAGAATCTGATTGGTTGCTATGGTTGACACCTCTGCGTTTCCTTTTTAGAAGGTAAGACACACACAAAGCATTGTGTCTACTTGTGCATGTTCGCACACTCCTTATTTAATTTCTAGTAGAAGAATTGCTCAGCTCCAAACTGATATTTAAGGCTTTCTTTTCTACTATAAGATTATTTAAATGTATTTGCTTGTATATCTCATCTTGCAACTTTTACCAAAAAGATTGTTGTTTTTTTCCTTTCTAGCTTGCCTATGTGTTTTTCAGCCACGTCTTTATATTTTCAGGGTTGTTTATTTTCATTGCCCTGGGCATTGATGCAACATTCCTCTCTGGATTATTCTCAAACCACTGTGGTTGGCAAACAACAAATGGCTGCTAGACACAGACTCACAGCTCTCCGCATGTCAGGTGATGGCAGAGAGGGAGGGGTCACAGTGCTGACAGAGCTCACATGTTGTGCGTTATGCGACTGTGGTTACCATGGTAGTCCAGAATCATACATCATTACCAGCAGCCTGATGAAACAAACCAAGGCAAAAGTGTAAATACCAACATTTTTTTTTTATGTTACAAAAACACAGTTGATTTTTATGGAATTGCTGCTTTAATTATATAAATAAATGTCTTGACGCAGAGAAGTAGGAGAGCTTAACGAGCTCCTCTGTACTTAATAAAAGTTGCAGGAGAGTGAGTACAAACCAACACATTAAATCCTTTTATAAATGTAATACTACAGCTACAATCCAGCAGTTAATGTAGTCGCTGTATGACTGCTACTACAGTATGCTCATATACATATAATTGTATGACTATGGTAGGGAAGACTTGTCTCCTGCTCCACCAAACAACTTTCGATTTCACTCTTAAACGTTAATTAAATTCTTGATGAGTGGGATCGTGATTGTCTTTCTCCACTTCCAGCGCTGTCTTATTAGCAGTTATCACCGTACATCCGCGAGAGCGACTCCCCCGGACGTACGTTTTAATTGGCTACGCCTCAGAGTCCAACACAGCCATCAGAAATCTTATATATTTATTTCACCGTGCCTGGAATTACTCATTTAAACACCCCTGCAAAAAAAATTCCTGGAGTATGTAGCAGTTAAGGCAGATAATCTTCTGCAGAGAAGGACTGTTCTCTTCAGCGCCTCGTTACTGTCTGGCATCGTGGCGTTAGATCCCAGGTGGGAGCCTCAATCTATTTTGGTTTTATGTAGGAAGGGAATAGTTAATTTGGGAGTAGAGCCAATAGAGAGGCATACTATCAATTCACAAGGGACCAGAGGCTTGGTCAATGGTCAGTACATTTACTGACGATCGCTAAAGAAGTGTAATTTCCACCTGTCTGTAAAAAACTTAGTGGCCAGTAAAAATTAGACCCTTACCCCATTCTGTCCACAAGATGGCAGTACTCACTGGAGGGCATTTACAAATGTCAGAGGCAAGGTACAAAACCCTTTTTGGTGAGATCAAACGTCTCGATTTGCGAAGGGGTGTCTAGATTTCCCCCAAAACTGCCTGGGTGTGCAGAGTAAGATTTGCAGAGAAGTTAGTTTGCTCCGTCCAATACAAGGAGTTGGGAGCAGCGAGGGTGTCGCTCACTAAGTACTGAGTAAGCGCTCTAGCGCATCTAGTTTCACAAACCATGATTTAATTTTGCAGAGTGAGATTATTGTAATTAATTGGGGATGAAAAGGGTTCAGTTCAGGGGCAAACTCAACTCTGGTTTCAGGAATAAAAGAAAAAAAACACAAAAAACTTGCTACAATAATAATAAAAATAGAAAAGTACAATGCACATAATGTAATAATATATTAAATAAACAAAAAGTAGGCATAAAAGTTGCACATTGAAAAAAAACAATATTAATATTAACCTCCTTTAAATAAATTATTCTTGTCCATCTTTCCAAAATATTATAAGGTCATACCTTGCAAAGTAATACAACACAATGAATACTAATCTATAACTCACATCCAATTAAATGACAGAAATTACAATAAATGTTAGTTACTCACCTAGTGCTTCACATCACTCTCAGTAGACAATTCCTTTTTTCCTTTTCTCTAAATTCATGAACACTACCGTAGAACAAAAAGTGAGAACAATCACAGTGGGCATTTTGTTGAAGTCAAAGTTTAATAACGCATAAGCAGATCCCCACAAAAATGGGTCTTAGACAGCTGTTATACTGTTATAGTTGTTTTTTTTAAGCAATTTCTTCTTTCTAAACCACAGAATTGTCATGATGCAAATATAGGGTTTCTGGACAACTGGAATCCCCCCTAAGGGCGCAGCTGGGTGGATCAGGGGCGTAGTTGTACTGATCAGAACATGGCTGGGTGGATCGGGAGTGGTGTGTGGTTGGACTGAACAGGACATGGCCGGGTGGATCGGGGGGCGTGGTTGGACTGATCAGAACATGGCTGGGTGGACCGGAGGGGGAGGGGGGGACTGATCAGGACATGGCTGGATGGATCTGGGGTGTAGTTAGTCTGATCAGAACATAGCAGAGTGGATCGGGGGGGGGGGGGGTTTGGGATGATCAGGGGTGTTGTCAGACTATTTGACCTGCAATGTTGCAAGATAAAATGGGTTGGGTACTAGATGTTGATAACGAAAATGTTGACATTCAGAATGTTGACATGTTCATTAGGTTGACAAGGTTAAAATTGTGGTCCCAAATACATCTGGGGTCTTCATTTGTCACAGATCCAAACGATCCCTGCTTGTATCGCCCTATACTATGTATCTGAGAGGTGATCACTGGCTTTCACATTAAAAGGGGAAACTGGGGAGGGGGGGTGAAAAATATATTATTTTGTCTTTTTTAAATGCATTATGCTATTGCCCCATCCATCCATATAAACTATGTTCTAGAACATCGCACATGTAAATGTGATTCCTACATACAATCAGCATACTATTAATATATATATATAATCCGCAGCGCTGTACTATTAGAAAATGTTTATTCATCCACTAAAGTCCCTACCTGACAATCTAATTCCCCTGCCACATGCACAGAAGCTAAGGCAAATTATTTAAAAGCCAATTAGCCGACCAGTTCGTCTTTGGACCACTGGAAGAAACTGCAGAGGAAACAGAGGGAGAACATACATGTATGACATTCTGCGAGGCAGTAATGATCCATGGTGCCGCCGATGGGATCATCTCTGCTTAAGTCGACAAGAGGCGTCATCAGATTTACCATGAATGTTTCCCTTTGTTTCTACAGCGTTCTTTATTCCATTTAATAAAAACATTGACATTATTTTGATGACATTGTCTCTTCTAAGCTATATTACATCCCCACACTGTATAATTTTATAAATGTCAGGAAATAGGAACTGCGTCAGACTCCCAGGAGGGGTGAAAATCAGTACAACAGGTGGAAATAAATAAAATATGTAGGGAGACAACATAAGTGGCCACAAAGTCACATTGATCATATTTGATGGCCTTGTTTACATAAACATATATATATATATATATATACACACACACACACACACACACACATATATATACACACACACACACACACACACACACACACACACACACACACAAGTTAACCCGTGCATGATACTCATGCATTCTAGTCAAATCAAGCTACTTAAGGTGTTAAAAAGGTTCTTGTCATGCATTTGGGCCATAGCCCAGGCCTCAACCACCAACCACACCCCACTGTCACCCCTGGCAAACAAACCACTCCCAACTGTCACTTCTCCTTCAAGAAATATATATATATATATATATATTTTTTAAATCTTTATAAACACTTTTAACAATTAACAAATTAAATTAACAAATTAAAAACATCTTAGTATACCAAATTTCAGCCCTTTCTGAATTTTTTTTCCCACACACACTAAGAATTTAGTAGAGGTCAGTGTATAACTCCAGCAGGTGGCGCTGCAGCTTGGTATTATTTTTTCCACACACACACACAGACAGACTAACACACGCCACTAGACATTTATATTATAGATTTTATATATATATATATATATATATATATATATATATATATATATATATATATATATATATAAAATCTCTTTTTCATTTAAATTATGCAAACATGATCTTGCCACTATTTTGAGGCAATTCAAGTATGAAAATAATAAGGTAAAATAATATTTAATATTCACTATTCTAACCAAATCTGGCTTAAGACCCCCATTGGTCCTGCTGGTTTTGGCCCCCTCTTCCCACTCCTTTCATCAAAAAAAAGTCTCAAAAAGCATAAAACTGGGTTAAAGCAATCCGGGCCCCTCAATAAAAAATACCTCAACAAAAACAAAGCACATAAAAAAGGGTAATCTTGGCCAGTGATTGGCCACTGGATATAAGCCTAGGTTGCCAAGGGGATAATCCGGCTCTGATTCTAACCGGCTTGGTGCCCACTACCGCAGGGAGTTGGGGCCTTCTATGTTCCCGATTTGATCGAGGAAGTATTTGAGGGTAGAAGAGTGATCAGCACAGTCGGACATTTGGCGCTGTTGGGTTCGAATTTGAATAAGTAGTTTATATGCGATTTGTGTTGTTTTCCTCCTATGGGCCAAAAAATTACAGGTAGGACAATTTTCTTTTAACCAAGTTGGACCTGGTGTAAAGGGGCATTTGCATTAAGGAAATTAGATTGTAAGCTCTACTGGGGCAGGTAAACGAAATAAACATGCTCCGATTGTAAAAGGTTATATATAAAAAAAATAATAATAATACAAATAATAATAATAATAATAATGTCTATGAATCATCCATTACTCATATACTTTGTTATTTTGTATATTGTCTACAAATAACGCAAAAATAAAACAAATAGGAAATCGGAGACTTGGACAACATAATAATACTCAAACATGGTCAATAATAAATCTATGTTGTTAGGACGTAATAGGGTTGTAAAGAGAAGATCACGGCCCTCCTCCTAAATGGTGACCTAGATCCCCCCCCCCCTCTAGTAACATTTTCTTTCTTCGTTAACATTCCTGAAATTTTCAGCGTTTCACTGGCCAAATATTTTGGGAGACTTCTCACAGCGAGACCCTGACAGCTGATGTCATCTCCCAAAATTACCTCCACACTTCAACACTGTGTTAAAAGCAATGTTGTCTCACTCGGGCAGGCGACAGGGCGTAGAAACTTGTCCCTCTCCAGCCAGATAGCGCTCCCCCCCTGAAGCTTTCCAGAGCCGCCTGGTGACAGGGTGGTGGAGAGCGCAGTTCACACCTCTCCTCTGGTCATTTATTTCGGGAGATTGTCACCTCCAAGAATGCGTTTGGCATTCCCGCCCGAGGATGTGCAGAGATACAAATACGAAGAAACATTACGTATTGATCGGGGTTATCGACGCTGAGGGGCCACACGTGACCCAGACAGGTCCTGAGACGCAGATATTTTGTGTGTTCACGTGTTTGTTTGTCCTCAATCAAGTTCGGGTGGATTACAAACGACTTTTTATTGTTGAAATCTTTTTTTCAATTACTGTTCAGGCATCCTCGGATGGTGTTGGCTATTGGGGACAAACTGAAAAAGTTAAGCTTTTTGAACTTTAATAAATAGTCCTCCTCACAGTCCCAAGGATAAAAGGGAACAGCAGTATTTCTCTCCTGCATTAGGCTTATGTTAAATAGCTCAGATTTGCCTAAACTTTGCTGTTTGATAAACAGTGACTTCATAGGCAAGCAAAGCACATTTAATCATTAAGGAGCATATTTAAGAAACACCGCTTAATATGAAAGATAGTTCAATACTTATCAATGCCATGAGGATTGAAAACCATGTTCCATATTTATCAATAAACGTCAACAAGGTCAGCAGTCACGTTAAACTGCTGACCATGTGACGTTTTGCACTTACCTTTTTGCAGCCTCTTCAGGGTGAAGAGTAGGGCCTTCACGGCATCTTCCTTAAATTCCTAGTGCTCATGCGCCGACCAAAAGTATCAGGCATGCGCACTGGAAGCCATTGTAGTGTGACCGTGAGTCATGTGACAGGGAGGGATCACATGATCCCTCCACACATGCACTGTGCAGCTCTGCTCTTCGGAGCAGATCTGTCTTCAGTGGAAGTTTTCAATGATGTTCATATTATACCACACAGTAGTGCTCCCAGTTCATATTATACCACACAGTAGTGCCCCCAGGTCATATTATACCACACAGTAGTGCCCCCAGGTCATATTATACCACACAGTAGTGCCTCCAGATCATATTATACCACACAGTAGTGCCCCCAGCTCATATTATACCACACAGTAGTGCCTCCAGCTCATATTATACCACACAGTAGTGCCCCCAGATCATATTATACCACACAGTAGTGCCCCAATTCATATTATACCACACAGTAGTGCCCCCAGGTCATATTATACCACACAGTAATGCCTCCAGCTCATATTATACCACACAGTAATGCCTCCAGCTCCTATTATTATTTCACACAATAGTGTCCCAAATATGGCGTGGCATGTGCAGAAGCTCCGTTTCACGAGGCAACTGCGGTGCGAAAAGTTGACCGTGCATTAATGTCTGCTATGACTGTGCTATGGCACACCTACACCTCTGCCTGTTTATATTTCAAAGAAAATTTTATTTTGAAAAGGTTTGAAAATAGAGATCGTCACATTTTCTAGGATCACAGTGCAAAGGGGCCTATTTAAAATATTTAAAACATTTTTGTTAAAATAAATAAATAAATATCCCTCAGGTAGCGGAGACAGGGACAGAATGGTAATAATTACTAGTCAGTCTCTGTAGAAGTGCCCATATGTGAGTCGGCATTGGCGAAGTGGAAACACGCCCTTCACGGGCGTAAACACCCGGTTTCACCAGCACAAATGGCTTTTCTCCCTTTGAGGGATGGGCCCCTAAATCACACAATACAACTATTCAGATTCTTCCCAGTGATTTTATATTTTTGTAATCTACCTTATTGATATGTTGTGAGCCCACTAACTAATGGGCTGAATAAATGAAATCCTACGCACAACAACCTGGAGAGCGTGACTGCGCCCACCTAGTGTTCCGATCAATAGCGGGAACGGAGAAACAGTTTGAGGTCACAGATTTGCTGCAGGAACTGACAGCGTAGGGAAGTCAGAAGGTTTAGTCACTGCTGGGAATACTTCAGACCACATCGATTGTCAGACAACACTTCACAGCAAATACCTTCACTATCAGTTCCCTGCCTGTCTATGGCAATACCACGAGATGGGGTCAATCACCTCTTGTTAGCTAGTTTGCTACTATACAGCACTTGTCTCACATACTAAGGATTCCTCTAGGAAGATGATGGAAACTTAAAAAACGGAATGAGAAATTCACGTTACTGTAACCTGTAAAATAAGATCAACCAACTTTTTAAGAGAACTTACTCAGTTGCCTTGGCAACAGTAAAAATTACTTATCACTTTAAAATAATATTTCTTTTCTGGAAGGTGGGGTAATATATCTATTCATTTTAAGGTAACCCACACTGAAAAAAAATAATTGCAGTAGGGAACACCCTATAAATGTAACATTTACTGCACTTCATTGCATAACAATATACTCGCTCCGCAAAAGGAAATCTTGTTTCTGCACAGCTTTGCAAAACTAACTAACCTATTTTTCTAGGAAAGCCCGAACTCGTTCTGTAAACCTTGAGGCTAGCCCCAAGCAGCTTTTGAATCGCACAGCGGGTCATTTGCTCTTCATGAATGACTTCCTGTATTTTTCGGTCATTTCTGTGATCTCGGTCTTCTTCCAAGCAGACAAATAAAGAAATAAATGTTGCATTAAGAAATAATTATGCACCCTTTGTCCATGCGCGTTTGAGATGTGGAAGTGCTTAGTTTGGAGCTGATGCAGAGTGGGACATGCGCCAGTTTGCGCATCTTGTGTGACATCAATCTGCTCACGCCCATAAAGTGGGGGGAACAGACATTCGCTGGTGAAGATGTGTTCACGCATACACGTCTGTTAGAAGGCATATCTTTTAATACACACTGACAATGATTATAAGGATGATGATGGCTTGTCGTAAGCTAGGCGCATACCATTTAGTTATATCCGCCAGAGAGGAGCGCACACCACAGCGTATGTGCAGTAAACACAGCCAGAGAGAAGGCAAGGAAGTCTTTATTCGCTGCTATGTTCCGCAAGTGGCGAAAGGCAGCTTAATGTAAATCAACCGCTTATCAGAAGCACTGTCCCGGAATGAATAAATTGTTAAACTGATCCAGTTATTCATCTGTTTATCGCTGAGAAAATCGTTGATAACAGTTGATACTTTAAAGACATAATTTGTGATTAATTATAAATATCGCCCTAAATATGTTCTTATTACAGAAATCTAAATGAGTGAATTTCACCCTGCTGGTTGGTGCAGTAGAGATAAGAGTGATGATAACATTGGTATTTTATAGTATACAACAGTTTATAAAGGATGACACGGGCGGGCCAGGCACCAGGGGACGCGAACCCAGCCCTGCAGTTAGGAGCAGTTCTGCACGAGCTGATTAATACAGCGGATTTGCAGTCATTACGTTCAGCTTTTGCTGAAGCCTTCAGCAGTTCGCCCAGATCGGTGATGAATCGTCACTTGAAGTTGTAATCGCGGAGATGACAGTTAATTCAGTCAGCAGCCTCGGCACAGACTCCAGAGCGAGGGGTAGAACTCGGTATCTGCTTCTCAGAAGTGTTAATTTAAAGCTCTCCTCCCTTATCTGCAGGTGGTGACAGGTAACACAGCATTCCTGTCGCACATGACACTTCCCTGCTCAGGCACAGAGCTAATGGTCTTCATGTTGTTTCATCTCACTCTTTCCTGGACAGAGGAAGAGTCAAAGCCTAAGTTATACACATAGGACAGTGATGTTCCTGTAAGGACAATGGTAAGGGATCCACAGAAATCTTCATATTACGTGCAAAATTCAGTTTGCAAAGCTTTGCAATTTATTTAATTAAAAAAACAAAACAAACATATTTCTGTCTATGGCGCAGTCTTTCATTGAGCAGATTTCTTTGTACAGTTGGACAGCGCTGTTATATAATATACACGGTCACTTTGGCGATGAAGGAAAACTTGGCCTTCGAAAGAAATATTTTCAGACTTGTGAATCATTAAGTCATTTATTAGTGTCGGTAAATAAAGTGCCAAAGGGGCACATTTATCAATATTCACATAAAGTGCAAAATAGTTTTCAATCCTTATCGCAATGATAAGGATTGAACTATTTCTCATATTTCTGTACAACCCTGCACAGAAACAGCAGTTCCGAAAAACTGCTGTTTCTGTGATAAAAAAAATAATCATACTTACCCCCCTCTTCGAAACACTGTGTCCCTGGATCTCCTCCTCGTCCTCTTCACTCCTCTTCTTTCAGCAATTGCGCATGTGCAGTTTGAAGACCTGCGCATGCGCACAAACATCTCGCTCTATTTCTGCAACTATAGTTGTAGAGAGAGAGCAGTGAGTGACAGGGAGGGATCATGTGATCCCTCCACACATGCGCTGTCCAGCTCTGCTCTTCGGAGCAGAGCTGACAGTACTAAGATTTTTCATTTATGATAATGTACGCCAGCTTCAGCTGTACATTATCAAGACAAGATTCCGAAAAAAATGTTTTTTCGGAACTTGTTAGATTGCGGCTGGGAGCAGTCACCATACTGTTGAATGGTGACTGCTCCCACAAACGAAGAGGAGTGCAAAGCAGCAGATATCCATGATATCTGCTGCGATGCACCTTTCATAAATATGCGGAGGACACCCCAGGGACCTTAATTTCCCGCTAAAAGCACTATCGTGCTTTCTTAAATATGCCCCAAAGTGACATCGCACTCTCTCTTGTATGTACAAGATAGAAGCTCTGTCGGCTTATGTGCTCTCACGTGTCAGTCTTTGTAGTCACAAGATACGGGAGCGGGACAAGGTCCTGTGCCCGCGGCGGCTGGTGGAGAGAGGAGAGCAGCAAAAAAAATACATATATTGTCCAGTTTGCTGGTTCAACTTTATAAAAACTTATTTCAGTGTATACCAGAAAAATTATCATTTATAACTGCCAAAAAGTGCATACAATTGTCACTTTCCTATTAGCCTGGTATATGATAATAATGATGAAAATTGCACAAA